>NC_053389.1:367363642-367670746 GCF_905171765.1 Bufo bufo
CAGGGTAAGACGACCTGTTCCTCCTAGATGCGGACGAACAGGAGTCTCACAGGCCAAGCTGCAAGGAAGGGGAAACAAATACAACATATAGATATGGCAGGTGAACTAAAGCACTTCCAAACCTACCTGCCACAGCCACGCTGACTGGAACCCGTACATGACTACTGCTGTCCACACAACACTAAAGCACAGGTAACCAGGACATCCATAGTTGCAATAAACCGATAAACCATAAAGACATCTTCAAACATCAGACATAAAGTTTATGACCACAAGGGTGGCCCTCACTGGCAGATGGTATATAACCAGGAGGATGCCTCCAGCTAACCATGGCTGAAGTACCCCTCAGATACAGGCATCCAGCGGAAGCTAAATAGCCCAAGTAGCCACACCCACACACCCAGTGTTCAACACTAAGAAGGGAGTTAACCCTTCCTACACCAGGCAAGGGAAAAAGCCACTTAAAGGGGAAGTGTACAATAAAGAATTACACTGCAGCTGTCACTGCAGGCAACGACATGCGTGGCAACCATGTCCTGGGAGTCAACCAGAAGGCCGAGACACTGCCACGACATGTACACAATACCACACATTGCCACGGGCAGCCACAAGTGAAGGGAAGTGTCACAGTGCACACATACATAAACCTCGTGCACACCAGACATAGAAAGTGCAAACATACACACACACACAGAACCAGGTGTAACCGCATGCACTTGACAGCAAGCTGCCTAGCAACAGCTCAGGCTGCTATACTGCCAAGTACAATCATGTTGCCAGCGGCAACCACACGTGAGGCAACATACAAGCAGCCCTCACCATGTGGTTGACAATAAAACCAAACCTCAGGCAACTGCATGCGGATCAGGAGTCACGACCATAAACATGGGCGTGACACTATCGTAGTCAGTACGCCAGAGCACAAACATCCCGTGACACAAACAGAAATGTATCCATACTAAGGTCATGTTCACACACAAGGCCTCAGCCAGCACACATCACAGAACCAGCATACATGGGGATACCCACACCCAGTACACAAAGCGCATGCAGCCAGCCTGCACGGCACTGCTGATGTGACAGGCACCAAAGAGATGCAGACACTGGGAGAACAAATTCACAGGCCACAGTTCACACACTCCACCACAGCCAGCACGCAGTCCCAAGCAACCAGCATACACAGGAGTCAGCCTGCAGCCAGTACGCGAGGGATCCTGCAGCCAGCCTACACGGCACCAGAGACAGGAACTGCACAGAGATGCAGACACAGGGAGTACACACATTCACAGGAAACAGTTCACACAACACACCGCAGCCAGCACACAGCCACAAGCAACCAGCATACACAGGTAACAGCCTGCAGCCAGTACACAAGAGAGCCTGCAGCCAGCCTGCATGGCCACAACTGTCACAGTGAACCGCACCATGACAATATATAAGTCCGTCATTCCAGAGGAGGCGTTTTTTATGTGAACATGTGGTGGGTTATCCTTCTTGTAAACTAATGCACTTTTGTTAAGGTTGGAACAGTTTCCAATTTTAAGCTCAATCAAGAGGCCTTAACTGTTAACCTTACAAGACTCTGCTTCCTACTTAAATGGTCCATGCCTTTCACTTGGCCTTCTACATTAAATATCTTGGGGTCAACATCCCCTGACTCTGAGAGTTTATATGAACATAATTACAAACCCCTCTTCAGGAAATTTTGTGGAGAAATGGCTGGACAAAAAAAAAAAAAAAAATATTCTGCACTGGAAGAGTTCAGCAGCTGGGAAACTGGGACACCCACAGGATATCTCACTATATGGCAACCCTGGTTCGCATTTGTTTGGTCTAACTCTTTGGTACCCCTTATAGTCCATTCCACATTTTCATTATTTCACTTAGCACTAATGATTGTCCTACAAAACAATCTGATCTGTGATGTCAATATTTGTTTCAGGCCACCATGTTTGTTCTTGTTGTAGGAGTAATGACATTGCTTTCTGTACCATTAATACTTTGCATCATCAGGCCTGCATGCCTACCAGACCATGATTTTATGGTACTTGTTCTGTTTTTATTTGACAATTTAATAAAATCATAGAGGCAAACCAGTCTGTTTACCGGTATATAAGATCAGGCTCGGACTGGCCCACAGGTGTACGGGTGAAGCCCCTGAGCAAGGTGGGCCCCCAATCTCCCACCCCCTCCACAAGTGGCACATAACACAGTAGACTTACTGCACTACATACCTATATTCCATATTCCAGCCTATGTTCATACAAAAAACTTGATAGATTTTTTTTAGAAACTCCCCGGTTTATTATTATAGACACGATCAGATCTGAGATGACTTCCAGGCATAGAGCAAAGCTACCAGTGTACTCTTCTCCCAGGACCTACCTTCTCAAAGGGGCTGCAGGGACCCCCATATTCAATCATCTGGTAACATCTTGCTGTATAAGATGACGGTGAATTCCCTGCCAAAAATAGAAAAGGAAGTGCACATTGTCCTGGGATGGGATCTGCCATACCTAGGTGAAACCATTTCCTTACACTATGAATGGCATAATATGTGCATTATGAAATCTATGTGGTCATTCTACCCATGAATTAGGAGGCTTCGGTTGAACAGTGCTTCAGTTCCTGTTCAGACGCAATCATTGGATCATCTTGTTAGGAATTAGAGTTGCTGGCTCTGAATAAGGCTCTCTACCTGGTTGGTGACTTTGACTTCAGGTTACATTTTGCAGTTGACACTGATGAAATGGCGTATCTCCCGTCTATAAAATGATTCTTGCACTGTTGCTCTGAGAGTTCAGTCAAATAACGAGGAACAGAAGCTTTCTTGATCCCGCATTTCATTTTGTAAAGTTGACAGGTCTGCATTTTGAAGAGGAAAAATCATAATGAATATGTTTTGTATAGAATAATTTGAGCCGATGGTACACCATTGTGATTTTCCTTCAAAGACCAGCTGAAATATGCATGCAGCTTCTTCTATAAAAGCTGACAGGCTTTGAATGTTGTGCATCTGTCCATTCTTCTCCTCAAGTCTTGTGTTTCTCTAATGAGTCTCTGACATTTGTGAGTGCTGTTAAATGAAGGATTTGACTGAATAGATGCATTGCAGGGAGACAACCCTACCATAAAACCCCCATTCATGGTATCAATACCACAGCACAATGCATTTACAGGACCCTGGGCTTACTGCACGAGATGGCACAGTGAGATCCGAACATCTGGAAATGCTTTGTCACTGTAGAGACCAAATCAGTCCCTCCATAGTCATAACATGGCATATATATGTGTAATTGTAATTCTCATCATCTGCTGTACTTTGTGTACTGGAGACGTACAGAGCAGGACCTTCTTCTTGTCACTAAATCACCAGATATTTTGGCCACTTAAGTGACGTATAATATTTGTGTAGGTATATAGCTATATTCATGGCGTCCTGTGTAAATCTCCATCTCCACATATTACAGGGTGCGTTCTGTACATAACACCCCATGTTATCTTCCATTTTGGGTACAAGGCTCTGCTGTCTATATTACCCGCACATCTTTCGGGGCGCCTTCACACAAGGCAGAACTGCCACTGAATGGGAATTGCAGAAATCCATTTGTGTGCCACCAAAACAGCCCCATTTCAGGTGAATGGACCTGGTTTCTAGAAGCACCCATTTGTGCAGCCAAATGTGCCAGGTGTGAAGGCACCCCAGTCACTCAGATAAGAAGCTGAAAATGAGCAAAATCGAGATGTTTCTAGATGCCAATGAATTTGCAGTCATCTGTTTAGCCTCACCAGAACTGTGGGCAACCTAGGATTTTGGAGATGACCAACTGGTCTCTGGTCCAGCAGGAGTAGCAGCGTGCGGGGGGGCTGGGAATGGCGTAGTAGTAGTAGTGACGAGCTGGCAGCCCCCTCCTCAGCACTGTACCTATGTGCTGCTGCTGCTGTCACATTCCAGTGACTCGTCCCTCTGTCATCATGTGTGCGGCTCCTCTCTCGCATCCTCAGCTCCTGCCTCTCACTTGTGCTCAGGACTGAGGCGCCGTCACATCTCTCCCGCTCCTCCTGTGCCAGGGATTTACCGACACGGCGGACGAGCAGCGCACACAGCCCGCAGCCCGAGGACTTATTACTGTGGCGGGGACCGGAAGGAGAGCGATGCTGCAGCCGGCTACCAAGGCGAGGAAGCCCGCGGCAGAGGCAGGTAAGAGGCGGCAGCAGCAGCAGCATTGTCTGCCTGGGCTCCATCCTTGCTGACATTTCTCCAGTCTGCGCCTGCTGCAGGCTCCATACCTCAGTAGGCTCCTGTGCCATGCCTATGGCTGCCCAGTTGCCTAGGAAGCACTGCATTATGCACCCCAGGACCTCTCTGCTTTACCCTGCTCCAGTCAGGGGTTTTATCTGATTTCTGGTGCCATCCTGTCAGGAATGCCCTAGTGATGGCATTAGATGTGTTCTTCTTGTGGGCACCATGCTGTTGGGTTACTAGGTTAATGGTGATTGCAAAATGAAGTTTCCATGTGAATTGCCATTCAGGCAAATTGAAGTATTTTTCATTATCACTAACCAGAAAGGCTGAAGTTTGGAGGTAAACTTAGGCGCGATGCCCACTATACCTGATTGCGAGATTATTATTATTATTATTATTATTATTTTATTTTATTTATTTTTTTTGTCCTCCTTTTTCTTTCTTTTTTTTCTTGTATATTCCAGAAAGGTTGCCAAAGCTAAAATTTACATCCCAAAAAAGGAGCAAAATGCAGGCTTTATTCTGTATGCACTAGGCATTAGTGGCAGCTGGATACACATAGTGCCATGATAAATGAGTTGACCCAGTGCAGTTCTGCTCAAAAAAACTATCTTGACTGCCTGGCTTTCAAGGCACCCATTGATTTTTTTTCTCCCTGAATATCCAGCATTGTCCTCTAATCCTATCAGGCTTTCATTGCATGCAGGAAGAAGAGATGGAATTATACTCCCATGATACACAGCACTTTCTAGACTTCGTGGAAGCAACTTCCAGATGGCACATTACTGTATAAGTCCAGTCCAAATCTATACCAGAAAGTGATGGGCGCCCCAGCTCCATCCTAGCTTAACCCAATCCCCTGTTGATGGGGCTGCTACATCAGTAGGCAGCAGGGCACTTCAGCACTGAATCAGTTCATAGAAAACCCCACAGATTATTAGATTTTGTAGTAACACTCTAGCCAAATGGCATCCCATATGTTCTGAAACAAAACTGTGCTTTCCATGAAATTCCCAGCCTTGGATTTTTTGACAGTTCAGGTAGAAGCTCCAGGAGGAACCGTCGTCACGCCAGGTATCTGTTTGCGTTGAAGGATTTTGTTGGATTAAGGTTGGCGGCGTGCATGGGATGGGGGGGGGGGGGGGGTTGTGATCCGCAACTAAAGCACGATATGTTTGGTAGGTGAAGTCCTTACATTATTAAGACGATCAGTTCATTAGCACTTTATGATGGGATCATGGGTACTATGATTAAATAGAATTGAATGATATGAATTCTTAGTATGTGTAGATATAGAAATATTTCTACCTTCTAGATGAAATATCAACATTATGCGATATTTACCTATACATACATCTGCTTCATCATTACTGTATAGACTAGTAACCCATCTAAAGGAACAGTATAGAAAGTAGATGCATGTATTTCTGGAGGATCAGCTCATGTATCTTTAGCATCTAACCTCTGGTGGGATTGAAGCACAAGTAAAAGGCCATGTAGAGGATTTCTAATGAGGTGCACCCCTCAGTGGCACATTTGTCACCCAGCAGCGTAGAAGCACCTGCCTGGTGTCTACGTGCAATCCTTGCTATACTTTACCAGTAGATGTGGCTAGAGAGTAAAGAAAGCCATTGCTCTGCACACGGCCGTAGAAGCTGGCGCGGTACCTGCTGTTACCACTTACCTGAGTGGGTGATTATGCTGAACAGCTCAGGACGCTGCGCACTACCTCACCTTAAATGTGCTGCTTCTTTTCTCAATTTTCTCCTCATTTTTCTGTTTGAATTGCAGCCTTTTAGTTAAAGCAGTTGCTTAAGTAGGGTACGTCTTTTAAAAAAAAAAAACTAAATGTGCACAATTGGAATTGTCTATGAAAAGGGTTCATTGAAATGCAGCAGAAGCAATGGCGATTAATGATAAGCAAAGGGAAGATGTGCACTAGGAATGGCTATTAAGGGGATCTAGGCAGATGCCCACGTTAATGGGCTGATTAACATTGGAGACATAATAAAATGTACAAAGACCTGCAGAAAGATATTACACATTGCCCAAATAAACACTCTGCCTGGATAGAGGAGCTTCCAAGCTCCAGGAAAACTAGTTACATAGACAAGTTTCTAAAGTCCAAAGCAAAGGATAAAAATAAAGAAAGCGGAATGTGAATTTTGCTTGTAACCTGAAAACCAGAAGCACTTCTTGATATGAAACAGTTATGATAGGAGTCTTTGTGGAAAAATGAGAAATTCGTCCCAGAGGACTGGAATCGCACTGCATAGATGGATATTTTACTGATGCAATTTCAAGTAAGCACTGACCTCTATCTGTACAAGTATTTATTTTATAGACGTACGGTCTGAAGACCACAGAGGGGGATCTAGGATCTACTACACGTGTGCCTCACTATGGCACATATAGAAAGCAATTAGTATCTAAAACAGGGAGGGGAGATACCATTTGGTTTACCATCCAAATTCCATTTTTAACTTTTTTTAGCATGAATAAAATTAGACCAAAAATCTACTGTAATAGTTCTTAAACTGTTGGCAACTCATGTTACGCTCGGCTAAAACGGTTCTAACCAAACATGATGCTCTGTATATCGCGATCCGTAGGACTGTGTTTTTTAATGCTAGAACTGGAACTACCAGGATCCCGATTTCTGCCATCTAGAAGTCTATAACCTATAAATCCATTAAGCCTGATGGCCCTAAATATCTGAAGCTACAGCAAATGTCTTTATACACAGATGGAAATATTTGAACAAACCTGTGAGTTTTGCGAGAAGCAAGTGATTTCGTTTTGCAGAGGTGTCATAGAGGAACTCTTATCTCCATAGAAATGCAGCTCTTGCCATCACAGCTTTACACCATTGTGTACATACATCCTGAGAGAGTCATTGTCAGACCCTGGACCAGTCGCTGATGGCATGTGAACATAAAGTTACGGGCTATTGTGCCACCCATTTGCATCAAGGCTGTGAACACTGCGGTTCAAACTGTGTGCAAAGCTCTCCCCACCTTGGAGCTGAATTTGTGTCCGATTACATCTCATCACACCATGTCTCCCATCTATCTGGGATCAGTTCCTTTTATTTATATATATATATATATATATATATATATATATATATATATATAGATATGGAAAGACTTCATAGGACGAGAGAGGCAACGCAGCAGCCGCATACACATATACATGTGGTGAAATCATCTTTACAGACAGAAAATGCCGACACAAATGAGCATTTCTTCTACTACATTTCTGTTGCGTCATCAGGTGAAATAAAAGATGGATGTGATTTAAGCATCCTGACATTTTTTTTGCACAGGCTTTGTAATAGATATGTACTGGATTGTCAGTCCGTAATTCGGGTGATTTTTCAGTCTACTTTACAATGTCTATAATTCTGTACCTTTATTATACAGTATATTAATTACCGCAAATTGTTCACTAGAAATAAAAGGTTAAATGTGCCGTAATTAGACATATTTTTATGTAATTTCAATCCATTTAGTGAGAGCTTCAAAATCTTATGCAAATGAATATTAATTGTCATAAATCTTGGTTTATGACTTACTTCTTTTAATTATATATATTTTTTTACACTTGTAGTTCAAAGGCAGAAAAAGAGAGCAATAGTTTGCCAGTAATAATCTGCCACAGAGTGAATAAAAGAACAGGACACCTCAAATTCTGCCAGGACTCGAGCTAACAAACAGTAGTAAAGATATGATTGCCCATCGAGAGGACTTTGTCAGTAGCTGTGAGGCGCTTATCAAATAATCAAAACAGGGGCATCCGAGGTCACCTTGTGTGGTATGGGCTGCATCAGATTGCTTCAACTTGGCTGTATGGTGCATGCATATAGGCAACAATGAAATGGTGTCAAATGCTATTCCATTTCAATTTGTTACATAGTTAATACGGTTAAAAAAAGACATAAGTCATTTGTCATTTCTTGATAAGAGAAAAAATAACTTTTGGTGCCATTTTCTGTCTTATAAATGGTATTTTATATCTTAGTACTTTAGTTTACTGTGATATTGGATTGATTACCTCTTTTCTGTCATTGTCGTATATAGAGCCAGCAGAATATTTGGACTGGTGACAATGGCGTGGCTGCATGACAATAACGCAGAAGGACACAAGACTTGGGAATGCTGAATTCAAATATGATTGGTTGTGTTTGTCATTTAGATACCCCATTCATTTCTGTCAATAGGGAGAAAAAGGCCCAAAATGTCACACCCAGTGTAGGTTGTTGGTTACAAATGAGAGAATTGTGAAACAAGTGTGAGGCAGTGCGTAAATGAGGAATTCATAAATTCCACCTCAATGATAATGGGTATCAACTTGCTGAGGAAAGATCTCATTAATAATCACTGTTGTCAGGGGTCAGTCTTCCCAATTTTAGCACACTGCTGTAATTCAACCCCTTGAAAAACAGGATATTTTTTTGGTCTTAAGGACCAAAATACATGTTTTATTTTTGCCACTTGACATCCTGGCTGTCATAGCTTTTCTAATTGTATGATTTCAGATGGATGTGCTCTTATGAGATCAGAGCATTCCAACCACTATACTGGAATATATACACTGCTCAAAAAAATAAAGGGAACACTTAAACAACACAATGTAACTCCAAGTCAATCACACTTCTGTGAAATCAAACTGTCCACTTAGGAAGCAACACTGAGTGACAATAAATTTCACATGCTGTTGTGCAAATGGGATAGACAATAGGTGGAAATTATAGGCAATTAGCAAGACACCCCCAATAAAGGAGTGGTTCTGCAGGTGGTAACCACAGACCACTTCTCAGTTCCTATGCTTCCTGGCTGATGTTTTGGTCACTTTTGAATGCTGGCGGTGCTTTCACTCTAGTGGTAGCATGAGACGGAGTCTACAACCCACACAAGTGGCTCAGGTAGTGCAGCTTATCCAGGATGGCACATCAATGGGAGCTGTGGCAAGAAGGTTTGCTTTGTCTGTCAGCGTAGTGTCCAGAGCATGGAGACGCTACCAGGAGACAGGCCAGTACATCAGGAGATGTGGAGGAGGCCATAGGAGGGCAATAACCCAGCAGCAGGACCGCTACCTCCGCCTTTGTGCAAGGAGGAACAGGAGGAGCACTGCCAGAGCCCTGCAAAATGACCTCCAGCAGGCCACAAATGTGCATGTGTCTGCTCAAACGGTCAGAAACAGACTCCATGAGGGCGATATGAGGGCCCGACGTCCACAGGTGGGGGTTGTGCTTACAGCCCAACACCGTGCAGGACGTTTGGCATTTGCCAGAGAATACCAAGATTGGCAAATTCGCCACTGGCGCCCTGTGCTCTTCACAGATGAAAGCAGGTTCACACTGAGCACATGTGACAGACGTGACAGAGTCTGGAGACACTGTGGAGAACGTTCTGCTGCCTGCAACATCCTCCAGCATGACCGGTTTGGCATTGGGTCAGTAATGGTGTGGGATGGCATTTCTTTGGAGGGCCGCACAGCCCTCCATGTGCTCGCCAGAGGTAGCCTGACTGCCATTAGGTACCGAGATGAGATCCGGTACCGAGATGCGGTTGGCCCTGGGTTCCTCCTAATGCAAGACAATGCTAGACCTCATGTGGCTGGAGTGTGTCAGCAGTTCCTGCAAGACGAAGGCATTGATGCTATGGACTGGCCCGCCCGTTCCCCAGACCTGAATCCAATTGAGCACATCTGGGACATCAGGTCTCGCTCTATCCACCAACGTCACGTTGCACCACAGACTGTCCAGGAGTTGGCAGATGCTTTAGTCCAGGTCTGGGAGGAGATCCCTCAGGAGACCATCCGCCACCTCATCAGGAGCATGCACAGGCGTTGTAGGGAGGTCATACAGGCACGTGAAGGCCACACACACTACTGAGCCTCATTTTGACTTGTTTTAAGGACATTACATCAAAGTTGGATCAGCCTGTAGTGTGTTTTTCCACTTAAATTTTGAGTGTGACTCCAAATCCAGACCTCCATGGGTTGAAAAATTTGATTTCCATTTTTTTATTTTTGTGTGATTTTGTTGTCAGCACATTCAACTATTTAAAGAACAAAGTATTTCAGAAGAATATTTAATTAATTCAGATCTAGGATGTGTAATTTTTGTGTTCCCTTTATTTTTTTGAGCAGTGTATATCTATAGATAGACTATATATGTATATATAATTTAATAGTTTCATATTACTAGTTATGGTTCTATATATAGTGTGGGGATTCCCTTTGGTAGTTAGGATTAGTGGGTGCAGCACAGAGGCAAAGTACAAGTTCTTGGTTCAAAACATCAGTGTTTATTCATACAAAAGCGCAAGTTGCTTGGTGATCGTTCACACAAATGAAAAGTTCATATACAAAACAGTCACCTTTTCTCCTGGGTGTTACTTCACACCCTGTTGTGAATTCTGCCTTGTCAAGTCCACAGGCAGGTGTTAGGCGGACTGTTCGGCCTCGCAGGAGTCTGAGTCCTCCAGCCTGGCTCAAGCCGCAAATCCCAACACAGCCCTCTGATCATAGCACACAGACCTCCTGAGCTCCACTGTCAGACGGTGGTAATCTTCCTTACCTGGCAGTGCTGGCTGGTTTTTAGGCCTGGCTCAGCCTGGAACATGGGGAGTAGTCACCCACCCAGCACTTTGACTACTCCCAGTAAGAGCCGTCCCGGATCAGCTATTATAGCCATACTAAGTATCAAGGTGTCAAACAGCAACTGCTGCTGACACAAAAACCGGCTCTTACTCCACCGAGGCCAGGAACCTCGGTGATACGTACCTATCATCCACGATGATTCCTTGTACCTTCTTACAATAGATAGATATATATAGATATTTGGTATCACTATAACCATAACAACTAGTAATAGAGATATATATATATATATATATATATATATATATATACAGTACAGACCAAAAGTTTGGACACACCTTCTCATTCAAAGAGTTTTCTTTATTTTCATGACTATGAAAATTGTAGATTCAAACTAAAGGCATCAAAACTACGAATTAACACATGTGGAATTATATACATAACAAACAACTGTGAAACAACTGAAAATATGTCATATTCTAGGTTCTTCAAGGTAGCCACCTTTTGCTTTGATTACTGCTTTGCACACTCTTGGCATTCTCTTGATGAGCTTCAAGAGGTAGTCCCCTGAAATGGTTTTCACTTCACAGGTGTGCCCTGTCAGGTTTAATAAGTGGGATTTCTTGCCTTATAAATGGGGTTGGGAATGGAGAAGTCAGGTGGATACACAGCTGATAGTCCTACTGAATAGACTGTTAGAATTTGTATTATGGCAAGAAAAAAGCAGCTAAGTAAAGAAAAACAAGTGTCCATCATTACTTTAAGAAATGAAGGTCAGTCAGTCAGCCGAAAAATTGGGAAAACTTTGAAAGTAAGGGCTATTTGACCATGAAGGAGAGTGATGGGGTGCTGCGCCAGATGACCTGGCCTCCACAGTCACCGGACCTGAACCCAATCGAGATGGTTTGGGGTGAGCTGGACCGCAGAGTGAAGGCAAAAGCGACAACAAGTGCTAAGCATTTCTGGGAACTCCTTCAAGACTGTTGGAAGACCATTTCAGAGGACTACCTCTTGAAGCTCATCAAGAGTATGCCAAGAGTGTGCAAAGCAGTAATCAAAGCAAAAGGTGGCTACTTTGAAGAACCTAGAATATGATATATTTTCAGTTGTTTCACACTTGTTTGTTATGTATATAATTCTACATGTGTTAATTCATAGTTTTGATGCCTTCATAGTCATGAAAATAAAGAAAACTCTTTGAATGAGAAGGTGTGTCCAAACTTTTGGTCTGTACTGTATATATTCTATATGTTGCTTGAAGGGACCCTTAGCCCGGATCTCCTTCCGCATGCACCACTGTCTGGACTTATGCGCTGGGTACCTGGAGTATTGGTATGAATTGTCCCAAGGTGGGATTTGTAGTGCTGTTTACCATTCTTTTTTTATATGTTCTAGAAGAGATCACAGCATTCTAACCGCAATACTGGAATATATATATATGGTCATGGCTACGGCCAAGAGATATCCGAAAAACCCTAGGGAGAGAAACAACGGGAACAACCTAACCCAGCTAGGCGTGTCTTAGCTAACCTGACTAAATGGCTTGTTGTGTGCCCTAAGCCATGATCAAGTGTAGGCCTATAAGTGGGGAAAAACCAAGCCAAGTAGGGTAGAAAAGGAACTCGAATGGCATGTGCAAACTAATCCCCAAGCCATCTGCAAGGTGTCAGGGATCTAGAGCGAAAATTCGTGGTGTATGAGGCAAGACCAGAAGGAGACCTACAACCCATCTTGTGGATGACAAGGCCAGAGACATGAAGCTCAACATTGAGTATACTGCCCCAAAGCGGAATGGAGGACCGGGAATACGTTGTGAAATGGATCATGAAAACCAACTGAACCTTGTAAAGTTTTGGTTCTAGTGCGAGTACTGGCAATGCCCTAGCCTCAGGAGATCGTGGGACCGAAACCTAACTGCCTAGCCTGTGCAGGAATGACGGCCAAAAAGAACCATGTAGATAGGAAGAGAATCCTTAAATAGTTCCCCAGACAACAGCTATCTGCTAGCCGTGGTCCGCGCGTTGTTCTACTGTGTGCCCCTGAGAATTGTTTTAATGCTTGAGACGTGAAGACCGACCTACTATCTGAATCTTCTACCGTGAGGAAATGCTGGACCTTATCCAAAACCCGAATCAACGTGGTTGTAGGGAGTCTGACGTTAGTGCGGCAAGAAGCTACGAAGCCATAATATACAAGATTCTGTCTATGCCCTCCCATGAGTGAGGGAATGCAATTGAAATGAAGCTACCGGCGAAAATGAATTCCTGGACGTGGTAAAAAGGAAAAGACTTTGCACAGGGACCTGGTTGACAAGATATGATCGACTACGATCAGAGACTGAAATGTTAGAGGGAATTTCCCTATTTGTTCCTCCTCTGGCAGGACCTGAACGAAAGCATGAACAATTAAAGCAATACGAAATATCTGCGTAAGACATGACAATGATGCTGTAGGGCGAACCAGACCAGTTTGCGGTCAAAACATAAAGTGAGCGATCAACATGGATTATTAGGGAAGCAGGTATGTATGTGATACGTACGGGCCAAATCAGCCCAGATGCACAGATGGACAACCAACCAGGCAATCAGCCCAGCAAGACCTAAAACAGTCATCGGGCCCCCGAAGCCATGGGGCCGAAGCTGTCATCGGGCCCCCGAAGCCATGGGGCCGATTTTATTATATTTTTTTTTAAAAGAAATTATAACTAACTATAATTGACCTGAATAAGGTGCAGGTGAAATTAAACCATGAGCTTGACCGATGTGGCAGGCGATACCCAAGATAAACTACGTGGCCTGAATAACATGCAAGGCGAAATATCATTAGGAACGAGACCTGACAGACGTAGAAGGTGACCCCCAACATGAGTTCAACTGCATGACCTGAAAAGACGAAGGGAAACGTGACAGGAAATAGAGATAATAACGGACATTAACTAAAATGAAACCTAAATAACATAAGCTGGCAAGCAGATAAAGATGTGAGTCATTCAAAAGCATAGCTGCACAGGTGGACAGACAACCATTGGTCGGACCACTGAAGCCATGGGGCCGAAGCAACCACCAGAGGCCGGGCAGCCGACGGGATGCGAACCTTAAGAATTAAGAACGGCTGGGGAAAAGATTGGGGCTTAACCCGACGGGTTTAGTAATCAACCGGGATTCGATAACCTAGAAAGACAAAGACATGAAGTAAAGCTTAATGAAATGAGGCTGAAATGAACCGCAAGTACTAATCTGTAAAATATAAATGAACAAAAGAAAACTTCTGAAAGGTGTGCCATGGAAAATAGTATCAGATGGCCGTATGACCTACCAATGTCGATGACAATTGTGAAATCTTCTAAGTCAAGGGCCACTCCAGCGAGCCCCTTATGGCGGGAGCCATGCGTGGGAGCCCCTTATGGCGGAAAAAAGTATCAGATGGCCGTCCGAACTACAAGTGTCGGTGCCAATCGTGAGGTCCTATAAGCGAAGAGCCACTCGTGCGAGCCTCTTATGATTTATATATATATTTTTTAATAAACCACTTATGCAGCACCAGAATGCCTTGGGGACTCGCATAACCATGACCCCCTCCAACTGCAAACCTGGGACACTAAACCAGCCTACAACCATGTCGTACCCCTAACAAACCAAACATGAAAAACGGTCAAAGGGCCCCCGGAGCCATGAGGCCAAATCAGTCATAGGGGCTCCCGAAGCCAGAGGGATGACGTTGCGGTGACGATAAGTAATTAAAATGTAAGACGGACCTGATAGGATATGCAGCGACTTGAATGATTGGATTGGCTAGAAGGTGGCCTAAAGAACATAACTGCCAACAGGCGTTGAAAATATAGACATTAGTAATCCGAAGCACGGGCATACATAAAACACTAACCACCGTGAAACATAAAACGTAAACATGAAATTGAAACAGAGATGGGAGAAAAACAAGAGCCTGAGTCATTGCAAGTTCACTGAGAGAAGTCTTATTGTGACAAACAAATGAACAGCTTGTGAAAACATAGCAGGAAACTTACTCCTATTGGCCCACTGACCTCCGCTGAGGAGCTGTTTGGTGAACTGGGGCAGGAGACCAATCTGAGTGAATACGAACCAGAAGTAAAGGAGACCAGTCTGAGTGATTATGAACCAGGATTAAAGAAGACCAAAAAAATAATTTTTTTTTTACTGGGGTGAACAGAAAAGTAGGCCTATGGAATGTAACAGACCACCGAGGAAAGGAACGTAAGCCTGAAAAGAACGCAGTTATGTTTGTCGGGAGAGAGGTACCAGAGCGGTGGGTGCAGACTCCCCCGGTGAGATTATTGAGTAAAACCATGACGTAGCAATGAACAGGAGAATTACAGCAAACCGGCTGAAGTAACTTTTCATACAAGATGAACAAAGTGAAGTAAAACTTGTAAGATATATAGGAACTAACTCCTATTACCAACAAACAAAGTTGAAAAAAAAATAGAAGTATTTAGCCCCAACGAGCAAACCTGCGGTAGCAGATTCTGAGGCGAAGCCTCCCATTTGCTAGCAAAGTCGGTTCCGACCGACCAGGAGAGACGGCCCCGGCCCAACCTACTTACATAGTATGGCGCGTGCATACCACGGTAGCAGAGAGCAAAATAACAAGCTCTATTCTGGCTCCATGCTGCAAAGAAAGAATCCTACCACCAGAGAAGCTAGTTTGCTAATGACACCCAGCGTCAGCTGTGCGCCTGTGAGTGAGGCTGTGGCTCGTATATGAAGAGCCTCCGCCCCTCCCACAAATGCAGGCTGACTAATCAGCCTTACCAATATATATATATATATTTTATATATATATACTAGTTGTTATGGTTATAGTGATACCAAAGATTCCGGGTATACATATAATAGAAACAATGAGGCAGCACTCCAGATAACGTGGAAGAAAATAGGATCTCCTTATTCACCAATTACAACGTTTCCACTGCAGTTAAAACGTTGCAATTGGTGAATAAAGGGACCCTATTTTCTTTCACGTTATCCGGAGTGCTGCCTCGTTGCTTCTATCTTATACTGTACATTGTGGATCTTCACTCTGAAGTTTTTGAAGGATTTTCTTTGCCCCTGGGCCTTCAATTGAATTCTGCTATTTGTACCTTTCATTATATATTTATATATGTTCTAGAAGAGATCACAGCACTCCAACCACAATACTGGAATATATTCTGTGTAGATAAATATATATATATATATATATATATATATATATATATATAGGTTCATAGTACTAGTTTAGTTGTGATACCAAATATAAAACTGTTTTCAAGCATGAAGCGTCACATGTTTATGGACACTTGAAAATAAATCAACGGTTTTCCAGTATTGCGGTTGGAGTGCTGTGATCTCTTCTAGAATTTATCCTTTTGACCTGTGCAGCAGGGTCTGCATTTTAGGCACCATTTTTGCACTTTGTTAGCTCCAGTGCTGCTGCTACTTCTTTTTATAGATATGTATATGTCTTGTTTTGTAGTCACTATGTTATAAAATCTGACATGTCTGTCTTAGTAAATAATTGTATTGTACATAAAATAACTATGTGGCAGTTTCTTTCTTAAAACTCTGTATTGTGCTACTCCTCTGTTATTCCTCCCAGAAATGTATAAATAAACTGAGCGCTGGGTGCTACCAGTTGGGTGTTGTTTCTCCACACTCTCACACTGTCTAGTCAGTGCTGTCAGTGCCACTGTGCATATATCTATATATATATATATATATATATATATATATATACAGTACAGACCAAAAGTTTGGACACACCTTCTCATTTAAAGAGTTTTCTTTATTTTCATGACTATGAAAATTGTAGATTCACACTGAAGGCATCAAAACTATGAATTAACACATGTGGAATTATATACATAACAAACAAGTGTGAAACAACTGAAAATATGTCATATTCTAGGTTCTTCAAAGTAGCCACCTTTTGCTTTGATTACTGCTTTGCACACTCTTGGCATTCTCTTGATGAGCTTCAAGAGGTAGTCCCCTGAAATGGTTTTCACTTCATAGGTGTGCCCTGTCAGGTTTAATAAGTGGGATTTCTTACCTTTTAAATGGAGTTGGGACCATCAGTTGCGTTGAGGAGAAGTCAGGTGGATACACAGCTGATAGTCCTACTGAATAGACTGTTAGAATTTGTATTATGGCAAGAAAAAAGCAGCTAAGTAAAGAAAAACGAGTGGCCATCATTACTTTAAGAAATGAAGGTCAGTCAGTCAGCCGAAAAATTGGGAAAACGTTGAAAGTAAGTTCTATTTGACCATGAAGGAGAGTGATGGGGTGCTGCGCCAGATGACCTGGCCTCCACAGTCACCAGACCTGAACCCAATCGAGATGGTTTGGGGTGAGCTGGACTGCAGAGTGAAGGCAAAAGGGCCAACAAGTGCTAAGCATCTCTGGGAACTCCTTCAAGACTGTTGGAAGACCATTTCAGGGGACTACCTCTTGAAGCTCATCAAGAGAATGCCAAGAGTGTGCAAAGCAGTAATCAAAGCAAAAGGTGGCTACTTTGAAGAACCTAGAATATGACATATTTTCAGTTGTTTCACACTTGTTTGTTATGTATATAATTCCACATGTGTTAATTCATAGTTTTGATGCCTTCATAGTCATGAAAATAAAGAAAACTCTTTGAATGAGAAGGTGTGTCCAAACTTTTGGTCTGTACTGTATATATATATATATATATATATATATATATATATACCTCTTTGACAGGTGGACTGGTATTGCCCAGTTGTCAGTTTATTCAAACATTTCCAGGAGAAATCACATAAGAGGAATTATGAGAAAAAGTGCTCTAGCATTGTTATTTTAGTTTAAATCTAAAAATAGTTACCCATATTTACTATTATGGTGGCCAATTATTGGATGCAGTGATGACCTGTGTGAACAGAACGTCACCGCTGCAACCAGAAAAACAAAGAGCAGCAGTGAGGACCAGAGTGCTGCGCAGGAAGAAGCGGAGGAGAAAATGAGGGAGTATACATTCATTTGTTTTAGGCCATTTACAGGCGTTACAACCTGGAAGCTCTGCAGTGTGAGTATGGTCTGTTTCACACTGCCATTTTTAGATCCAGCAGGCTGTTCTGGCAGGGAACAGCCTTCCTGATCTCTCTACATTCCGGCATTGCTGGAAGCTACCACATTGTCATCCAGCCCCATTTACTATAATGGGGACTGAGAGAGATCTGACCATAACCCGGCAAATATACCAAGAATCGACCAGATGAAAACCACTATGCGCCAATTCTTGGCATGTTTGCTGGGTTGCGGCTGGATCTTTGCCCATCCCCATTATAGTGAATGGGACCGGCAGGTGTGAGGTAGCATCCTTCAGTGCCAGATTCAGACATCTGCGGCAAGCCGCGCTTTGCTGGAACAGCCTGCTGGAGATGCCAAACGCTAGTGTGAAACCAGCCTTAGGCTTCTTGCACATGACCGTGTGTCCCCCATGGCCACATACAGCGGGTCTGCAATACACTGGACACTGGTCGTGTGCATTCCGCATTACGGATGAAAACCCATTCAAGTCCGCATGGGTCCGCAAATCCGGAGAGATGGAACGGAACAACGGAACAGAAGCACTATGGAGTCCTTTCATGGGGTTCCGTTCCGTGCTTCCGTTCCGCAAAAAGATAGAACTTGTCCTATCTTTTTGTGGAATGGACAGTCGGTGCCTGTACATTGCGGACCGTAATTTGCGGTCCGCAGCACGGGCACGGGCAGCACACGTTCGTGTGCAAGAGGCCTTATAGGAAATTAGTTCTAGTTCACTGATATATCACTGGCTGGTCTTATATAGGACTCAGGGCAGTTTAATTGTGGCATGATAAGGATCTGTCCCCCATTGACTTTCAATGGTGTTCAAGAAGGATCCGTTTTGGCAATGTTAAAGATAATACAAACGGATCCATTCTGAACGGATGCATGCGGTTGTATTATCAGTGTGGATCCATCTGTTCAGATCCATGACAGATCCGCACCAAACGCAAGTGTGAAAGTAGCCTAAGACTCCAGAAGCATAATGGAAAATGTTGGCTGCATTAGAGAAATATGAGAAGGAATCAAGGTGGCAGACAACCCATAAATAGCTAAAACAGGTATACACGTGGCATACACAAGAGCCTCTGTTTTATTCTGTAATAATAGCCTATGCTGTACCACTATGTACGCTGAAACCTTTTTTGTTGAAGTGTTTTTTTAAGGCAGTTTCAGTAGATTGGTGGGGTCAAAAGCCATATTGTAGCAGGTTGAAAAGTGATTTGGATGAGAGCAGGGTGGACAGTTCACAGTGGCCATGTTGTTGAAGTAGACAGCGGAATAGTCAGGTAATGGCATATTGGAATAATAGTGTGCTCTCTGCATTTTAGCGCCACTCTTGAAGTGTCGTGAGCGGTGAGCTGCCGACAAGGCCACAAATAGACACTTTCATAAACGCTGACTACTGGTTTGACGGAAAGTATGTGAAAGTCTTTGTAAATAAAAGAGATAACCTTCTTAATGGAAATGTATTTTTCTCCCTGCTTCACCATTGCATATTTTAAGTAGAAATTATCACTCCATTATATTTTTCTCCTGTTTTGTTTGGAAGAAATGTGCCATTGCTATAATTTGGCCTTCAAAAAGAGAACATTACATGCTCTAGTATAAATGAGAGGCAATAATAGTTTTCAAATTGTCACTGACATCCATTTCAAATACTTTTGTTTACTTATGGCTTTAATTCAGATGATAACTAGCATCTTCATTATCGAGTACCTTGCTACTGATTCTGGTATATGTAAACAGGTCTTGTCAGGTAAAGCGGCAGCCTACCATATTTATGGGTGTAATAGCCACAGTCTATTACAGTAGATTGTATAAGGGTTCTCCAGTCCCGTAATAACATTATTCCTGACCAGAGTATCCCAGACGCTGCATATTTGTTCCTCTTATACCTGTTTTTGACACTTCTTTCCCTGCATCCTGGAGGGTGGTTTAGATGCCTTACTTCCTGCTTTATTAGCTTTCTTGTTAACCACATCCAGCAGGCTGGCTCTGCCTAACTGACATAGAGAGTTCATGACTGCTGCAGATGGAACAGTGTGTTAAACGTTACGGGGCAAAGCAAGCGCGGTGTTGTCAGAAAACCCAGCAGCAACAGGAGGAAAAAGAACGTTCTGCATGGAAACATCCTGCCCAGATGAAACGGTGTAGAAGTCTGGGGAAGGTACGTGCTGCATGTACAACAGGTATATAGGCCAAAAATATGCAATATTTGGAGTACTCTGTGCAGATTTAATAAAAAAATAATTATGGGACTGAAAAAACCCTTTGACAAAATCTGTCCATACACTGCAGAGTAAAATCAGAACAGAAATTGATGTCAATTCTTTCTACGGATTTTCACAACGGATTTCACTCTCTGTAATAGATCTGCCATGGATTTCACCTTATATCCGCAACATATTTTTGCCATCCTATTTTAAATTTCATTGAATTGCAGAAATTCCTTGCAATACATAAATTTGGTTCACAATACATAGCTCCCCAAGGAACATTGCTAATGTATGCACTGACATTCTGAACGTTTGGTGGCAGCATAGCACAACCTTCCTGAATCCATGATACTACATATACTATATGAGGCAGTACAGTGCACTGCCACCATTGCAAACCTCTCTTAGTCTAACTCTATGCATAATGGGTTTGCTTTAAAGGGGTGGTCCGCATTATTAAAAGGAAGTCAGCCAAGTCAGAATTTGTCATATAATATATACTCACCTAGTCATCCCTCACCTCTTTGGCAGACCATATCTTGGTGCGGCCAGTGTAACTAAGGGCCCATATGTATCTGTAGGCCATACTCTGTTTCTGTATGTCTCATATACAGTGAAAAATGTTTGAGGTGACCACCCAAAATTGCATTTAAAAGTGGACTCCTAGAGCAGTGTCTTCTCAAAGAAGATGGCCAGTAGACATAATATATGGTCTCTTCAAAGGGGTAATCTTTTGGATGCTTAACTGCATGTGACTGATGGCTGATGGAGGCATTATGGCACATGGGATGTAATATGGACTAGCAGAGACATTGTATATTTATATACAGGCTCAGTGTAAGGGTACAACCACACGGTCAGGTTTCTACATGAGGATTTGGAAGCCAAAACCAGGAGAGAATTCAGGAAAGAGAAGACGTCATATCTGTCGTTATACTTTCTTTCCTCTTACCATACACTTCTGATTTTGGCTTCTGAAACTGAATGCACAAACCTGACCGTTTGGCCATACCCTAAAACCTCTGCCATGTGTCTAAGGACGTATTTTGCAAGGTGTTTAGTGTTTGAAATAAGATGTGTCGGCTGTGGCTCCTCTAGGGAGCATTGATGGGGTTGTGCCAAGTTTTGAAGTTATCCCCTATTCACAGGATAGGGGATAACTAATTCATCGGTGGGGGTCCGATTCCTGGGAGCCCCACTGATCTCGAGAATGGGGGTCTTGTTCCCCTGCTCTGATCGAGTGGGAGGTCGAGCATGTGCCCTGCTGCTCCATTCTCTGTGGGACCGGTGAAAAAATAGCCGAACACTGTATTTGGCTATCTTCTGCAGTCCCATAGAGAATGAACGGAGCGGCCAGACACATGCCCAACCTGCCACTCCATCAGAGCAGGGGAATGGGACCCTTGTTCTTGAAAGTAGATGGGATCCCAGCAGTGTTTTGAATATTAAGGATACATGAATGTTTATTTATTCACAGGATATAAACGTCCTTTGGGTGGATTTTTAACTCTGAATAGATGTTAACTCTGAATAGATCGCAGCTGCACGCTAATAATGCAGCTGCAGAGTGGGTTGCCCGCTGTCAGTGACAGCAGGGAAACCCAGAGAACCTGGGAACTGTCCCTGCCTTCTAGATCGCTGCATACACAGCGCTCACTGAGCGCTGTGTATGCAGATCAGATCAGGAAGCGCTATGGTCATGTGACCACTGGGGCCTGGAGAGTGCAGGAGCTGTCGGGTCTTTCACAGACCTCGATCAGCCCTGCACTGAGGCTATACAGCGCTGTATTCTGCTGTCTTAAATCAATAAAAGTGCAACACCAAACGATCAAAAAGGAGCATGCCCCCCAAAATAGTACCAATCAAACTCTCACCTCATCTCGCAAAAAATGAGCCCCTACCGAAGACAATCGCCCAAAAAATAAAAAATAAACTATGGCTCTCAGACTATGGAGACGCTAAAATATCTTTTTTTTCGTTTAAAAAATGCTGTTATTGTGTAAAGAAAAAAGTAGACATAGTAGATATTGCCGCGTCTGTAAGAACCTTCTCTATAAAAATATCACATGACCTAACCTCTCAGGTAAACACCGTAAAAAAAAAAACTGTGTCAAAAAAGCCATTTTTTATTGTCACCTTGCATCACAAAAAGTGTACTAAAATGTGTACTAAGACACTAATATGTTTTTTTTTTTTAAATGATATTATTGTGTAAAACTTAAAGAAATAAAAAAAAGATAGATATTAGGTATCGACACGTCCATAAAAACCTGCTGTATAAAAATATCTCATTACCTAACCTCTCAGATGAACACCGTAAAACATAAAAAATAAAAAGGATGTCAAAAAAGAAATTTTTGGTCACCTTACATCACAAAAAAGTGTAATACCAAGCGATCAAAAAGTCCTATGCACCCTAAAATAGTACTAATCAAACCGTCATCTCATACCGAAAAAAATTAGCCCCTACAAAAAACAGTCACCCAAAAAACTAAAAAAAACTATGGCTTTCAGAATGTGGAGACACAAAAAAGAATAATTTTTTTCAAAAATCCTTTATTACGTAAAACGGAAAAAAAAACAACCAACATATTTGGTATTGTTGCGTCCATACCAACCTGCTCTATACAAATAGCACATAATCTAAGCTGTCAGATAAACATTGTAAATAACAAAAAACAGCTATTTTTTGTTTCCTTTCCTCACAAAAAGTGTAATATAGAACAACCAAAAATAATATGTACCCTAAAATAGTACCAACAAAACTGTCACCTTATCTCTTAGTTTCCAAAATGGGGTCACTTTTTTGGAGTTTCTACTCTAGGGGTGCATCAGGGGGTCTTCAAATGTGACAAGATGTGAAAAAACCAGTTCAGCAAAATCTGCCTTCTAAAAAACACATGACGCTCCTTTCCTTCTGCGCCCTGCCATGTGCCCGTTCAGCAGTTTACGACCACATATGGGGTTTTTCTGTAGACTACAGAATCAGGGCAATAAATATTGAGTTTTGTTTGGCTGTTAACCCTTGCTTTGTTACTGGAAAAAATGGATTAAAATTGAAAATCTGCCAAAAAATAGAAATTCTGAAATTTCATCTCCATTTTCCATTAACTCTTGTGGAACACCTAAAGGGTTACCAAAGTTTGTAAACTCGGTTTTGAATACCTTGAGAGGTGTATCTTCCAAAATGGGTCACTTTTTTTGGAGTTTCTACTCTAGAGGTGCACCGCAGGGGGGGGGGGGGGGCGTTAAATGGGACATGGTGTCAAAAAACCAGTCCAGCAATATCTGCCTTCCTAAAACCATATGATGTTCCTTCCTTCTGTGGCCTGCCGTACCAAAGTTTGTAAAATCAGTTTTAAATACCTTGAGGGGTGTATTTTCCAAAATGGGTCACTTTTTTGGAGTTTTTACTCTAGGGGTGCATCATTGCAGCTTCAAATGGGACATGGTGTCAAAAAACCAGTTCAGCAAAATCCTTCCAGCAAAAATTTCCTTCTGCGCCCTGCTGTGTGGCCATACAGCAGTTTAAGACCACATATGGGGTGTTTCTGTAAACTACAGAATCAGGGAAATAAATATTGAGTTTTGTTTGGCTGTTAACCCTTGCTTTGTTACTTGAAAAAATGGATTAAATGGAAAATTTGCACAAAAAAAAAAATTCAGATTTTTCATCTCCATATTCCATTAACTTTTGTGGAACACCTAAAGGGATACGGAAGTTTATAAAATCAGTTTTAAATACCTTGAGGGGTGTATTTTCCAAAATGGCTCACTTTTTTTGGAGTTTATACTAGGGGTGCATCAGGGGGGGCTTCAGATGGGACATGGTGTCAAAAACCAGTCCTGCAAAATCTGCCTTCCAAAAACCATATGGTGTGCCTTTCCTTCTGCGCCCTGCCGTTTGGCCATACAGCAGTTTACGAATACATATGGGGTGTAAACTACAGAATCTAGGCAATAACTATTGAGTTTTGTTTGGCTGTTAACCCTTGCTTTGTTAGCAAAAAAAAAAAGATTAAAATGGAAAATCTGTCAAAAGTGAAATTCTGAAATTTCATCTCCATTTTCCATTAATTCTTGTGGAACACCTAAAGGGTTAACAACGTTTTTAAAATCAGTTTTGAATACCTTGAGGGGTGTAGTTTCTAAAATGGGGCCCTTTTTGGGTGGTTTCTATTTTGTAAGCCTCGCAAAGTGACTTCAGACCTGAACTGGTCCTTAAAAAGTGGGTTTTGGAAATTTTCAGAAAAATTTCAAGATTTGCTTCTAAACTTCTAAGCCTTCTAACGTCTCCAAAAAAATAAAATAACATTCAGAAAATTATCCAAACATGAAGTAGACATACGGGGAATGTAAAGTAATAACTAATTTTGGAGGTTTTACTATCTATTATAAAAGTAGTGAAATAAAAATTTGCAAATTTGGTAATTTTTTCTAAATTTTTGGCAAATTTTTTAGTTTTTTATAAATAAAAATGAAATTTTTTGACTCATTTTTACCACTGTTATGAAGTACAATATGTGACGAGAAAACATTCTCAGAATGGCCTGGAAAAGCGTTTTAAAGTTATTACCACATAAAGTGACAAAATTGCTCTGTCAAGAATGGGGAAATGGCCCGGATGTGAAGTGGTTAAATAGTTTAATCTCTTTTCAACCTTATTCATGAATGTTGTTAGAAACCAATCATATTCCACCTTTAATTTTCCAAATGAGCTGTGAAAAATTAAAGGTGGAATCTGGTTGGTTGCTATTGGCAACTAAGCCAGTTCTACTTTACAACAGTTTGATAAATCTCACCCATTGAGTTTTGTGAAACAGCACTTCTGGATTATATTGAACATATTGTTGCTTCATTCATTTATAGTAACATGTATTAATGCTTTTGTTATGCTGGTGGGTACAGTGAATATGTTGTTGCTTGCCCTGGTCCCAATGATCTTTGCTTCTGTTTCACATTGTTATCTTTTTTTGTGTTATCTAGTAATTTTCTTAAAAAAAATAGTAACATAGTAACATAGTTTATAAGGCTGAAAAAAGACATCTGTCCATCCAGTTCGGCCTGTTATCCTGCAAGTTGATCCAGAGGAAGGCAAAAAAAAAGGAAATTTTCCCCACTTTAGGGGAAAAAAATTCCTTCCCAACTCCAATCAGGCAATCAGAATAACTCCCTGGATCAACGACCCCTCTCTAGTAGCTATAGCCTGTAATATTATTACACTCCAGAAATACATCCAGGCCCTTCTTGAACTCTTTTAGTGAACTCACCATCACCACCTCCTCAGGCAGAGACTTCCATAGTCTCACTGCTCTTACCGTAAATAATCCTCTTCCATGTTTGTGTACAAGCCTTCTTTCCTCGAGGCGCAGATGTGTGGTCTGACCAGTGATTTGTAAAGTGTTAGGGTTATGTTCTCAACACGGGCATTTATGCCCCTTTTGATGCAACCCAATATCTTATTGGCATTGGCAGTAGTTGCCTGATACTGGTTTATAAAGCTTAGGCCTCATGCACACGACCGTTGTGTGCATCCGCGGCCGTTGTTCCGTTTTCCGTTTTGTTTTTTTCGCGGACCCAATGGGCCAGATTTATCATTAGCTCAGGTCAGAATAATGGAGTGAAAAAGTCCCAAAAAAAGCCCCAAACGCTAAAACTGCGCACAAATTTGCGACTTTTTTCTGCTCTGCACTATGCTCGCCAGTTTTCTGAAAGTGGGCGTGTTTTCTTATGTAAATGAATCTCTAGACAGATTTACTATTGGGATTATTTAAAAAGTCGCAAAAAAGTCGCAATTTTACTCCAGTGAGGACCATGCTTATCTTATGAAACTTTTTAATAGAACATGCAACTTTTTCATAAAAACGTGCGACTTTTTCGTAAAGATGTGCGACTTTTGTAAAGCTGCTTACTGACGGATAAACTGCTACTGTCAAACCACATTTATTACAGTCTTAAAGGGCTGATCATAAATCTGACTTGGCTAAAACTGACTTTAGCAATATGTTAAAGTGGAGTGAGCTGTCAGAGTCATGATAAATCTGGCCCAATGACTTTCAATGGGTCCGTGAAAAAATCAGAAAATGCACCGTTTTGCAGCCGCATTCGTGATCCGTGTTTCCTGTCCGTCAAAAAAATATGACCTGTCCTATTTTTTTGACGGACAATGGTTCACGGACCCATTCAAGTCAATGGGTCCGTGAATGCACACAAGACTGCCATCCGCGTCCGTCATCCTTGTCCGTAGGCTACTTTCACACAGACGGATCCGCTGATCTGTCTGCATAAAAGCTTTTTAGATCTGATTTTTCACTTCGTGAAAACTCAGATCCGACAGTATATTCTAACACAGAGGCGTTCCCATGGTGATGGGGACGCTTCAGGTTAGAATATACTAAAAGAACTGTGTACATGACTGCCCCCTGCTGCCTGGCAAGTGCTGCCAGGCAGCAGGGGGCAGACCCCCCTCCCCCCCTGTATTTAACACATTGGTGGCCAGTGCGGCCGGCCCCCCCTCCCTTTCTCCCTTGTATTTAACACATTGGTGGCCAGTGCGGCCGGCCCCCCCTCCATCCCTTGTATTTAACACATTTGTGGCCAGTGCGGCCGCCCCCCTCCCTTGTATTTAACACATTGGTGGCCAGTGCGGACGGCCCACCCTCCCTCCCTCCCCCCCCCATAATTAAAATGACCGACCCCCCATCATTGGTGGCAGCGGCAGTTTAATCGATGGGGCTCCGCTCGGTTATCATGGCAGCCAAGATGCTACTGCAGTCCTGGCTGCCATGGTTACTTAGCAATTTTAGAAGCATTATACTTACCTGCGATGTCTGTGACCGGCCGGGCGCTCCTCCTACTGGTAAGTGAAAGGTCTGTGCGGCGCATTGCTTATAGCACAGACCTTTCACTTACCAGTAGGAGGAGCGCCCGGCCGGTCACAGACATCGCAGGTAAGTATAATGCTTCTAAAATTGCTAAGTAGCCATGGCAGCAAGGACTGCAGTAGCGTCCTGGTTGCCATGGTTACCGATCGGAGTCCTAGCGATTAAACTGGGACTCCGATCGGAACTCTCCGCTGCCACCAATAATGGGGGGTCGGTCATTTTAATTAGGGGGGGGCCGGCCGCACTGGCCACCAATGTGTTAAATAAGAGGGAGGGAGGGGGGGGCTGGCCGCACTGGCCACCAATGTGTTAAATACAAGGGAAGGAGGGGGGGCCAGCCGCACTGGTGACCAATGTGTTAAATACAAGGGATGGAGGGGGGGCCGGCCGCACTGGCCACCAATGAGTTAAATACAGAGGGAGGGGGGCCGCACTGGCCACCAATGAGTTAAATACAGGGGGGGGAGGGAGGGGGGGTCTGCCCCCTACTGCCTGGCAGCACCTGCCAGGCAGCAGGGGGCAGTCATGTACACAGTTCTTTTAGTATATTCTAACCTGAAGCGTCCCCATCACCATGGGAACGCCTCTGTATTAGAATATACTGTCAGATCTGAGTTTCACAATCTAACTCAAATCCGATGGTATATTCTAACATAGAGGCGTTCCCATGGTAATGGGGACGTTTCAAGTTAAAATATACCATCAGATTGGAGAAAACTCTGATCCGATGGTATAATAGGGACTCCTGACTTTACATTGAATGTCAATGGGGACGGATCAGTTTGCAATTGCACCATATTGTGTCAACGTCAAACGGATCTGTCCCCATTGACTTTCATTGTAAGTCAGGACGGATCCGTTTGGCTCCGCACGGCCAGGCAGACACCAAAACGACATTTTTTTCATGTCCGTGGATCCTCCAAAAATCAAGGAAAAAACAGTCACGGATCACGGAACAACGGAAATCCGTTTTGAGTACCGCAAAAAAAAAACGCCCGTGTGCATGAGGCCTTAGTTTGATGTTTACTAAAATTCCTAGGTCCTTTTCCATGTCAGTGTTACCCAGTGTTTTACCATTTAGTATGTACGGGTGACTTGCATTATTCCTACCCATGTGCATAACCTTACATTTGTCAGTGTTAAACCTCATCTGCCACTTATCTGCCCAAGTCTCCAATCTATCTAGATACATTTGTAGCAGTATACTGTCCTCTTCCGTGTCAATTACTTTACACAGTTTAGTGTCATCTGCAAAAATTTGTATTCTACTGTGCAAGCCTTCTACAATATCATTAATAAATATATTGAAGAGGATAGGGTTCAGTACTGCAGGGCTCGACAAATCCCAGGCGCCAGGTCGCCATGGCGACCAGGAATTTAGTCCTGGCGCTTGGGTATTTGTCAGCCCGTTTTCAAAGGTGCTCGGGCGATGGGTGCGGAGCTGCCGTTTGAAACAGCTCCGTCACAGCACACAATAGCAGAGACGCTGGCAGCAGGGAGGGGAGGGACTCGGGAGGAGTGTAATCTGATCCTAGAGTGGAAGCTGCTTCTGCCAGCCCCTCCCCTCCCCGCCCACCAACCAATCAGAGCTGAGGCAAGGCAAGCACTAGCAGCTCTGAGTCCGAGTCACGGACACAAGTACAGGGAGTCTAAGTAAGAAAGAATCGAATGAGTCACAGGTTAAAAGAATCTAAAGATCCGATTAGTTAGAGACTCATTCGATTCTTTGAGTTAAAAGAGCCGTGAGTCAGACTCTAGAACAGGTTACACTGAGGCTGTCGGCTGATGCTTTTGCAGCAGTGATAACATTAAGGGACAGGAGCAGAGAGATGAGAGAAGTGACAGGACACAGTTTAGATTACAGTTTGAATTAACCCTTTAAGATCAAATTGGCTTCTCAAGGAGATCTATATGGTAAAGGCATCCCTTCTTCTGTCTCATTCAGTAGCTATAGAACTAAGGCTACTTTCACACTTGCGGCAGGATGGATCTGGCAGGCGGTTCACCCTGTCGGATCCGTCCTTCCGCTGTTTCGCCGGACCGCAGCTCTGTCCCCATTGACTATAATGGGGGCAGAGCTCTGGCGCAGCACGGCAGTTCATGGTAAAAGTACTGCATGTCCAACTTTTTAGTCCGGCGGCCTCTCACCGCGAACTGCCATGCTGCGCCGGAGCTCCACCCCCGTCCCCATTATAGTCAATAGGGTCCGGGGACGGAGCGGCGGTATATGTAACATGGTATACAGCATTATTGGGGGGGCTCTATGGAGAAGTGGGGGGGCACTATGGGGGCACCTACTAGGGGCTTTATGACGCGGCTCCGCCTGGCTCCTAACTTTTTTAGCTGGCTCCTAGATTCCAAGGAAATTTGTCAAGCCCTGCAGTACTGACCCCTGAGGTACTCCACTAGTGACAGTGACCCAATTTGAGTTTGGACCATTAATAACCACCCTCTGTTTTCTATTACTGAGCCAGTTACTTACCCACATACAGACATTTTCTCCCACTCTGAACATTCTCATTTTATATATATATATACTAACCTTTTATGTGGTACAGTGTCAAATGCTTTGGAGAAGTCCAGATATATGACATCCCTTGATTCGCCGCTGTCAAGTCTAGAACTTACCTCCTCATAGAAACTGATTAAATTAGTTTGACATGACCAATCCCTCATAAAGCTATGCTGATATGGCGAAATTTGCTTATTTTCATTGAGGTGCTCCAAGATAGCATCTCTTAGAAAACCTTTAAACAGTTTACCCATGACAGATGTTAAACTTACCGGCCTATAGTTTCCGGGCTCTGTTTTTGGACCATTTTTTTATATTGGCACCACATTTGCTATGTGCCAATCCTATGGAACACTCCCTGTCATTATAGAATTCTTAAATATCAAAAATAAATGTCTGGCTATGACATTACTTAATTCTTTTAGAATATAGGAATGTATGCCATCTGGTCCTGGCTATTTGTCTATTTTAATCTTTTTAAGACGCTGCTGTACTTCTACCTGGGTCAGACAGGGCACTTTTAATGGGGAATTTACTTTTACGTTGTCATTTCATCTGACAGTTTATTTTCTTTGGTGAATACAGTGGAGAAAAAATAGTATTTAATAGCTTTGCTTTCTCCTTTTTGTTGTCTGCAACTCCCTAGGACATGTTTTCACAGCTTGACAGCCCCCACACAATTAAAGGGGACTGCTTTTAATGGTCGTTTTTCAGAAAGGCATCAGTGATAAAACGGCCATGAAAAACTGACAGTTTAAATATTTTTTTCATTTGTGAATGTAGACTAATATGTATTGGTACCTCCAAGCTCTATCCCAGCAGATGGTGTTGTGTAAGAGAAGGATTAGGCATTAAATTTCATAAGAGCTAACTCATCTCCAGAGTTGTCTGTAAGCAGTTTTTTCTTCTCTCCCCACTGAAAAGACACGCAGGTTCGGCCTGACAAAGTGTACATGTGTATGGGGGAGTTGGGAGATGTAGTTGTCACCCAGATGAGTTGACAGTTTTTGAAAGTGTATGAGGTGTACCAACACTACATCCCAGCAAATAGCCTTTATGACTCACAATATTTATGTTCCTAAGTAGCATATGTTTAAAAAATGCATGGGATTTCTGCGAATGTAATGTCAGATGACAGCATTCAACCTTTTAATTGGTTTTCCTGGGTTTCATCCTCCAGCTGTAGCATTATTATATGGTGGATGTGCTGATCACTTTGTATCTCGTGATCTGACAGGAGGAGCTGCAGTGTAATGTGAGCCCTCAGCTACTATATGCAGTGATCCCTCAACATACAATGACCTCACGATATACTATTTTCAACATACAATGGTCTCTTCTGGGCCATTGTAAGTTTAAACTAGACTCAACATACAATGCCTCAGACTCAGATCCAACCAATCAAGGCCACTTCTCTGGTAAAATAGCTGTATCAGTTGCTAGTTAGCAGCTGTTCCTAACTTTTATAAGTAAGGATCTGCCTTAGTTATCTGCTTATTTTTGTTAAATCTTCATTTTCTCTTATCTTTGATGATATTTTGAGGCTTTGGAACAGATTACTTAACTTACAATGGTTTCAACATACAATGGTCATCCTGGAACCAATTAATATTGTAACTTGAGTGACCACTGTAATGTGTGATATTATACTTCATGGGATGCTCTGATCCTCCTTAGGATCATAGAAATCTCTAGATGAGGTAAGCTGCCCGTGAAGTAAAAAAGAAGATGTAAGATGAAAAGAAGTGAAGTGCAGCAGTCTGACCATGTTCTGTAAATAGACTTGGGAGACAGCCCTGTGGAGACCCATCAGATCCTGTAGCTCTCCACTGAGAAATGTTCAGTGCCCACCAATCAGGAAGTACAGTGGGCCACATCAGGGAGGGATGGAGGAGCAAACACTAAAGGATTAATTTATTGATGTAAATTTATACATGCTGGTTTGGTCGCTAAGGGTATAGAGAAGTCTTGGAACAACCCCTTTAACTTTGTCGCTGGATCCTGGTTTTCTGTAACCAGCTGTCCTATGTAGGTATTGGTGTTCTTATTTTCTCCCTTTTTTGAAGCTGTAGCAAAGTATCCACTTGTCTTTCCCTGCTATTAGTCTATACCAGTGATGCCCAACCTACAGCCACATCCGGCCTGCGAAGCCGTGTCATGTGGCCCGTACAGTGACCGGAGGCAGAGCTTGCGCACAGTGGAAGAAGAAGGAGAAGAATTGACACGCCTGGGCTGCTGCTATGGCGCAGTGCTGAATCTCCATTCTAAACATCGAAGCAACTCACAGAATAAATGTAAGTGTAAGGGCTGTTTCACACGAGCGAGTCCATTGCGGGAATCACGCTCAGTGTGTGAGTGTGATCCTCTTCTCTGGACTTGCAGGAGCGCACGGCATTATCATGATTTATAATGCTATGTGCCTCTGCTTGACCTTATTACTACAGAATCATACTGACATCTTTATGTCACTATGATTCTGTGGAAAAAAGGCCATGCAGAGACACATAGAATTATAAATCATGATAATGCTGTGCGCTCCTGCAAGTCCAGAGCGGAGGATCACACTCACACACGGAGCGTGATTCTCGCAATGGACTCGCTCGTGTGAAACAGCCCTAATACGTTCCCGTCATTCCCGTGGCCCAGTATTTGTTTGTAACAGCAGTCCTGTGTCTGGATGTGTGCGCTGCTACATGTGGAGGAAGGAAGGGCTGACCACCTTACTGCTTAATGGCAGGCACAGGCGACAGTGGTCTGTGTGTGAGCAGTGTGGTTTCAGGAGGGATGCCCCCTGTGAGTGTAGCTGGTACCTTAGTGAGGAGAGTTGGTGTTTTTCCTGAATGGCCAGTGGTATACATGTGGCAGGGGGTCCAGCAGTACATGCCTTTGAGGGGTAAGAAGGGAACCCCTCCTTGTTGTTTGGGAAGGCCAGGACATGAGTGGTGTTCATTGGTCTTGGTTGGAATTGTGACACTGGTAGCGGTGGTCTGCGCTGTGGCTGGCAGTAGAGAGAGTGGCCCCTTTACAGTAATAAAGCTCACATGTGACCCTTCACAGTGGTAATTTCCAGATGTGCCTCTTCACAGTGGTAATGCCCAAATGTGTCCTCTTCACAATGGTAATGCCCAGATGTGCCCCCTTCACAGTGGTAATGCCCAATGCCCAGATGTGCCCCCTTCACAGGGGCAATGCCCAGATGTGCCCCCTTCACAGCGGTAATGCCCAGATGCGCCCCTTCACAGTAGTAATGTCCAGATGTGCCCCTTCACAGTGGTAATGCCCAAATGTGTCCCCTTCACAGTGGTAATGCCCAAATGTGTCCCCTTCACAGTGGTAATGCCCAAATGTGTCCCCTTCACAATGGTAATGAACAGATGTGCCCCCTTCATAGTAGTAATGCTAACATGTGCCTCCTTCACAGTGGTAATGCCCAAAATTGCCCCTTCACAGTGATAATGCCCAGATGTGCCCCTTTCACAGTGGTAATGCCCAGATGTGCCCCCTTCACAGTGGTAATGCCCAGAGGTGTCCCCTTCACAGTAGTAATGCTTCATGGTAAAAATGCCCAGATGCCCCCCTTTACAGTAAAAATGCCCAGATGTGCCCCTTTACAGTAAAAATTCCCAGATATGCCTCTTCACAGAAAAAAATGCCCATATATTTGCCCCTTAACAGTAGTAATGCTCACATGTGCCCCCTCACAGTGTTTGCATTACTTTCTGGCAAAGCTACTTGGTTCTGATCCGTGAAATTTATACCATGTCTAGTGTGGCCCTCAGACAAAAAATGGTTGGCACCACTGGTCTATACCATGAGAATTTGCATTGTGCAGGTAGTGGACTGTGTCAGCACAGCGTATTAAGACACAGTATCTCTAGGTAATAATAAATGTTAGGAATCTCCCTCCTGACTCACTATGCTTTATATTGCTAGAAATGTTGTCTATCATCACAAAACACATTCTTGTTTTATAATTTGTTGTAAGGAATTTATTATTTCAATTATTTACCAACTGAGTAAGCGTATAATGCACATAGCTGCATGTACAGTTGTGGCCAAAAGTTTTGAGAATTACATAAATATTGGAAATTGGAAAAGTTGCTGCTTAAGTTTTTATAATAGCAATTTGCATATACTCCAGAATGTTATGAAGAGTGATCAGATAAATTGCATAGTCCTTCTTTGCCATGAAAATTAACTTAATCCGAAAAAAACCTTTCTACTGCATTTCATTGCTGTCATTAAAGGACCTGCTGAGATCATTTCAATAATCGTCTTGTTAACTCAGGTGAGAATGTTGACGAGCACAAGGCTGGAGATCATTATGTCAGGCTGATTGGGTTAAAATGGCAGACTTGACATGTTAAAAGGAAGGTGATGCTTGAAATCATTGTTTTTCTATTGTTAACCATGGTGACCTGCAAAGAAACGCATGCAGCCATCATTGCGTTGCATAAAAATGGCTTCACAGGCAAGGATATTGTGGCTACTAAGATTGCACCTCAATCAACAATTTCTAGGATCATCAAGAACTTCAAGGAAAGAGGTGCAATTCTTGTTAAGAAGGCTTCAGGGCGTCCAAGAAAGTCCAGCAAGCGCCAGGATCGTCTCCTAAAGAGGATTCAGCTGCGGGATCGGAGTGCCACCAGTGCAGAGCTTGCTTAGGAATGGCAGCAGGCAGGTGTGAGCGCATCTGCACGCACAGTGAGGTGAAGACTTTTGGAAGATGGCCTGGTGTCAAGAAGGCCAGCAAAGAAGCCACTTCTCTCCAAAAAAAACATCAGGGACAGATTGATCTTCTGCAGAAAGTATGGTGAATGGACTGCTGAGGACTGGGGCAAGGTCATATTCTCCAATGAAGCCTTATTCCGATTGTTTGGGGCATCTGGAAAAAGGCTTGTCCGGAGAAAAAAAGGTGAGCGCTACCATCAGTCCTGTGTTATACTAACAGTAAAGCAACCTGAGACCATTCATGTGTGGGGTTGCTTCTCATCCAAGGGAGTGGGCTCACTCACAATTTTGCCCAAAAACACAGCCATGAATAAAGAATGGTACCAAAACACCCTCCAACAGCAACTTCTTCCAACAATCCAACAACAGTTTGGTGATGAACAATGCATTTTCCAGCACGATGGAGCACCGTGCCATAAGGCAAAAGTGATAACTAAGTGGCTCAGGGACCAAAACATTGACATTTTGGGTCCATGGCCTGGAAACTCCCCAGATCTTAATCCCATTGAGAACTTGTGGTCAATTCTCAAGAGGCGGGTGGACAAACAAAAACCCACTAATTCTGACAAACTCCCGGGTTGCTATCAGTCAGGAATTGGCCCAGAAGTTGATTGAGAGCATGCCCAGTCGAATTGCAGAGGTCCTGAAAAAGAAGGGCCAACACTGCAAATACTGACTCTTTGCATAAATGTCATGTAATTGTCGATAAAAGCCTTTGAAACGTATAAAGTGCATGTAATTATATTTCACTACATCACAGAAACAACTGAAACAAAGATTTAAAAGCAGTTTAGCAGCAAACTTTGTGAAATCTAATATTTTTGTCATTCTCAAAACTTTTGGCCACGACTGTAGGTAGCAATACGCTATCTGTGACCTGATGCCTGTTTACTCCTGTTGTGCAGTGTACAGAAGAGAGGTGTTAAGCCACTGAAAGTCATATCATCATATCATCAAATCGCCAAGACACAGGGCTAGCATCTGCATTGTGTGAACCTTTTACAGCTCTGAATATTGATGCAAATCATTTGTGTCGAGCAAGCAGGGCATGAGCAGCTAAGCTTTCTGCCCCGTAGAACTTGCAATCTCGATCTCATTCCCATTTCAAAAGGCAGATGCCTCCACATGAGATGTAATGTATGTAAAGGTGTGCAAAGCTATGAAGCTCTCTTTAAAGGAGACCAGTCAGCATTTTGTGCTCAGCAATAGCCCAAGCACTAAGGTATACAGTAGTGGTGATACCAGTAATGTCCATATAACATTGTTAAAAAGGGAATGCTCGCTCATAGTGGCCACAGTCAGTTTGAAAACTTTTTTGTATTAATAGTTAGGCCTCTTGTACACGACCTTGGTTTGGTTACGCATCCAAGCCGCATTTTTTGCTCGGGTGCAGACCTATTCATTTCAATGGGGCCACAAAAAATGCGGACAGCACTCCGTGTGCTGTGCGCATCCGATGCTCCATTCTGTGGCCCTGCAAAAATTATAGATCAAGTCCTATTCTTGTCCATTTTGCGGACAAGAATAGGCATTTCTATAATGGGCCGTCTTTTCCGTTCTGCAAATTGCGGAAGGCACATGGGCGGCATCCGTGTTTTGCGGATCCGCAATTTGCGGACCACAAAACACGGCATGTTCATGTGCAAGAGGCCTTAATGAGTAAAACTAATGCTTACCTGCAAAATGGATGGCCATCAGCAATCAGTTTGAAAATCATTCTGATTTCTGTGGTTTCCGGTTGCATTGCAACCATTTTTATGTATGAATTTATCCATGAAATGGGTTTTCTAGCTTTGTACCCTTTTTTAAGTTTTAAGCCCAGCCTGCGGTACCTGTTGAAAAATATATATACTCACCAGCTCCCGCCGATCGGTTTCGGGTCTCTGGCAATTTTCTGTGGTCTTCTAGTCCTGTAAACTTCCACATCGACTGGATCTTGTACCGCAGCTGCAGCCAATGAATGGCCTCGCTGGTGGCATGCCCCCAGGTGACACCTTACTGCTTAGTCATGTGCTGCTTGGGGACACGTCACCACTGAGGCCAGTCCATCTAGGAGTTTACAGGATGGGACTGTAAGACTGCAGAAAAAGCCAAGGCCTGAAATAGAGAATTGGGGAGCAGATGGGTATGGGTTTTGAACAGGTACACCAGGCTGGACTTGAATTTTAAAAGAGTGCGCAAAGCTGGAAAAGCCCTTTGTTAACTTTCTGTTGATAGGTAAAGCTGGTTTGTTTGTCTTATAGAAAGTAGTTGTATGGGGGAGGGGGGTACATAAGGTCATCCTGTTAGCTGGTTTAAATGGAATGTGCCATCAGAAAATGGCCTATTGTTTAAATCACGGTTTTATGATTAACATATTTATTTAAAAAAATTGAAGGTTATTTTTATTTTTCCATGTCATATTTATATTTTAACAAAAAAACATAACATCCTGCAGTTTTTGCAGTGGCCGCTAAGCTACACCTCTTGGACTATACAGATCACTTTACTGCAGTTATCTGCTTATCTGTCATTCTAATCCTGCCTGTAATGATATCCCCTCTGTGTAAAGACAAGACATGATCCTTTATTCACAATTGGTGATTGTCAGAGCTTATCTATTCCTTCCTTGTACAATGACCTCTGCACAGGTCACAGAGCATGCCTAGAAAACTCTCCTAAAGTAGTCAATAGGGTCCCCTTCTGACCATTGTGTCTATGGACCATGTGGCTGCCGTAAAGCAATTTTTGAATGCTGTGTAAATGCTAAGAACTGCTCAGGCACGATGGCAGGCCCCATAATCATGTTTAAGAAATAGAATCAAAAAATCTGCAATCAAAAAATAAAAACAGATTAGGAAAAAAATGTGTTGCTATATTAACTGGCAGATAACATTTTTGGTGACACATTTCCTTTAACACATTGAAATCTATGTCAGCAGTCAACTATGTTCATCTAATAAGAAATATTACAGTGATGGCTTTGTCATTTGCAGTTGTTCCTCGCAATCCAAATGTTGTTTCCTACTTAGTAATTTCTATGTGGTAATTATTATTTTTTTATCCTTCCTCAATTAACAAAAGCCAAGGGTGCCCATAAATCAAATTACGATACATTACTACTTCCATGTGCTGACATAAAATCAGCCATCCCCTCTTATTTTTGTTCATTTACAATTTGGAATACAAAGCACTCCCACATGCATACAGAGGTAGTTGTAGGCTTCCCACAAATGCAATATGTATTTTATGACTGTTTTTATGGTCTCTAATTTATTCTGGATGCTACAGCTGAAAATGCACTTTTTCATTGCACATTGTTGGCATACGTGAACTCCAGTCATTCCCTAAGTGAGCTGAATATTCTCCCTACGTTGACACATATGTATGTATGTATCTTCACAACAGAGCTTAATTAACGATTGGCGCTTGGTTGCAGTGCAGAAAAAATGGAAAAAAAATCCTGTAGTTGTAAATAAAATAGCTATTCTTGCACATTTAGTTCCCAGTGTAATCTAATCACAGAGTGCTGTTAAAGAAGTCCTCATACCACAAATGATTGTAATGCCATGCTGCATATTCATCCGGGCCTTGTGCTTATTAATTCTGACAGGCCTGAATGCTGGCCATTTCTATAGAGAGACTGAAGCCTTCAGATGGAATACGGCGATGATACAATGGCTATATAACAGTGTTATATTGCTTTAACATACAGAAGCTTGCATCACACATTACAGCTTGATGTAGACTGTCCTGCTTGCTTGTGGATCCTATGTATAAGGGAAGTACCTGATGTACTGCAGATGTTTCACTGTATTATTGACACTAGAATAGATGAAGGCTCACTGCATACCAGCCTTTGCCTGTGTGTTTTATAGGGGGGTTGTCCATATATGAGACAATTTATTCCATGTTTTACCCTGTGCTGGCTACTGCTGTGTTTGCCTGTAATGTGTAAGATGCTCTATAACAGGGGTACTCAAGTACTTTTTTTATGTTCAAACAATTTTTTATTCAGAGATGTCTCATAAATGCAAGTACGTAACAAAGAGTTTTTGCATTTGTCAATGTAGGCATTAATGACATCTTGTTTATCTTTGTTTCATTAGATTTCACACTTGCATACAGAAATGAAAAAATGTTATCATAACACAATAGTGGGGATAATGAGGAATAAGGGTGGGAAGGGATAAGGGGGGGGGGAGAAGTTGCAACACACGTTTCAACATCCTACTAGTAGTAGTTTATTCAGCCTCTTAAGTCCTGAGAAGGAGGAGAGAAAGAAATTCACTGTGTGGAGTGAGAACCTCTATAAGCTACCCAAAGGCCCCATACTTTTTGGAACACAGGGGTAGATCTATTCTCCCATCCTGCAATTTGTTCCATCCTATATATCGTCACATCTGAATTCCCATTGTTCCATTGAAGGAGGGGAATTTTTCTGCCACTTAACAGCAACTAAAACACGAGCAGCTGCTAGGAGGTGCGTAATGAGACGTTTGGTGAAAGCTGAGCACCTTATCTGGTCTAATAAATTCAGTAGACAAATCTGTGGAGAGGGCTGTACCTTAATCTTACAGACCTCCGTGACGGCTGAACATATCTGTTCCCAATATTTTTTAATTATATCACACTGCCACCAGATGTGAAATAAAAAGTGCCTATTTCCCTGTTGCATCTCCAGCATATTTCACTGACCTCAGGGTACATTTTATGCAGAACATGTGGCGTGTAATACCACCTGGTTAGTATTTTAAAGTAATTTTCTTGTAATCTCACACAAGTCGAGATTTTCGGGGTAAGTGAGAGACATCTATGTAGGGAGTTTTGATTCCGATCTAAATGTAAATCCGATTCCCATCTTACTATATACGGATTGATTTTCGGGCTCGTATGTGTAAGTATCATAAAGTGTAGAGATCTTCCTGCCTCTGGAGAACCCTTTTTTCAAATCTTGTTGGGTCTGTTTTATTTATTGGTGTAATTGGTTTTAGATAGTCCCTTATATATGATCTCTGTAAAAATGACAGAGGATATATTGTCCCCTTTATCCCACTCGCTGCTCAGTGTACCCCACGTGTCTAATAAGTCCACCATTGGTGAAGTATATGTATTCACCTTCTCAGGGATTGTTTGTATAAATTGCAGGGGTGCATCGTGTAGAATATCTCTGAGTTGAGTCAAAGGGGAGATTGTAGTAGTGAGAAAGGGAGTAATCAGTTTTTGTTTCCATAATTGGATAGTGTTTTTAGTAATGGGGTTTCCAATAGATGCTCCGGTGACATATTTTCCATGTAAAAGTAATGGTCGCAATGTGGAGTGACTAGTAGCAAACTCAGATTGAATATCAAGTCTATCTCCCTGGTAGCGTAGCCACTCTAAACATCTCATCCCATGAACCGCTAAATAGTATCCATAAAAGTCTGGTACCCCCATACCTCCTTGACTGACGGGTAAGGTAGTGTGCTGTTTAGTAAGTCTAGGTTTCTTCTTATTCCATAAAAACTTAGCCAGAATTGACTCTAATTTAGTGAAAAAAGGATGGGGCAGATGAATATGGAGAGTTTGGAGGTAATACAGAACCTTGGGTAATATAATGGTTTCAATTAAGGAACGTCTGCCGAACCAGGATGTGAATGGTATTTACCATGAGTCTAATGAACGTCTGATATCATCAGGTAAGCCTTGATAATTCTCTTCATAAATCCGGGTAGGATCAGATGTCAGCTTGATGCCTAAAAACTTCAGGCTCGAAGCAGACCACTGATACGGGGTATTGAGCTCCAGTCTCTTCTGCCACTGAATGTCCAATGTCACGTGTAAGACTTGAGACTTGGTAGGGTTAACCAGAAAGTTAGATAAATCCCCAAAGAGATCAAATATGGATTGTATAGCCATGAAAGCTACATCTGGATTTGTAATTAATACCAACAAGTCGTCAGCGAATGCTGCCAATTGGTGGTGAACCCCCTGTAGCTCAACACCCCGTATTCTGTCATCCTGTCTTATAGCCTGAAAAAGACACTCAACTGTCAGGACAAATAGCAAGGGTGACAAAGGGCACCCCTGTCTTGTCCCATTGGAGATCTGCAGAGGGGGAGAGAGTGTGCCAGTAACCACCACTTTAGCAGAGGGCTTGGAATACATAGCCATGATAGCATTGACGAAATCTGCGGGAATTCCAAACTTTGTTAAAGCCTTTTGCATAAACAGCCAATCAATGCGATCAAACGCTTTTTCGGCGTCTGTACCCAGCAGTACTAAAGGTACAGAACGGCTACTTGCGTAATGAATGATGTTTATAAGACGAGTGGTGTTCATTCTCTCCTCTTTTCCCGCTACAAACCCAAATTGTTCACTACAGATAAGGTTTGGCAATAGCGGTTTCAGCCGAAGACCGTTTCATCTTTTCCTTCCTTAGGAATTATAGTAATGTGAGCCATCAACATCTGTTCCGGCAGAGATTTCCCTTTGAACGTATCATTACATAATGCTAGGAATTGGGGGAGTAGGACTGTCTGAAACTTACGGTAATAGACCATTGGGAGGCCATCAGGGCCCGGACTCTTATGCATCGGGATTGATTTAACCACATCTGTCAATTCCTGTAGTGTAAATGGTTTCAATAGAGAGCCTGCGGATCCCTAAGTGTGGGAAGGTTCAGAGATGCTAACCAGTCGTCAATCCTATTAGATCTTTTTTCCCTATCTTGTGGTGTATCATTTGAACGTATATTATATAGTGATTCGTAAAATTCTTTGAACCGCAGCACTATCTCCTCCATATTTCTGGCTATTGAGGACGTTGTTGTACAGATCTTTTGTATGTATGATTTAGCTTTCCTCTTTTTAATCTGTGCGAGTAAAAATTTTGAAGCTTTATTTCCATGCGCGTAATATTTAAAGCGTGCTGAATGGAACATCTTAGCTGTCATTTGGTTCAGGATATTTTTGAGGGAGGAGCGCAGTCGATTTAACTGTTCTAGCACCTCCTCAGATCGGTTCTTTTTATGGGAGGTTTCTAAAGATTGTATTTTTTTCATGAGGGATGCCACTTGTTCTTCCCTTAGTTTTTTTAGGAAGGAACCTAAACTAATAAAATGACCTCTTATCACAGACTTATGTGCTTCCCAAACTATGCCTTGTGCTACGTCCGGGGTTGTATTAAGCTGAAAATATTCTTCCAGCCTTTCTGTAGCCTTCTAAACATGCTCCGGTGAGTCTAGAAATGTTTTATTGAGCCTCCAATTCGACATAGGTTTAGGCAAAGACCCAAAACCCATCTCTACAAATACCGGAGCATGGTCTGACAGTAATAATGTGTCAATAGAGGCGCTAAGACAAGAGGTCAGCTTATGAGTAGGCACAAATAAATAGTCGAGTCTTTGATATGACCTATGCGCCACCGAATAGTGAGAGTAGTCCTTATCAGTGGGATTTAGAGTCCTCCAGACATCTACTAGTCCCAAGGAGCTAATAGTTTAATGAACCCGTTTTAAGGCTGTTCGAGAAGTGGATAAGATGCCCGACGAGGAATCTAGCAATGGATGTAATGTGATATTTAGGTCTCCCCCTAGTATCAAGGTACCCTCAGTAAAGTCCCTCAGAAGGTCCAAAGAAGTACATATCCATTTGGTTTGCGCCACATTTGGTGCCTACAGATTACCAAATGTATAGGTACAGTTCCCAATTGTGCCCTTAATGAAAAGGAATCTACCCTCCGGGTCCGCTAACGTAGAGCTCACATTCAAAGGGAAGTTTTTGTGTAGGGCTATTGATACCCCTTTAGAGGCCGAGGAGGGCCATGTACTGTGGTACCACCTATTATAAGTAAGATGGCTCAACCGCGGCACATGGTCCTTCTTAAAATGTGTTTCTTGTAGCATCATGACGTTCACCTTTTGTTTACGCATAAGCTGAATTATCTGACTTCTTTTGGCAGGTGAGTTTAACCCTCTGACATTGAAGGAGCATAACTTTATGGTAGCCATGTCACGTCATCACGGAGGTCCAATAAACAGCTATCTCGGCCTAAGAGGGAAGAGTGTCGAAACGGTTGCTGCAGGGAATAAAATGGAGGGGGGGGGAGAGGATTGGAATATGCAATACAAAAGAACAAAGAGAATAACATTAGTGAAAAGATCCAATGATAGCTCTAGACATGTAACACTAATAAGCGGTAATAATAAGTGAACCATAGTGAAAACAATGTCTCCTTACAAGAGGAGGCACTCTGGGGGGAGACAATTGGTCTGAGAACGCGGCTAATCCGCGCACACGAGCAGGTAGATTTTCCTAATAACACAGAGAGAGAAGGCAGATTGAACATTGATAACAAAGAAGCCTATATGCGGTGGGCATGCCTGATATGCACGTCTGACCCATATAGGATCCCGAGCTCAACAACTCATTGAGGAGGATCATTAAGCATAAATTACTTCCAATTAGGCAATTCTTAACCCTCAGAACTATTTAAACTGTCATATATCTCAAGAAAATGGAGGGGGGGAGGGGGGAATAGGGTAAAAGGGAAAAGGAGAGGGGGTAAAAGGGGAAGACGGGTGGGAAGGAGGAAAATAAATTGGAAAGGAGGGGGGGTATATGATTCCTTCATTCTAGTGGGATAACTAGATAACCACCTATAACGCTACCTAGCGTTGAAAACGGATGCATTAACATAAAAACAACATCAGAACTAATGTTTAGTTAAGCTCGTGATCTGCCTTGGCACCCTGCTGCATAAATGGTAAATGCGGTGAATGATATGAGTAGAGAGTCTCATTCTGGATGTAGTGATAACCTCTTTGGCGTCATCCTCTTGTGGCGCTGAGGTCTGGAGAACGAGGCAGGAGTCCAAGCAGCTAATGCTGGAATGGCAGGAAGATCAGTAAGATTTCTTACGATGGTCCAGTCCTGAATATCCAGCGGTTCCATTTCCAAGGTGTTGTAAATCTGGATAAGGTCTGCAGGAGATCTGATCACCGCTTTATACCACGGAGCATTCACCAGCAGCCCGAACGGGTGGAGCCAGCGATAGGTAATGTTCCTACTTTGTAGGATTTCCAAAAGAGGCTTCAAAGCTCGCCGCTTTTGCAGTGTCATAGGTGACAAGTCTTGAAATAGGGGAATTGTAGATCCGAAACAGGATACTGGGTGTTTGCCCCTTGCAGCTTTGAGCAGGTTTTCTTTCACACTAAAGCTGGTAAGTCAACATATTATATCCCTCGGTGCTTCTTGAGGCTTGGGAGGGGGGCGTAGCGCTCTGTGAGCCCTGTCCATTGTAAAATCATCTATGGCGTCCGGGCCTAGTAATTTGTGGAACAATTCCAATAAGGAGGCCATCAGATTATACAGATTTGGCCATCAGATTATACAGCTGGTTGATATGGGCTTGAGCATGCTCAAAGCTGTTAGTGACCGCTGAGTTGAAGGCTATAGTCCCTTCCCAGCCAGATTCTAGGGAATCCACCCTGTCTCCGACCTGCTTCAGATCGGATTTGATGTCTTGTAAGTCCTGTTTCAACGGAGCTAGCGCAGCTCCTAGGGCTTGTGTAATAAAGTCCCTGGATACTCTGTGGGGGCAGTGTGGGTGGAATTACTATGTGGGGGCAGTTGGGGCAAATTAGTTTGTGGGGGCAGTGTGGGGCAAATTAGTTTGTGGGGGCAGTGTGGGGCAAATTAGTATGTGGGGGCAGTGTGGGGGAAATTACTATGTGGGGCAGTGTGGGGGGAACTACTCTGTGGGGGAAATTGCTATGTGGGAGAAATTACTATATAGGGCCAGTGTAGGGGAAATTACTATGTGTGGGCAAATTACTATATGGGGCAGTGTGGGGAAAATTACTATATGGGGGCAGTGTGAGGGAAATTACTATATGGGGCAGTGTGGGGGAAATTACTATGTGGGGGCAGTGTGGGGAAAATTACTATGTGGGGGCAGTGTGGGGAAAATTACTATGTGGGGGAGGTGTGGGGGAAATTACTATGTGGGGCAGTGTGGGGGAAATTACTATGTGGGGGCAGTGTGGGGGAAATTACTGTGTGGGGGCAGTTTGGGGGAAATTACTGTGTGGGGGCAAATTACTATGGGGTGATTACTATGTGCAGGCAGTGTGGGGGAAATTACTATATGGGGGTGTTGCTATTGGGGAAGCACTGTAGGGGCAATTCTATTATTTTTGGGGACACTATACAGGGATTATTACCTGGAGCACAATATAGGGTGTTATTATTACTGGGGGCCACTCTAGGGGACATTATAGCTGCTGTGGACATTATAAGACATTTGGGGTAATTTATCAAACTGATATAAAGTAGAACTGGCTTAGTTGCCCATAGCAGCCAATCAGATTCCACCATTCTCTTTTGACAGCTCCTTTGGAAATCCAGTTCTACTTTACACCATTTTGATAAATGACCCCAATTATGTGTATAAGGGTCACAATTTTTTCAGCAGTATAGTACCTGGGACATTAGGGAGCACAACAGGCACAGTATTGGTATTGGGAGTGGCAGAAGGATGACATTGTCGGAACACCAGGATGGGTGGGTTGATGGAAAAATTTAGAAATCTAACGTTTCTGTAGAGTCGAGATGCGGCTGAAAGAATTTGCTATGGCGGTCTAACGGAGGAGAAGAGGAAAGAGAACGTCTACATGACAGGAGATGTTCCTGGATGTAAGAGGTATGTGGTGCTGTATTCTCCTCCATGTCTTTTTTATTATAATTATATGTATTTTAAATTTGGCGACCACATTTATCAGTTTAGGATTTGGGGTATTTTTTTTTGTCTTAAGATGTCATGGCCTAGGAAGAGACTGTGGTGCTCACGAAGCACTGCAGCCTCTTCATACAAAAAAAAAACTAAACTAAAATGGAGGGAGGGGCCCAAGTTGGGTAGACAGCTCCGGGCCTATCATGCACTTGATCTGCCCCTGGAGATAATTATTAACATTTAAACACCCAGAATCAGTGTGGATAATGTATACCTATGAAGAGTATGATAGTACTGCATCGATCTTCCTGTACAAGACACACATTGTGCGAGGACAAGGAGGATGAAGCCTTCGCTCCTCCACCAATGGATAATCAGATACACTTCCCTCTGTGTAGGAGCCCTAACATTGTTTATATCTGCTACCAGTCTTATTTTATGACATTTTAAAATGGATGAAACAATGCAGTAATGGCAGCATTTAAAATTCTTTCTTTCACGTGAGTGTGTTTGTGTAAGAGCTTATTCACTTGTATTGTATTATACCACTGAAGTGCTGCTGTTATTCTTCCTACTTAAACAGATTTTCCCATACTATTCTTAAAATAGGTCATCAGTATTTGATTGGTTGGGGTTCAACACCCAGCACCTAAACCAATTACATATTTGGCCAGCCTCTGATGACAGATAGCATATAGTGGATATAGCCTGAAGCAGAAGGTTCTGTCCACTGTGTAGTGGCTGTACTGGCATTCTACAGCTCAACTCCTGTTCATGTAAATAAGAGCTTAGCTGCAGTATGCTGGCACCGGAAACTACACCCAAAACAACGAATCAATGAGATGTTGGGTGTTGGACCTCCACTGATCTCATGTTGATGACCTATACCCAGGATAGGTGGCCCCTTCTCACTGCCCGATGTTCAGGCAGATAATTGCTAATGAGTATTCCTGCAGACACTTGTTAGTGATAATCTGCCTGTGTGAAGATGCCACTGATTACCCGTTGATCGAGCGGTTACCTTCAATGACAAGCAAGCGATTGTCAGGAAGGAACGCTTCCATCCCGACAATCACTTGCTACATTGGGCCATGTAATGGGGCGCTAGGTACTGGAAATTCGATTCGGAAACTACCTTTGCATTGCTAAGGCCACTGACCCAGTGACTGAAATTGAATATTGTGGGGATCCGCTCTTGTAGGCAGTGGTAGCGAGTGCAGTATAGAGGCAACACAGGCCGGTCTTGGTGTAAAACACGATGCTTTGTTTATTCACACTGTGCATGCAAGTGAAAGACGGTGCAGTTCATAAGGAGGGTGGTCACACACAACAGCAAAACAATAGTTCAAACACAGCAAGTCCCTGCTGCAGGCTACTTGAGGCCTGTTTCAGTCACATAACTCAAAGTCTATTTAAAGCCAGGAGTAATGTCACCTTTTTCTCCTTGGTGAAGTAAGTCCATGGGTCCTGCTTCTAGCCACAGGACACGGATCCCTCCTGGCTTCAGCTGCGGGTTCCTGCACACTCCTTTACAGGCCTCAGCACGCAGCCCAGCTCACCTCCACTTCTTACTCTCACAGCCAGAGAACACAGAAGCTCCACATTGCGCACCACACCCTTGTTGCTGGTCGGGTTTTAACCCTTCCCTGCAAAACCTGGCCTGGACCGTGGGGAGACAGGCACCCGCCCGCATATCTGCCTGCTCCCAATAAACGATTGTGGCAAAAAAAGATAGGAAGGCGCTCATAGGGTAATAAGTTCAATAATAAATATAGGAAATTAAGACATCAATGGTTGTGCTCACCTTATAGTGTTGTGCATACGTAGGCACAACACTCGTGAGGACAAGGGGTCGGTGCAGCCGGTATCTTATCAGTCCTCGTAGGTGGAGTGGCCAAGTCTCCAGAGGAATGATATGTATTGCAATATAATATATATTTTTTTTTTTGTGCACTAAAATAGTACACCAATTGATACCTTCTGGCGCAAAGACACGACCTCAGTAGATAAATAATAGCAAGCTGAACATCAGTTGGATTGCCACAACTGCACCAGTGATCGTAGAGATCCTGGGCGTGATAAGAAACTAAAGAACGTTCAAAGGGTAGAAGTCACAGTATCATATATCATTTTGAAAGGGGCGCTGGGGAGGGGTGGATCTGCCATGAGAGACTTGAAAAAGGAGTGTACCGACTCAGAAACGCGTTGTCACTTATCAATAAAGACCCTTTATTTATCTACTGAGGTTGTGTCTTTGCGCCAGAAGGTATCAATTGGTGTACTATTTTAGTGCACAAAATTATTATTATTTTCTTTTCTATTGCTCCCAATAAGAGCTGGCCCGGATCCGCTGTGTTAACAGCATAATCGCTGCAAAATGCACTTTTCCGGCTCTTACTCCACCGGGGCCAGGACCCCCGGTGGCACGTACCTCCCGGCCGTCTACCACCACCCCAGGTACTCTCCTACAATAGATATCATATTGTAATTTAAAGGGCATCTGTCAGCAGATTAATACCTATGAAACTGGCTGATCTGTTACATGTGCGCTTGGTAGCTGAAGGACTCTGTGTTGGTCCCATGTTCATATGTGCCTGCATTGCTAAGAAAAATGAGGTTTTAATATATGCATATAAGCCTCTAGGAACAACCGGGGTGTTGCCATTACACCTATAGGCTCTGCTCTCTCTGAAACTGCCAAAGCCTCTGCAGTTTGCTTGAAAGGGCCAGGCAGGTGTGATGACATTTTCACTGCCTGGCCCTGTCAAAGTACAGGGGGCTCAGCAGTGTCGGGTGGTAATAATTCAGTTAAGAATTATTAATTATGGTCATAATTAACCATAAAAAATAAAAAAAAACTATAAAATTTCTCATAAATTCTTAAAATCATGACCTGGTGAATTGTAGACAACCTAATCGATACAATTCACATCTGAGTCTGACTATTTCCTCAGATAATAAGTTCTTTTTGATGAGAGATGACGTTAATGATAAAAATGTAGTCCTACATTATACAATAATACACAGGTATTATTAAAATATGCTGATTTATTGGTTACAAGGTTATAAACATACATAAGTAAATAAACACTATGATACATGAAAATAAATATATTCAGCATTGCTATAAAGCATTACAAGCTTAACAATACATGTGAGTGGAAATAACTTGTCACATTATAACCAAGCTATTATTAGGTTAGGATATCAAAATAGGAACATAAGTTATATACTGTATATATTACTTCTGTTCAGAGAAAACCTCATGATATCAGGATGAGCATGTCTAATCCTAGACATAAATATGGAATGCTAAATACATTTCGCCCCTCTCTAACCAACTACACATCACATGACTTCAAGAATGGGCAAATCCATCCAAGAATATAAATTAGAAGAGATAACTGTATCCTTCCGCCCCATCCTGGACTATTTTCACACATATGACTTTGGTAAGAATATTAAGACAAATAACAGGGATCTAGGATCTTTGCTAGACCATATCTTAAATGGGAAGGACTTGAAACAAGTCTTTCCTGTGGGAATCCATCACTTATCTTGGAGAAGAATATTATTATCAATATACTGTATGTGTATATATATATATATATATATATATAAAAATAAAAAAAAGCAATCATTTAATGCTTTGCTAGATTATGAATCTTGATTCTTCTGCAGGTAGAATGAAGCCTCACAATATCCTAAGACTACATCTCAATATGGAGATGATCAATTAATTAATTTATTTATTTATTCGCCAATCTAGATGGTATAAATTCACCCACACTATCCAATTAGTCTTAATAAAATGAAATATCATTCCCTGTGTCTCTTACCAAGTCCTAGTAGGAATCTCACTTCTGCTCCTAGGAAAGCTGGGTGGTCCATCATAGCACATCTCACCATGGCTTTCATCTTGATAGACCCCTCTAGAGAACTCACCTTCTGTTCTTCTCTCTTTGTGTGGTTTATGATCACAAACTTATCAGTTAGACACACCTTCGTAGTTTGGAACTTTCCAATCATTGTCGTATGGGCGTGAATATTGATAAGAAATATGACGTCATAACCTTACCCAGAATGCACTTTTGCTACTGTTGTAATGTCACCTACTCATACTTAGGTGGCACTGCTGTGTAAGCTATTTGCTTCATAGTATAAAGGGTTAACTATGTAAGTCTGATTAAAATGTATTCTATATATTTGACCTTAGAAGCTTTAATTCAAAGCTATAGGGATTAATTCTGACACTTTTAGCAATTAGAGACAGACCTCTAGGCGTCTCTCTGAATGTTTCTCACACTGTTGACCTATTGACCGTAATGATATGAATGGGCCTTGTTTTCTCCCAGAGATATCAGTACCTCCTCTGTCATACCAAAGATATGATTAATTGTTACAAAACACACATCTTTACAGACACTCTTTTAGAGGCGAATATTCTCCTAATGAGAAACATATATATAATATACTGGATAATTTTTTTCTTCATAACATACAACCATATAATATAAAGTAATATATATATATATATATATATCTCCTACTGATTGTCTCATGCTAAGGACTAACTAAGGCTCATTAAATGAATACATACATATTATATATTTTGCTTCATTAATAAATATCTAATTGTATAGGTAATTATCACCAGCTGCATAGAGCTTATCTTTATCCCCCGTCATAAATTTATAAGTAGACAAGGAGGCCTCTTCTCAGACTGGTACATTCATGGGAAGAATAACACTAAAGAGAAGAAACCTTTGTGCGACCTTACTTTGGCCTACTCAAGACATACAAAATTGTAAATATAGTCGAGCATGGCTCTTAAAGGCAATGAGCATCCATCTTGACTAGAATAATTGGATATCAATGTATATACCTATGAAAAGGCACAACAGCAGTTGCAGACAGAGCAGAACTGAGCTGGAGTTTGACTGCAACATGGATGTGAACATAGCCTTAGCTAGATTCACTTCATGTTTTCAAATGTCTCCAGTTATTCCACAAAAAGAGGGGAAACAGTCAGTGAATATATCTCATATAGAGTGTTCCTCAGTGTGCATCATTCAATGTGCTTCATATTATAATTTTCACACTGAATGTCTCATATAGTATAAACCTCACATTGAATGCGCCTAATAGTCATATTTGCCAACTCTACCAGAAAGTCTGAGAGACTCCAGGAAGAACTGACAATGTCTCAGATACCAAAAAATGTTCACCGCTATCCATGTATGCCAATATCCTGACACCAAGTGGAAGGAAGAGCAGGAACAAAGAGATGTGAGTCTCTAAAGGTCTGTAATCTGTAGGGAGGGAGTCTGATTTGAGATCTTGTGAGAAATGGTGTGGGTTCTGTAAACAGGGGGAGCCTGGCCTTGAGTATCTCTAAAGGGAAGATATGTTATGTGGTCTGTATCTGCTGAAGTAAGTCATATTTACTACTTATGATTCAAATACCAACAGTTAGAGGAGTGTGCCCTATATAAATGGGAGTGGCAGAAGGAAAAATTAGTGTGGCGTGCTACATGTTCAACGTCTTTTCCCCCTCTTCCCAAATGTCACCAATGCCACACCTCAGTGGACTTTATTTACTTACAATAGAGTCCCCCATAGGTCCAAATGTGGTGTCTAGAGTAATTAGAGTAATTAGTAAAAAGACAACTTAGGGTACCATCATAGACAAGATTGTCTGTTGTGGACAATAGCTGAAGTAATCACTTAGTTCAGTTTTGAATGAGTCACAACAGCTTGAAAGTGCAGGCCAAGATTTGTCCATACGTTGTCTGGGGAAGTACATCGACTGGAAAGCAGGGCCGGCGCCACCTGTAAGGCGACCTGCACGCCTAGGGCGCAATTTAGCAGGGGGCGCCGGCCCCGTGCAGTTAAAAAAAAAAAGCGTTGCTGCAAGTTTTTTTTTTTTAAGTACGGCGGCGGGCCCTCCCCCGCACCGGGCGGCTGCCGCACTGCCCGGGCTGGTGCGTCTGATTGTGCACCTCCCGGGCGCAGCCTGAAGAGAGGGACTGACAGGGGGGAAGCGCCTCTAATGTAGCGTGGCCGAGCTCTGTTCGGTCCGCGGTACAGGAGCTTTTGTTTCCTGTACCCGGCCGGACTGACAGTAAGTGCTCACTTAGTGTGCACTTCCTTTCAGTCCGGCCGGGTACAGGAAACAAATGCTCCTGTACCGCGGACCGAACAGAGCTCGGCCACGCTACATTAGAGGTGGGGGGAATGAGAGTGACAAGGGAGGAGGGGAGTAAATGAGTGACAAGGGAGGGGGGGAGTAAATGAGAGTGACAAGGGAGGGGGGAGTAAATGAGAGTGACAAGGGAGGGGGGAGTAAATAAGAGTGACAAGGGAGGGGGGAGTAAATGATAGTGACAAGGGAGGGGGGAGTAAATGAGAGTGACAAGGGAGGGGGGAGTAAATGAGAGTGACAAGGGGGGGAGTAAATGAGAGTGACAAGGGGGGGGGAGAAGAGAGTGACAAGGGAGGGGGGGGGGAAGAGAGTGACAAGGGAGGGGGGAGAAGAGAGTGACAAGGGAGAGGGGGAGAAGAGTGACATGGGAGGGGGGGAGAAGAGAGTGACAAAGGAGGGGGGGGAGTAAATGAGAGTGACAAGGGGGGGAGAAGACAGTGACAAGGGAGGGGGGAGAAGAGTGACAAGGGAGGGGGAGAAGAGAGTGACAAGGGAGGGGGGGGGAGAAGAGAGTGACAAGGGAGGGGGGAGAAGAGAGTGACATGGGAGGGGGGAGAAGAGAGTGACAAGGGAGGGAGGGGGGAGAAGAGAGTGACAAGGGGGGGAGAAGAGAGTGACAAGGGAGGGAGGGGGTGAAGAGAGTGACAAGGGAGTCCCCAGAGCCAGACCAAGAGCCAGACTGCAGCCAGAGACCAGATCATCTTATTGTCCTGGTGGTAAGTAGACAATGCAATATGTTTATTATTTAATTGTTTAGTTATTAATACTACATTGGAAACTAATTTACCTCACATTAAGGCTCCATTCACACGTCTGCAACGTGTTTTGCAGATACGCGGAGCCGCAAAACACGGAAAGCGGCAATGTGCGTTCCGCATTTTGCGGACCGCACATTGCCGGCACTAATGGAATATGCCTGTTCTTGTTCGCAATTGCGGACAAGAATAGGACATGTTCTATTTTTTTGCGGAACGGAAGTGCGGACCCGGAAGTGCGGATCCACAATTCCGTGTCCAGGCAGCACATCGTGCTGCCCCATAGGAATGAATGGGTCCGCAATTCCGTTCCGCAAAATGCAGAACGAAATTGCGGACGTGTGAATGGAGCCTAAAAGAACACTATAGTCCCAGAACCACTACAGTTTAATGTAGTGGTACTAGTGTCTATAGCCTGTTCCTGCAGAGAAAAGACACTGTGCAGTTCTGGTGTTAAACGAGCACTATAGTGCCAGGAAAACAAACTCATTTTCCTGGCACTATATAGTTGTTAGGAGTGGAGCACCCTCGTGTCCCCCTCCCACTGGGCTGAAGGGGTTAAAACCCCTTCAGCCACTTACTTTTCTCCAGCGCCGGCATAGGGAACTCTTCTCCCCGATCCTCCTCTCAGCTGTGAATACGCATGTGCACGCTTTCAAAACTATGTTCCGCGTCTTCCCACTGTAATTTTCACAGTGAGAATAGCGGAAGCACCTTTAGCGGCTGTCAGGGAGACAGCTACAAGAAGCTTGATTAACCCTAAGGGAAACATAGCAGTTCTTTTAATTTAAATGCTGAGAAAGGGGTGGAACATATGTGATGTCATGATATGGGCAGATCATCTGATAAGGGGGGGGAAAGGGCGGCAATTTTTATCTTGCCTAGGGCGGCAAAAATCCTTGCACCGTCCCTGCTGGGAAGTCGCCACTGGGAGTTGAGAAACCACTTCTTGGTATATAGAATTATCCATGCTTATAAGGAAGAAAATCCAGAACCAATTGCCTCCTATTAGAGAGCAACATTTTTTTTTTCTTCAATAGTAACTTCTTGTTTCAGCAACACTGTGGAAGTACCGAAGATCACTTCCATTCTGTTGGTGAGTGGTACTGCAATACAGAAAATATAGCAGTATAAAGCATAAATAGCTAAAACTGCACTTGCTAGAGGAGTGATCTTGTGATGAGGTTTTTTAGCCTTGCAGGCTGAATTTGGCATATAGTCCAAGCCAAAAATCGGCCGGACGGCTGTGCAGAAATTAACTCCCATTGTTTTCATTTGAAAGCTGGGCTGCCATTCATGAGGCCACGGTTTATGGCCTCGACTGCAGCAAGAAAGGACATTTCCTTTCTTGGCGTGGTTGCAGTTATATACCATGGCCTCCTATTTAAAACACAAGAATTGCTCTTCACGTAGCCAGTTGGGTTTGTGGCTAGGAACCTGCACCAAATTCAGCCTTAGAATAAATCTGTCTGAATGGCTTCTTATCGTACAGTTACAAATTATGAGGGAATAGACAGCGATAATAAAGAGCGGCAGCAATGTCTGACACATGACACCATTGCTTTAGATTTGAACAACATGACATACAATGCTCTGCCGATTCATTGTAAATTCTTCTTTGTTTTGACTAATTCAAGTAAAATCTACGTTACATTTATAATAAATTGTCTGGCAAACCAAGCAACACAGTCACCCTTTGTAAGGAAGGGATTCTGAGAGTTTACTTTTCTTTAGAAAGTGCAGATGAATTAGCTGTGTATATTTTTTGCCTAATTAGAGTTGAGATGAGCTTATACATGCATATCAGAGCCTAGTCAAAAACAACTGGCATTTTAATGACTCCAATATGTTTCTAATAAAAAGCCAAACCACAGCAAACAATAAATAATGAATGTATGCTTTCCGCTTTCATACAGTTAGAAAAAATTGTATTAATCTAAAGATGACACAGATTGGCCACGCTGCCTTTCGATGGGTGTGCAGATGTGCAAATTGTTGCATTGATCTAAACATTACAGGTGCAATTTTATAGAAAGTAAAATCATGTAGTATGTGTAGCATTTCGAGCTGTAAATTCGGATGTGAACTAATTTAGTCATATATAAGTGAAGCCTGTGTTATAACTGGAATCATTGCTTGCTCTTTTGCAAGCTGCATGATGGATCCGTTATTTTTACTTACTATGACTAATTGTTGTGCTTACAAGACAATGGAATATATTTTTTTAACAAAAATAATTGTTTAGTGTTTACCTCTAAAGGGAACCTGTCACCATAAAAACAAACATTATGTTGCCAGCAGCATGGTATACAGCATGTAAAGCTGAACAGATTAATATATTTTTGTGGGAAAAGTAAAACTTAGATTTTATTCTTTTAAATTCCTGCTCATTCTGGGCTTTGAGGTCAAGGAGACGGTCCTATAAGTGATTGACAACTCTCTCTATATACACAATCATAGAGGGAAGTCTGTCAATCACTGATAGCTCCACCTCCTTGACTTCAAAGCTCAGAATAAGCAAGAATATAAATGTATAAAATAAAAGTTTTACTGAATATTTTCAGACAAAACTATATATAAATCTGCTCAGTTCCTCCTGCTCTATAACATGGTGCCTGCAGCTCAGATACCATGTGCAACGTGATAGGTTCTTTTCAACTGCTCAGCACCAAGCCTGTGACATTTTCTATAATAAATGCCTTCCTGTCAAGGTACATATTTCAATAATTGTATGAATATGAATGATTTACTTACCTATTGAATATGTAAGGGTAAGTTGATACATGCTGTATGACACTTGAATGCCTTTTGAAGCTTCAGATTAGACACACTTGGTTTTACAAAATAATGTTCTGTAATTTCTGTAAAAATAATCCTAACTTAGCAAGATATTAATGGAAAATATTGTATTAAAAAGACAGTTTAAAAATGGCATAAATGCAACTGATTATCTAATGAGAATTTGTCAAATTGAGAAAGAATACTGAATCTTAAGTAAGACCTTATTAAACTGTTAAATATGGATTGCTTTTACCCTAATGGCCTCTGAATTCTATTACCATCCCATTAGGCAACGTGAGATTTTAGCAATTCTGTTGTTGTTTCCAGTGGGCAGTGATTATAATAAAAAGAGCAGAGGTTAATGTAATTCATCTGCTTTAATACTTGTAACTAAAAATCCCTTTTCTGTAGTCACTGGATCTTGTAACGCTGTTTTCTATCAGTTGGACCAGACTCTAGGGGGTAGTTGAAAAGATGTAAAGAGCCTAAGATTCTATGTGTTTTTTTCAGCATAAATGACAAAATGGTATTGACATAATGTCAAATAAATGTTATTTGACATTTTACAACAGATTACATAAAATGGCAAATTGATGGCACTAGTACTTACAAGTGATTGCCAACCATGTTTCCTTGAAACCTCTTCATGTGTTGCCCAGAGTATAAGGCCAATAAAAGCTTTCAGTGTCCAGGTGCATTCACACTACACAGAGTCTAAAGGATTTACCGACATGTACTTCCAGCAGTCGCCTATGCATTAAACCAGGGATGCTCAACCTACGGTCCTTCAGCTGTTGTAAAACTACAACTCCCAGCATGCCCGGAAATCCTAAAGCTATCAGCCTACAGCCAAGCATGATGGGAGTTGTAGTTTTTTCAACAGCTGGAGGGCCGCAGGTTGAGCATCCCTGGATTAAACAATGTACTTACAATAGCATACTAATGTATACTAGGACAACATATGCCAAATAGACACTGTGCAATGAAATTTCACTTATACCCTGGGAGCTTTCCTGGAGCTTATATACCAAATGTACACAGCAAATGCTTTATGAATGCTCCCTTAAAGAAGAGATGACAAATAAATTTCAACCTGCTGAAAGGGTCATCAGAAAATGACCTATTGTTTTTATGTTTAACATAATAATTTTTTATTATGTTATTTTTTATTTTCCATGTCAGCATCTATATTTAAACAAAAAAACATAAAATCCTGCAGTTTTCGCACTGGCCACTATGTATAATTGGCACCACCTCTTGGTTTGTATAGATTACTTTACTGCAGTTAACTCATTCTAGTCCTGCCTATAATTATATAATCTCTATGTATAGATAAGACAGGATCCACCATTCACAATGAGTGATTGTCAGAGCTTATCTATTCTTTCCTTGTACAGTGACCTCTGCACAGGTCACAGAGCATGCCTAGAAAACTAGGGTTGTTGTGGGTATCAAAATATCGATACCCAATTGATACTTTTGTCCCGGTATCAATACGATACTGGGATTTGACATTTATCGATACTAGGCTGAGCTACTGCGCGGTCTAGTATCAGAGAACATGAGCACGCTGCTGTCAGCGTGCATCGTGTTCTCCTCAGCAGCACAGGGGAAAAGGAGTCACTCTCTCCCTCCCACCTGTGCCGCTGCTGCCAATAAGTAGAGAGAGGGGCGGAGGAGGGGTGCACTGCGCCACCAATAAAAGTTAACATTTAATACAAATACAGGTGCCGGCAGCAGAATCACATAGTGGCACCTAAGGGGTTAACTGCCGCTGATCCCAGATCCCAGCTATGTGATTCTGCTGCCGGTACCCGCCTCCTGTATAAAAGGTTAATTATCATTAGTGGTGCAGTGCACCCGCCCCCCCCCCACTATCCAGTATTAAAAAACATTGGTGGCGCAGTGCGCCCCCCCAGTATTGAAATCATTGGTGGCAGTGGCCACAGGGTCCCCTCCTCCTCATTGGTGGCAGTGGCAGGTTCTGATCGGAGCCACAGCAGTGTAATCCAGGACGCTACTGAAGCCCTGGCTGCCATGGTAAGCTCCCTGCTGCTGTGTGCACTATGCACAGGGCAGCAGGGAGAGTGTGAGGTCCTATTCACCCTAATAGAGCTCTATTAGGGTGAATAGGACAAGGGATGAAAAGATCCCAGGTTTTAGCCCCTAAGGGGGCTAAAAAGTGGGAAAAAAAATACACCAAATTATTAAGTATAAATCACCCCCTTTCACAATTTTACATATAAAATATATAAGCAATAAATAAATAAACATATCACATATCGCCATGTCCGAAAAGTCCAAACTATTAAAATATAAAAAAATAAAATAAAAACTGCACAATTCACAATTTTTCAAATGCAGAATGCACACAGCTTTTTTGGTGTTTTCTTTTTTTCGCGTGGTATTGAATGATATCCAGTATTGGTATTGCAACGACCCTATAGAAGACTCATAGAAGTCAATAGGTCCCCTCCTGACCATCGTGTCTATGGCCCATGGGGCTGTAAAGCTATTTTTTTTAATGCTGTGTAAATGCTGTTAAGAATAGCTCAAGCAAGATGTCTGCCCCTATATTCATGTTCATAAAACTAATAATTCTGCAGTCATAAAATAAAAACAGAATAGATAAAAGGGATATAGGCTACTATCTAATTTTAAGTGACAGATACCATTTTTGGTGAATCATTTCCTTTAAGGATGCTTGACAAAGCAGTCATTGCATCAAAACCAGAAGTGCAGGGCAACAACTATAAAATACTTTACTTGCCCGTGTACCTACAAGCTTCTTTGAGGTAAGAATGTCAGTAGTAGTTATTGGTACTGGGGAGTTATTCAGCTGTATCCCCATGTTAAAAGGGTTAGGTGCACCAGTACCATGCTATCACATACATATATCCATCACTTATATTCTAGTCATCTGTGTGATTGCACATGATCTCCCGAGCTGTAAAAACTGTAGTCTTCAATCCATACTTTAAAAAAATGTATACAGATACAGTAAAAAACTTTTTTTTTTACAAAGTACAAATTTAAACACTTTTGTTTCCTCAATATTAAGAATTAATTTTAACTCTACAGTAATTAAATGCATTTCATGTTTAGTACTAGACATTGTAGAAATATTTAAGCATTTTTAGTTATGTGTTTAGTCGTGTAAGCAAATTTATTTTTCTTTACAAAACAGGCAAAAATAAAAGTATAAAAAGTCTTTAACAGTTGCTCACCTTTCTTCTATGTTGAAGTCCTGAGGAATCTGATGAGACACAATTCGAAAAGAAATTGGCAGATTTTCTTATTTCCATGGCAATCTCCAGTTTTATTGACATCCTTTTTGAGCATTATAGTAACTGTGGTAAGATATGACACCAATGGAAAATAGCCACAGGAGGAGCCTGTGATTTTCATAGGGGCAATATGGTCAAAGGTTTTCCAGAAATAATGTAATTTCTTACCTCACCGTGGCTTGATATGGAATGTTTTGTGGTTTATTAGAGATCTGCATGTAGCAAGTTTCAACACAGAATTTTCATACTGTATGTCCATTATGTCATAAAATTTGAGCAATTCTTGTTAAAATCACATATGGTTTTGCTGCATGGTTCTCAACATAATGACTGGTATGTGTAGATTTCATGTAGTTCTTGATTCAGTTTTTTTTAACCCAAAGCCAGGAATGGATACAAACGAGAGTAAAATTATTAGGCTGGGTCCAGACATGGTGGATTTGCTGCAATTTGCTGCAGTTTTGCAGTGCAAAATCAAAAAGAGAGTTAGACACAAAGGAAACAGAAGATAAAGAAGCTTAAGACCACGTTCACATCTGTGTTGTGCGGTGGTGCATGGTGGAACAGACTGCCGGAGTTCACAGTGCAGATGTAAACGTGACCTTAAAGGGTTGTCCTGGGACTACAGTATTTCATTAGTGGGGATTTGACTGCTTGCATACCCACCAATCAACTGAATGAAGAGTACTGCAGCCAGTTGGACTAAACTACAAGAACGACACTGCCACAGCTAAATGTTTAATGCTGTGCCATGGTAAACAGTTGGCGAGGAGCCATGGAGACAGGAGATTAGGCTAGGCCATTAATATTGTATTCTTGAAATCCCCTTTAAATGAGTGAGGAAGTTCTCTGCTATCACCTTGCAAAAACAAATTCCATACATTAAGATGAAGGAACTTTTTGAGTATGTATATCACACCTAATTCCAGTAGAAGTCTGCCATCTGCTTGCAGACTGTTCATTGTATATGAAGTTTAATATGCCCTGATATGACCTCACTCTGTAAAATGTAATTGTCACACTAATTGAGTAAAACTCGACTTGGCTGCTTCTTCAGGCTTCATTAAAATCTTTGAATTTGATTGGTTTGCCATGGTGGAATATGTAAAAGCTGAATCAAAACTTGATTTCAAGAAACATTGCTAGGAATGCAAAAGGTTGTTCGTAATTACGCGGGAAAAGGATCACAATAACAAGATAATTACAGAGCATTTACCTAGTCTCTTTTTACAGCATCTTAAAATATGCAACAGATTAATTGTGCATGTCATTCATCAAGATTCTGATTAGTTTGTTCTAATTATCATAATGAGTGGTAAACATCAACTTAAAAAAAATACATCTTTGCATGTAAAGGCAGAGTGAAAATTGTACAGGCATGTTTTTATGTGATGTTTTATTTGATGCACTGTGATATACATGTACATGGAATGCATTGTTTTAAACAGCATTTTCAAGATAATGTACTTTTCCTTTTAATAGACGATCATTATGAAATCAGTGAGGGTCCAACTCTTGGCACACCTACCAATCAGGTGTTTTAAATGGCATTGGCATTCAAGTCATTGTTGAGGACACAGCCTTAGGCCTCATGCACACGGCTGTTGTGTGGCCGTTTCGTGCATTGGGGACCGCAATTTGCAGTCCCCAATGCATGGTCAACATCCGTGCGGCGGCCGGGACGGATCGAGACCCATTCAACTTGAATGGGTCCATGATCCGTCCACACCATTAATAAATAGAACATGTTCTATTCTTTTGCGGTGCGGAGGCACAGACAGAAACACCACGGAAGCACTCTGTAGTTCTTCTGTGGAGTTGCGCACCTCAGTTCCGCACCGCAGCTCCGGATTGTGGACCCATTCAAGTGAATGGGTCCACATCCGTGATGCGGGGAGCACACGGCTGGTGCCTGCATATTGCGGACCAGCTGTTTGCGGGCCGCAATACAGCCATGGCTGGGCAACGGCCGTGTGCATGAAGCCTTAAGGTGGATATACATGGCCCAATATTCGGCAGAATAGCGGGGAACGAATGTTCCTGCAAACGCTCATTCAGGACCATCTGCAGATCACCTGATGAACAAGAAAAATGCTTACTTATTTAAAATGTTGTTACTGCAGGTGCACAAATTATCATTTCTGGGTTTAAACAGCGATTTACTGCCCAGAACCAATGCAGCTCTATGAAGATGAGCAATTGCATTAGAGATCCCTCGTTCTAATTACTATTACTTTCTCTTTCACCAAACGAGCAGACGACTGTCAGGAAGGAACGCTTTCTTCCTGACAATCTGCTGTTCCTCGTGTAAACCCGTCTCTTCATTCTTTAATCACCAAAAAAATGAATGAAAATAACTTACATATGTATGAAGATCCAAACAACTTTATTGTAAGTATATATAAACATATAAACAATACATACATATATAATAAAACAGGCAGCACAAGGCGGGACACACAGATGAGTAGCAGGACCCAAGGAGAGGCCGGGAGATCGATGCACGAAATAACAGGGAAAAAGAATGCTAGCTGAAAGAGCATACCTCAAAACCTCATAGCAGCAACGCCCCAAACAAAGTGCAAAGGAGGCGATTGTAGAGATTGAGGTTGAAATAAAAAGGACAAAGTATAAACATACCCTGGATGGTGCAGAGATCTCTCGGCCGACTCCTGACCCAACGCCGTTTCGCCAGCAGATCTGGCTTCTTCCGGGAAGATCTCTTTCGTGCATCGATCTCCCGGCCTCTCCTTGGGTCCTGCTACTCATCTGTGTGTCCCGCCTTGTGCTGCCTGTTTTATTATATATGTATGTATTGTTTATATGTTTATATATACTTACAATAAAGTTGTTTGGATCTTCATACATATGTAAGTTATTTTCATTCCTTTTTTGGTGATTATTATGACTCCTTGGGGGTCCGATGTTTTTGATATTAATCTGTCCGGTTAATATTGGTTGATCTCTTCATTCTTTGAAGCAGTGAGTGCCCCATAGGTCAGATGCCCACCAATCATAAACTGAGGGCATATCATAGTTTATGACTTCATAAGATGAGAGTACACTGTACAGTTTTAAGAGGTTAATTTCATACATTTAGGTAATCAGAATATGTGCTTACTATCAGCATGTGCAGTTTATAGTAGCTATAGTACAGTTTATTGTACCAAAAACTGTGTATATGAGGGTAATTTTTTTGCTCCTTATCATACACTGAATATTACAGTACCAAAAATAATTACCAAATATTTAACAGAGAAAGCAATTTTATTACACACATTTAGAAAGCTTTGACAAGTGTAAGCAGCCCTGCTTTCCATGAATCAGCTTCTGAATATACTATAAGCACAGTTTGCTCCCATTTATTTCTATGGGGATTCTGACAATGCTATTTTCAGCTGGCCAATAGGAATGCTTGGTGGTGAACGGACACAGCACTGCCGGCCACCACTTTGCCGGCTTTGTTTTCTACTGCCTTTACGAGATAGGTGCGGGTTCCAGACAATGGGGGCATGTCCTAGCGATATGCTCCCATTGTCTGAAATGGGAATACCCACTTAAGGCTACTTTCACACTAGCGTTCGGGTGTCCGCTTGTGAGCTCCGTTTGAAGGGGCTCACAAGCGGCCCCGAACGCATCCGTACTGCCCTAATGCATTCTCAGTGGACGCGGATCCGCTCAGAATGCATCAGTCTGGCAGCGTTCAGCCTCCGCTCAGCAAACGGACACCTGAACGCTGCTTGCAGCGTTCGGGTGCCCGCCTGGCCGTGCGGAGGCAAGCGGATCCGTCCAGACTTACAATGTAAGTCAATGGGGACGGATCCGTTTGAAGTTGACACAGTATGGCTCAATTTTCAAACGGATCCGTCCCCCATTGACTTTCAATGTAAAGTCTGGACGGATCCGTCTGAAGTCTGACTTAGATTTTTTTCTACAATAGAATGCAGACGGATCCGTTCTGAACGGATCCCAAGTCTGCATTATATGAGCGGATCTGTCTGGGCAGACCCCAGACGGATCCGCTCTGAACGGTAGTGTGAAAGTATTCCTGACCAGCATTACCTGGTCAGTAATTCCTGACCAGCATAACACTGATTACAATGTAGAAGTTTTGTATACTTGATTCATTGTATGATTTTGATGTATAACTTATTGTATGTTATATACATTATTTTATATGTCTAAGGCCTCATTCACACTTGTTTGCAGATCGGAGATCGACCCATTCTTTTCTATGGAGCTGTAAAGAAAAAAATAAAGAAAATGTAGAAAGCACACAAATGTCATCTGTGCGCTGTCTGCATCTCTGCAGCCATGCCGCAAATTATAGAACATGCCCTGTTCTTGTCTGTTTTGCAGGCAAAAATAGGCATTTTGACAATAGGGCCCGCAAAAAGTGTGGGATGCGCACAGCCGGTATTTGCTTTTGCAGATCTGCATTTTAAACCGTAAAACAGATATGGCCATAGATTTATATACATAGCTTTATGTGTTGATTTGCGATAATGTTTTGAAACTCAGCCCTCAGAGTTTGATTGGCCCCTTTGGCACTTCCTTTAGTTTTATATGAGTTTGTATGTGCAATTTCATAGTCTTTTTGATCTGTAAACTGTAAATCTACACAATTGTACTTTTTTGTAATTTTTACAGCTTCACACTACATTAAATGAAATATTAAGTGGTGCCATCAAATAGTGCCATTAAAAAGTACAACTTGACCCACAAAAAAAAAACAAGTCCTCATACAGCTGTCTGAACATAATAAAAAAGTTATGGCTCTGGGAAGACAGGGAGTAAAAAAAGAAAATGGAAAATTGTCTGACCAGGAAGGGGTTGCAAACTTACAAGTTGCAATCTCACTCGTGTAGTGGGGTTGTGTAAAAAAACTGGAGTAGCATTTCTAGGTGTTACAGTTAAAGATGCTCCAAGTTTAACCCCTTAAGAACATAGGACGTACCGGTACGTCCTATTTCCCGAGTCCTTAAGGACACAGGACGTACCGGTACGTCCTAACTTAAAATCGGGATTCCGGCGCCGCGGGGGTTAATCGCAACGGGATGCCGGCTGAAATCATTCAGCCGGCATCCTTTCACAACGCCAGGGGGGGGTCATGTGACCCCCCCGTATCGGCGATCGCCGCAAACCGCAGGTCAATTCAGACCTGCGGTTTGATGCGCTTTTCGCAGTTTCTGATCCCCGCGGTCCCTGACCGCGGGGATCAGAAACTTTATAATGGCCAAAATATATATATATACCTCCCCCTGCACCCCTGCATGATTTTAGCCCGGTGGGAGGTGCAGGGGGAGGGTTGCGGGCGGTGCGGGAGGCGGGATTGCGATCCCCCACCCGCCTCCCCTTGAATAATCGTTGGTGGCTGGTGGGTATACCAGGGTGCCAGCTCGCTGGCACCCTGGTATAAACGGCTGACATCTGCGATGCGATGTCAGCCGTTTAACACTTTCCATACAGCGGTCCGTACGGACCGCTGTATGGAAAAGGTTAACAGCTCAGGGAGCTCCCTCCCTCTCCCATCGAGGGGCTGCTGTGCCTTTGCAGCCCCCCGATGGAGAGGGAGAGAGCCCCCAGACAGATCCCCTCCTTACCCTTCCCCGTCTGCGCAGTTCTGGCCAGTACTGAGCAGACGGGGAAGGTTCCCATGGCAACAGGACGCCGTCTCAGGCATCCTGCTGTCCATGGTGCTGAACAGATCTGTGCTAAAACATTTTTTTTGTTTTAAAAATGAAATCATTGTGTAAAACTTACATAAATAAAAAAAAATTGTATACATATTAGGTATCGCCGCGTCCGTGACAACCTGCTCTATAAAATTACCACATGATCTAACCTGTCAGATGAATGTTGTAAATAACAAAAAAAAAACGGTGCCAAAAAAGCTATTTCTTGTTACCTTGCCGCACAAAAAGTGTAATATAGAGCAACCAAAAATCATATGTACCCTAAACTAGTACCAACAAAACTGCCAACCTATCCCGTAGTTTCTAAAATGGGGTCACTTTTTTGGAGTTTCTACTCTAGGGGTGCATCAGGGGGGCTTCAAATGGGACATGGTGTAAAAAAAAACAGTCCAGCAAAACCTGCCTTCCAAAAACCGTATGGCATTCCTTTCCTTCTGCGCCCTGCCGTGTGCCCGTACAGCGGTTTACGACCACATATGGGGTTTTTCTGTAAACTACAGAATCAGGGCCATAAATAATGAGTTTTGTTTGGCTGTTAACCCTTGCTTTGTAACTGGAAAAAAAATATTAAAATGGAAAATCTGCCAAAAATTTGAAATTTTGAAATTGTGTCTCTATTTTCCATTAAATCTTGTGCAACACCTAAAGGGTTAACAAAGTTTGTAAAATCAGTTTTGAATACCTTGAGGGGTGTAGTTTCTTAGATGGGGTCACTTTTATGGAGTTTCTACTCCAGGGGTGCATCAGGGGGGCTTCAAATGGGACATGGTGTAAAAAAAATAGTCCAGCAAAATTAGCCCTCCAAAAACCAAACGGCGCACCTTTCGCTCTATGCCCCGCTGTGTGGCCGTACAGTAGTTTACGGCCACATATGGGGTGTTTCTGTAAACAGCAGAGTCAGGGCAATAAAGATACAGTCTTGTTTGTTAGTGGAAAAAATGGGTTAAAATTGAAAATTAGGCAAAAAAATGAAATTCTCAAATTTCATCCCCATTTGCCAATAACTCTTGTACAACACCTAAAGGGTTAACGACGTATGTAAAATCAGTTTTGAATACCTTGAGGGGTGTAGTTTATTAGATGGGGTCACTTTTAGGGAGTTTCTCCTCTAGGGGTGCATCAGGGGGCTTCAAATGGGACATGGTGTAAATAAACCAGTCCATAAAAATCTGCCTTCCAAAAACCAAATGGCGCACCTTTCACTCTACGCCCCGCTGTGTGGCCGTACAGTAGTTTACGGCCACATATTGGGTGTTTCTGTAAACGGCAGAGTCAGGGCAATAAAGATACAGTCTTGTTTGGCTGTTAACCCTTGCTTTGTTAGTGGAAAAAATGGGTTAAAATGAAAAATTTGACAAAAAAATGAAATTCTCAAATTTCCTCCCCATTTGCCAATAACTCTTGTGCAACACCTAAAGGGTTAACAATGTATGCAAAATCAGTTTTGAATACCTTGAGGGGTGTAGTTTCTTAGATGGGGTCATTTTTGGGTGGTTTCTATTATGTAAGCCTCACAAAGTGACTTCAGACCTGAACTGGTCCCTAAAAATTTAGTTTTTGTAAATTTCTGAAAAATTTCAAGATTTGCTTCTAAACTTCTAAGCCTTATAACATCCCCAAAAAATTAAATATCATTCCCAAAATAATTCAAACATGAAGTAGACATATGGGGAATGTAAAGTCATCACAATTTTTTGGGGTATTGCTATGTATTACAGAAGTAGAGAAACTTTGAAATTTGCAAATTTTTCCAAATTTTTGGTAAATTAGGTATTTTTTGGTGCAAAAAAAAAAAAAATTTTGACTTCATTTTACCAGTGTCATGAAGTACAATATGTAACGAAAGAACAATCTCAGAATGGCCTGGATAAGTCAAAGCGTTTTAAAGTTATTTTTTAGTCAGATTTCCAAAAAATGGCCTGGTCCTTAAGGTGAAAATGAGCCCGGTCCCTAAGGGGTTAAAGGGGTTGTCTCACTATGTCTCACTTCAGTAAGTTGCATTTATCATGTAGAGAAAGTTAATACAAGCCAATTACTAATGTATTGTTATTATCCATGTTGCATCCTTTGGTGGCTGGATTCATTTTTCAATCACATTATATACTGTTTGTTTCCATGGTTACAGACCACCTTGCAATCCATCAGTGGTGGTCGTGCTTGCACATTATAGGAAAAAGAATCAGCCTCTCTGGTGGCCGGAACCATGGGAGCTTTTTCCTATATTGTGCAAGCACAAGCACCATTGATGTATTGCAGGGTGGCCTGTAGCCATGGAAACAAGCAGAGTATAATGCAATAGAAAAATGAATCCAGCCAGTAAAGGAAGCAATATGGGTGATAACTAGGGATGAGTACAACTTGGAAACCAAACCTGAGTTCGGGAAATATTTTTTTACAGTAGAAATTGATTTATGAAGTAATAACTTTGGCTCATAGGAACCAATACATTCTATTACCGTACGGAGCGCTCGTTCCGTACAGTATTCAAACAAAGTATTATGCAAATCGACTTCGGATGTTTCATCCAAAGTCGATTCGCTCATCCCTAGTAATAACAATACATTACATGATAAATGCCACTTACTGAAGTGAGATAGTCCTTTAACAATATGAACTACTGGATAAATTTGGCAAAACTTTTGAAAATGCAAACTCACACCATTTTTTTGTCACCTTACATCACAAAAAGTACAACAGTAAGCGATCAAAAAGGTGTTTGCCCATCAAAATAGTACCAATCTAACCGTCACCTCATCCCGCAAAAAATTAGCCCCTACCTGAGACAATCGCCCAAAAAATAAAAAAACTATGGCTCAGAATATGGAGACACTAAAACATCATTTAAAAAAAGCTGTTATTGTGTAAAACTTACATAAATAAAAAAAAGTATACATATTTGGTATCGCCGTGTTCGTATCGACCGGCTCTATAAAAATATCACATGACCTAACCCCTCAGATGAACACCGTAAAAAATGAAAACTGTGCTAAATAAACCATTTTTTGTCACCTTACATCACAAAAAGTGTAATAGCAAGCGATCAAAAAGTCATATGCACCCCAAAATAGTGCCAATCAAACTGTCATCACATCCCGCAAATAATGAGACCCTACCTAAGAAAATCGCCCAAAAACTGAAAAAACTATTGCTCTCAGAATATGGAGACACTAAAACATGATATTTTTTTGTTTCAAAAATGATATTATTGTGTAAAACTTACATAAATAAAAAAAAAGTATACATATTAGGTATCGCCCCGTCCGTATCGACCGGCTCTATAAAAATATCACATGACCTAACCCCTCAGATGAACACCGTAAAAAATTAAAACACTTCATAAGGTCCGCTTATGATTTATTCCCCTAAAAGTTTGAAGCCATTTTGCTGCTTGTCACCAATGTGTTGCATTGGGTTTGATGTCACTTTGTCATCACCAAAAACACAGAACTGGTACAACTCCAAAGACATACTGATAGGGACCTTAATTTGTGAGCCCAGTTGGGGACAGTTGGATGCTAATGTCTGTAAAGCGCTCTGGAATATAGTAGCACTGTATAAGTGCATAAAATAAAATAAAAAAATAAATGTCTGCATAGTCACTAGTCCTGGCTTTGAATCATGATCACTGATGGAAATTACTAATCAAACACTGATGTGTGTGAATTGTGGCATAGCTCTGTAAGTGTTGGTGCGTAATGTGGTTATTCATTTATTTTTTTTAAATATAGTTGCATTACACATTTTTATTTGTCTTTCAAATAGACAGTGTAGTTGTAGGATGAATCAGATGTATTACTGAAATGGTTAAAAAGAATTTGTCATTTTTGCTTTTGGCCATTATGGTGCTTAGAGAATTGTATCTCTTTGTTTCATACAGCCATTCCAGATAACAAAAGCCTTGATCAGAAAACTCAATTAATCACCCTGTGGATAAATGTGCAATAACATTGTATCACAACTTCCATAAAAAAGGCTAAAGATAAGCATCATTATGTATCTTGCTACATCACAGTGAATCAGTGATGTACCCTAGCTGTAGAAGGTAATCGCTCTACAGTATATCACAATCTATCATAACAGCAGCACTAGAAATACAGGCCATTTCTGCACACTGATTGGCTGAGAGGGTTAAGATCCTTGAAATGAAGTCACGGTTGGGTGCCAGTGTGAAAGACGCTCATATCGCAGCCTTCATACGGTAAACACAAGTTTAATCTCCTGCATCCTATGCGTCAGCACTGAAGGGCTTCTCTTCATAAGATTGTTAATACAAGCCTTGATTGGGCATTTAATCTGTGCATATCAGTAAACAATAAATCATCTACTTTTCTAGAATGGGAGCATTTGTCATGTTCCTCGATTGGTGGGTATCATAATTACTCATTATTAGATTTTGTTCTCCTTTTTTCTGATGAAAGTGTGTGACCTCATAATATGCTAATGCAATTAATCAGAGTGGGATTTTAACTCTTTACAGTCCTTTGAAAATATTTATTGACAGGCTTTGCAATGGAAGAAAAAAATCATACTATATTATGTTTTTTGGCATTTTACCATGAATTGGTTTTAGATGTATTGGTCTAAATGTTATATCATGTTATTACCGTCATATAGGAGCAGTCAGAATAGATTCTGGCAAGTGCATCCCAGCTGTGCTAATGGGCTAAAGAGGTCAAGAAATGTGTTGAGTGATATGATTCTGGACGAATAATTTCAAGCCAAATCAAAAGTGTTCCTATTTCCCTGAAAAGCAAACTGCAATGTAAGATTATGTAAAAAATAAAATGGTTCAAAATGTTTTCCCTTTTTGGCATCAATTACTTGCTGTATGTACAGCATACACAAACTGCTTGGTATCCTCCTTCTTCATCTTTCCTGTCTTCTGATTTTAAAAATGATTGGTGCCATTTTGATAAATTTTCGCAACTCAAATTGCCAAAAATTGAAATTTGGATTTGACCCAAATTTTTGGGAAAATTCATGCTTTTTCATTTCCTTTTTTAATCATATTTTTATAATTTTTGAGATATCTAGCCACAACAAAGTTTATGAATGGTCATTTTCTATCCATTTTTTTCTGTCATGTTTCTTTCATAAGGTTCCTTTACATACAGTTTTGGTCCTGACTAGTGTTGAGCGAATCGGACTCCATGAAGTGGAATTTGATCCGAATTTCAGGAAAAGTTTGATTCGCTGGAAAGCCAAATTTCCTTGTGCTTCGTGGTAGCGAATAGATTTTCCCTGAATGGTAGTAAAACATTTAAAAAAAATCATACTTACCTCATCTATTTGAGCGCAAACAGCCAGGCTCCGCCATCTTCATTGAAGATCTCGCATGAAATCCCGTGTACGCTGACCAATGTGGCTGGCATGATGATGTAATCATTGGCCGCGCAAGATTTTGCACTAGATCTTCAATCAAGATGGTGGTGGCCGGTTCTTCACGATCAAATGAATGAGGGTGAGCATGATTTTATAATTTTTATTTTTTTACACTGTATTATCAATGTCAGAAGCCGCGATCAGCTATGAACACGACATCTGAGGGGTACAATAACCGTGAGAGGCGCCATCACTGCTCCCTGTCATTGCACCCACTACTTACAAAGAAATGTGCTTCTTGACAACATAATTCGTCACAAGACAAATTCTTTTGTAAAATTCAGCAAAGCAGCCAAATCAAATGTTTAAATACTTCTTGATGTTTTTTGGGCCATAAAAAAAGGCATCAAAATATTTTATAGTAGCAATTTTGGAGGGATTTTAGCACAATGGCGAGATTTATCATCTCCCTTGCACCAGAAAAGTGGCTTAAAAAAGTCACAAGTTGTGTGTTTGGGACTTTTTAAATGGGACTTTCTGGGGGGAAAAAATCGCTAGTGCCTCTTTTTACGTCACCCTCACCACTTTTCCAAAAAGGGCATGGCCAACAGCAGAGACAAATGTTTATTCCGTTAGGTGCATGGACTGCCAGAGGATGTGCCAAATTTATGATAAGGCATGAACCTCGTCATAAATGTGGTTCATTCTCCTACAGTGCAGGAGATGTCAAGCTTGGGGCTGATAGCATCTGTCTTGATAAGTCTTCCCTCTAATGTTTCATAATGCCATTTTTGCATGTCTCTTTCTCTATAGAGCTGTATGGGAAATAAAAGGTACATAAAAAAAACACCATTAAAGCACGTTTTTCTGAAGCTTAAAAAAAAAAATAATGCATGTCTGTAGGAGGAACATGTGAAGCAATAAGGGAAAACACCAGGCCCAAAGCATGCTGTGATTTAAAAGAACACAATTGACCCAAAAAATTTATGTCAAGTGTGTAAAAATGCCTTTATGAAAAAAATATCTATGCGTCCTGTGTTTAATAATTGCCACAGACTTCCATCCAACATCTGGAACTGGCAATTTTTGCCTAAAAATGTTGCAAAAAAAGTCAGAAAAAAAATGCACCAAAAATCACAAAACACCTGATAAAAAAAATGCATGTGACATTAGCCTGAAGGTGCCTTCACCCACATCAGAATTTGTTGCAGAAAATTTCTGTGAATGAAAATCGGTTCCATTCATCTATATCAAGTACTTGCCACCAAAATCAGGTTTTTCTGCCACCGAGATTTTCTGCCAAAAAAATCTGCAGCATTTGAAGGCACCCTAAGGCTGGTTTCACACGGGCGTTGCGGATTGGGGCCGGATGCGTTCAGAGTGCGTTCAGTGAAACTCGCACCATTTTGCAAGCAAGTTCAGTCAGTTTTGTCTGCGGTTGCGTTTAGTTGTTCAGTTTTTTCCGCGCGGGTGCAATGCGTTTTGATGCGTTTTTCACGCGTGTGATAAAAAACTGAATGTTTACAAACAACATCTCTTAGCAACAATCAGTGAAAAAAGCATCGCACCCGCACCTGCTTCATTCACTTCTATGGGGCCAGGGCTGCGTAAAAAAAAGGCAGAATATAGAACATGCTGCGATTTTCACGCAACGCAGAACTGATGCGTGAAAAACAACGCTCATGTACAAAGCACCATAGAAATTAATTGGTCAGGATTCAGTGCGGGTGCTATGCGTTCACGTCGCGCATTGCACCCGCGCGGAAAACTCGCTCGTGTGAAAGGGACCTAATACTCCATCTGCTTTGGTTACAGATACACAACCATGAAAAAAGTCAGTGAAAACTGGCAAAACAAACTGGACAGGTCTTTCATTGGTGCTTTTCTGAGAAGCAGATGTTCAGAACGGTCCCCTTCAATTATATGGGGGCTGTCGATCTGTGAAAATGCACAAAATGGAACATTTCTATTTTTTTACATCCGTTATTCACTGACCATCAAAAAAATGGCTATGTGAATAATTAAGAGCAGACTGGGAATGTAAAGTGGCCCTAGAAAAAATCCTAAAAGTGGCCCCATGTTGTAGGTTAGTCTAAATTGAAAGAAGGTGAGGCAACACAACTGAAATACCTCTCAGCAGGATCAAATACTGCAGAGCAGCACTAAATATTGCTAAATCAGGCAATTATTGTGAATGATCTAAACATTTACATTCAGCAATCACCTCTCTACTGCATTGAGACAAGCGATCAGTAGAGTAATTGCTTGTCCCGATAGAAAATCATTCCTGGGCAGCAGATTGCTGCATGTACTCGCCAATCTGCAATGGTTTTTATGATCAAAATTAGAGCTTAAACCTTCCTGGGACTGAGAAGGGATACAAGTACAAGCACTCACAGATCTGAAATAGGATTGATGAAAAAGAAATGCATAATGGAGCAGATTTACTAATACTGTCTAAAAGTAAGATTGTATAAATTCAGACAGTCTTAAAGGGGTTTTACTAGGGCTGTATTAAGATGACCGCTGGCAACCCAGCCTAGAGCTTGACTAGGACAGGTTGCCTTCACTTCATTTGGGGGGTGAAAGGGAAGGCCTCATTTTACAATGCTCCAGCGCGAGTGCTGAAGTCACTTCACAGTGGTGAGATGTGCTGTGAGGCTTCTCAACCTTACAGCATATATTATGTACGATTGCACCGTTGCTACCTTTTGTGTAATACATAGTAATGATGCAATCCTCTGTCATGACTGAGCAACCTGATAGGAATGGGGAGGAGTCAGGCAACTTGTTTTAGTCACATTCTAGGTTGGGTTGCTGGAGACCATCTTAACACATTCCTGGAGAACCCCTTTAAACTGCTCCAGATTTATCATAGTGGCTGATGCTGGAGAATTTATCTATTGTGTATTTAAACTGTCTAGTCTATGTTTACTCCACCTATAAGTTGGCTTAGTTTTACTTTAACCCCTTAAGGACACAGCCTTTTTACACCTTAGGACCAGGCCATTTTTTGAAAATCTGACCAGAGTCCCTTTAAGTGCTGATAACTTTAAAACGCTTTGACTTATCCAGGCCGTTGTGAGATTGTTTTTTCGTCACATATTGTACTTCATGACACTGGTAAAATGGAGTCAAAAAAATAATTTTTTTTGCACCAAAAAATACCTAATTTAACAAAAATTTGGAAAAATTTGCAAATTTCAAAGTTTCAGTTTCTCTACTTCTGTAATACATAGTAATACCCCCAAAAATTGTGATGACTTTACATTCCCCATATGTCTACTTCATGTTTGAATTGTTTTGGGAATGATATTTTATTTTTTGGGGATGTTATAAGGCTTAGAAGTTTAGAAGCAAATCTTGAAATTTTTCAGAAATTTACAAAAACTCAATTTTTAGGGACCAGTTCAGGTCTCAAGTCACTTTGCGAGGCTTACATTATAGAAACCACCCAAAAATGACCCCATCTAAGAAACTACACCCCTCAAGGTATTCAAAACTGATTTTGCATACGTTGTTAACCCTTTAGGTGTTGCACAAGAGTTATTGGCAAATGGCGATGAAATTTGAGAATTTCATTTTTTTGCCTAATTTTCCATTTTAACCCATTTTTTCCACTAACAAAGCAAGGGTTAACAGCCAAACAAGACTGTATCTTTATTGCCCTGACTCTGCTGTTTACAGAAACACCACATATGTGGCCGTAAACTACTGTACGGCCACACAGCAGGGCGTAGAGTGAAAGGTGCGCCGTTTGGTTTTTGGAGGGCTGATTTTGCTGGACTGTTTTTTTGGCACCATGTCCCATTTGAAGCCCCCCTGATGCACCCCTAGATTATAAACTCCATAAAAGTGACCCCATCTAAGAAACTACACCCCTCAAGGTATTCAAAACTGATTTTACAAACTTTGTTAACCCTTTAGGTGTTGCACAAGATTTAATGGAAAATAGAGATACAATTTCAAAATTTCACTTTTTTGGCAGATTTTCCATTTTAATATTTTTTTTCCAGTTACAAAGCAAGGGTTAACAGCCAAACAAAACTCATTATTTATGGCCCTAATTCTGTAGTTTACAGAAACACCCCATATGTGGTCGTAAACCGCTGTACGGGCACACGGCAGGGCGCAGAAGGAAAGGAACACCATATGGTTTTTGGAAGGCAGGTTTTGCTGGACTGTTTTATTTTACACCATGTCCCATTTGAAGCCCCCCTGATGCACCCCTAGAGTAGAAACTCCAAAAAAGTGACCCCATTTTAGAAACTACGGGATAGGGTGGCAGTTTTGTTGGTACTAGTTTAGGGTACATATGATTTTTGGTTGCTCTATATTACACTTTTTGTGCGGCAAGGTAACAAAAAATAGCTTTTTTGGCACCGTTTTTTTTTTTGTTTACAACATTCATCTGACAGGTTAGATCATGTGGAAATTTTATAGAGCAGGTTGTCACGGACGCGGCGATACCTAATATGTATACAATTTTTTTTATTTATGTAAGTTTTACACAATGATTTCATTTTTAAAACCCAAAAAATGTTTTAGTGTCTCCATAGTCTAAGAGCCATAGTTTTTTCAGTTTTTGGGCGATTATCTTAAGTAGGGTCTCATTTTTTGCGGGATGAGATGACGGTTTGATTGGCATCTATTTTGGGGTGCATATGACTTTTTGATTGCTTGCTATTACACTTTTTGTGACGTAAGATGACAAAAAATGGCTTTTTTTACACCGTTTTTATTTTTATTTTTTTACGGTGGTCATCTGAGGGGTTAGATCATGTGATATTTTTATAGAGCCGGGCGATACAGACGCGGCGATACCTAATATGTATACTGTTTTTTAATTTATGTAAGTTTTACACAATGATTTCATTTTTGAAACAAAAAAAATCATGTTTTAGTGTCTCCATAGTCTAAGAGCCATAGTTTTTTCAGTTTTTTTGCGATTATCTTGGGTAGGGTATGATTTTTGCGGGATGAGATGACGGTTTGATTGTTACAATTTTGGCGTACATGCGACTTTTTTGATCACTTTTATTACCTTTTTTGGGAAGTAAGGTGGGCAAAATTTCAATTTCATCATAGTTTTTTATTTTTTATTTTTATGGTGTTCACCATTCGGGTAAAGTAACATGACCGTTTTATAGATCAGGTCGTTACGGACGCGGCGATACCAAACATGTGTAGGGAATTTTATTTTTTTCATTTTTTATCAGTGATAAATGTGTTTTTTGATTTTTACTTTTTTTTCACTTTTATTCACTTTTTTTTGACCCAGACCCACTTGGTTCTTGAAGATCCAGTGGGTCTGATGTCTGTATAATACAGTACAGAACAATATATATTGTACTACACTGTATTTTACTTACACTGAACAGATCTATGCCTTTCAGCACAGATCTGTTCAGCACCATGGACAGCAGGATGAGACGGCGTCCTGTTGCCATGGGAACCTTCCCCGTCTGCTCAGAACTTCGCAGACGGGGAAGGGTAAGGAGGGGATCTCTCGGGGGGCTGTCTGGGGGCTCTCTCCCTCTCCATCGGGGGGCTGCAAAGGCACAGCAGCCCCCCGATGGGAGAGGGAGGGAGCTCCCTGCGCTGTTAACCTTTTCCATACAGCGGTCCGTACGGAGCGCTGTATGGAAAGGGTTAAACGGCTGACATCGCATCGCAGATGTCAGCCGTTTATACCAGGGTGCCAGCAATGTGCTGGCACCCTGGTATACCCACTGAACACCAATGAATTTTCAAGGGGAGGCGGGCGGGGGATCGCGATCCCGCCTGCCGCGCCGCCCGCCTCCCGCACCGCCCACACCGCCCGCAACCCTCCCCCTGCACCTCCCGCCACCATAAAAATCATTCGGGGGTGCAGGGGGGGGTGAATAAAACTTTTTTTAGGCATATAAAGTTTCTGCAGAAATCTGCAGAAACTGCAGAAATCGCAGCAAACCGCAGGTCTGAATTGACCTGCAGTTTGCCGCGATCGCCGACATGGGGGGGTCACGGGACCCCCCCGCGCATTTAGCCTAGGTGCCTGCTCAATGATTTGAGCAGGCACCGGGTTCCGATCACTGCCAGCCGCACGGCAGTGATCGAAAATACACAGGGCGTACATGTACGCCCTGTGTCCTTAAGTACCAGGGCACAAGGGCGTACCTGTACGCCCTATGTCCTTAAGAGGTTAAACATGTTCCAAAATGTTGTGCATTTTTGCACATTTAAGCCACTAAGCTATTCCTCCTTGTTGGACAATGTGTAAAAAGGTAAGAAAAGTATCTGGAAACACTTAATAAATGAGGTGCAAAGTACCGCTATGTATGCCAGTTCTTAAAGAGGACCTTTCATTGTGAACTAAGTATCCTGACATATACAGCAACGCCCAGGGATCTCACTGGACTTACTTTATCCCTGGGCGCCGCTCCGTTCTCCCGTTATGTCCTCCGGTATCTTCGCTCAGTAAGTTATAGTAGGCGGAGACTTAGAAATCTTGGTTATAGATTTAAACACAAGTTGCACCAAAAAACTGTCACATTTTGAATTCATGCCCGATGTTTCCTATTAAAGTATACCATAAGTCCTTGTTCAAACAACAGCGTTTTGGTGCAGTTTTCGATGTACAAAAACTGAACTGTGTGAACAAGAAAAAAAAGGACATTATACTGAAGTGTAATGTGAGACATTCTGCCACCTTTATAGCTCATATTACAGCTCAGTCATTTTCCGTTAGACAAATATGGCTCTTTATTATTCTACAATTATGCATTGTTGAGTGTTATTTAATTTCTCTCAAGAGTGTGGAATCCGTTAGTATAATTTTCTCCAGATGTTGCCACCTGCTATTGATGTAGCTTTCCAAATATTTACAATCTTCTTTTTTATTTTATTTTTTTGAAAGTCGATCCTCCTTCCAACTGCCAGTTTTCTGCCTGACCTGATCAGCTGCAGCAAAACAGGAACAGCATCCATGAACAGCTTCAATTTGTGTATGTCAGTCCCCTGGAGCGTTTAGTCACCATACTGTCCAACCATCTGTATTTTATTGATGATGGCAAAAGTAAAAGAGAATTGATGCTAACTGGGATATCCTAAAGGGTTAAAATATGTAATGTCAAATCAAGGTGAACAAAGTCTCTGTAGCATCAAGGAACAAAAGCAAAATAATGTTGTGGGACAGAAGGATTAATGATAATATTCTGTTTCACCACAATTTTAAATACGCAAAGCTTAATAAATTTAAAAAAAAAATTCTCAAGCCTTTTATTTCCAAGTAAATCAAGCAACTTTGAGCAAAGAGAGTATTGCCATCTACAGAGATCAAGATGTACCATAGGTTTATCCTAAATCGTAAAAATATTAGGAAGCTGGGACATATGCATATTTTTATTTTTTGTGCTCCTAGCAACAATGATTACATTGTCGTGGTTATTCAGACTATATACTTTATTATAGCTGGCTAAAGTCTTTATCAAGTAACACAAATGTTGTTCTCTTGTAACCCCTATTATCTATTCTCTGAATGAGGGACGGTTTAATAAATTTTATTAATTGTACATGTTTTATCCATGATCTGTGTTCACATGCGTTTGAAACTGAATATTTACAAACAACATCTCCTAGCAACCATCAGTAAAAAACGCATTGCATCCATGTGGAAAACTCACTCGTGTGAAAGGGGCCTTACATTCTGACTTTAAAGGGAACGTGTCATCAGAAAATGACCCAATGTTTCAATCAAGTTTTCAAAATAATTTTTGGTATGTTATATTTAATGTTCCATGTCACTATATTAAAAAATTAAATCCGGGGGGGCGGAGCCAACTGAGCATGGTGGAGGACGTGTGAGCTCTGAGCTCCTCACCAGACCACTCGATCTACAGCTTTTATACAGCCCTGACCGACATAATTATGGGCAAAACTAACAAGGAGAGAGGTGGCGAGGTCACTTAGGTGAATAAATCAAGAAAATTGCATGGAGATCTGGATAAATACCGCTACAAGAGGACGGCGTCTCCTGCAGTCAGAGGGAAGATGGCGGCGGCTGAGGTAAACGCTGCAGCCCTCGATATAGACTCGGATGATGCAAGCTCCTGCGCTCCCTCAGACCTGCCTGACGAACCGGACCCTGCTCCGATCACCAGAGCCTTTCTGCAGAGGTCTCTACAGGAGTCCCTAGCTCAAGCCTTATCCCCAGTGTTGACGGAGCTAGCGGTCATCAGAACGGAGGTAACTCATGTGGGGCAGAGAGTGGAAGCGCTGGAGGAATTTCAAGCGGCTGTGGTACAACACAGCAAGGGCTTACAAAGCCATGTGAGATCATTAGGCTCCCAGGTGGACAGTATATATCTCCACTTAGAAGATCAAGAGAATAGGGGGAGAAGAAAAAATGTAAGGATAAGAGGTGTCCCAGAATCGGTGGCGGCGGAAGCATTGCTGGACAGTGTTAAGCAGATATTCGCCATACTTGTGGGAGCAGAACGGGCCGAAAATATCATTATTGAAAGGGCGCACAGGGCACTTAGGCCTAAGCCTGCTGCAAGTGAACCGCCCAGAGATATCATTTGTGCCTTACTGAATTACCTCGATACATCTGCAGTGCTTAAAGCGGCAAAAGAGAGAGAGGAAGTCGCCTTTGAGGGGAACAAAATCCTGTTTTTTCAGGACTTGGCAGCAAGCACACTAGCTAAAAGGAAGGCATTGAAACCCCTCACGGCAGTATTGAGGGAAAGGAGGCTGCCCATGAGGTGGCTTTTCCCGTTCGGTTTGAGCACCACCATTAATGGCCGGCAAATTGTAGTACGCCATCCAGATGAACTTACCAAGTTATGGGAGGCCCTGGAGATTTCTCCCCTGGATATCCCTTCCTGGCTCCCTTCAGCTAATATGGAGAAGCTGCCCAAGCTTTCTGGCCCGTTACCCTGGAGGGATACGCCTAAGCACAAGAATCCTAAGAAGAAACCGCTGACAGGGGACTGATTTGCTGTCTCCTGATGCTGGAGGCTGAAGTTTAGCTTCTCTCATGGTAGTCACTTGTCCCAGAGAGAGCCTTTGCTTGTCTAATTACTATATATGTGCTCTTTAGTAATAGATATTTAAAGTTGTCACTGTTAAGAATGTTAAGGTTCAGCTATTGCTAGCAACCGGGTCAGATGTTCAGGTTAACATGCCTTAGTACTGAGAGGAAGGCTTAGCTGATGTAATATTACCATAGGCCTCAGAGGTCGTGGAACAGCTATTTCTTGGTCCATACATTTGGTACGAGTTCTGAACCCCCGAAGTATTGATGTTATTCGGTCAGTTTTATTGAATTATATAAGAGGTCGGGTGAGTGGTTCATCTAGATTTTTCTAGGAGTCTTTACCTATGTCCCCTCCCCCAACTTCTTATTCTCAAAATGTAACTACACCACTGCGCGGTATAGCGCCTATAGGACTGGGAAGTCCTTTCATCCTGTTTATACGTGTTTTTTATGTCTTAATGTCTTTTTATTTTACTTTTTCAAGTCGAGTCTCTAGGTTCACTGACATTAGTGAGAAGTTTGGTCTAGATACCAAGTACTCTAGAAATGACGCACATTACACTTTATTAACTTAATGTGAATGGAATGAACATTCCGCAGAAACGTAGCCAAGTTTACCACACACTTAGAAAAGAAAACCCTGATATTGTGTTTCTACAAGAAACGCATTACAGACATGACCATGTCCCCAATATGTCCAGTAAACATTTCCCAGACTGGCACCATGCAACGCACTCTTCGGCATCTAGAGGTGTCTCTGTTGGTTTTAGTAAGAATATCCCATTTCAGTTAATAGCGAAATTAATTGACCCCAACGGCAGGTTTCTGTTTATTAAGGGGAAGATCTTAAACTCAATGGTTACTCTCGCGGCTATATATGCACCAAATAAGGGGCAAATTAAATGGCTGATACAGGCTTTAGACTCTTTGAAAATGTTCGCTGAAGGGATTGTAGTACTAGGAGGAGATCTCAACCTTGCACTAGACCATGGGATGGACTCCACATCTGCCACGTCTGTTATCGGGAAGACAGAAGCGTAGATTGCAGATAACTTTGGCAGATACGGGCTTATCTGATGTGTGGAGATTGATTCACCCAGAGGAGAAAGATTTCACCTTTTTCTCTAAAGTGCACGGCTCCTACCAGCGCATTGATTATTTATTTTTATCCAACACTGCTATTCCCATGGTTAAAGAAGCCTCCATAGGGTCGATCACAATATCAGATCATGCCCCGGTGAGCTTGAAGTTAGTATTGAGTGGTATGCCAGTGAGGTCCTGGTCATGGATGCTCAATTCAACTCTTTTGGAGGAGAATGAACATAAAGATAGGGTTAAGAAGGTACTCCTAGACTACTTCAGCTTAAATGAAACCCCTCAGATGTCATGCCCGATATTGTGGGAAGCCCACAAAGCTGTAGTGAGGGGAGAGTTTATCAGTATAGGTTCCAAAGTTAAAAGACAAAGAACACAGTTGATAAACTCTCTGCTTTTACAGATTGCCACACTGGAAAAGCTACATAAAAAGTCTCAGACAATTGAGGTTTTGAATCAGCTGAAATCCCTAAGGTCACAGTTAAAAGACAAACTGAGCATAAAATCAGCTAAAATATTATAGGCTTTACGTTTTAAATACTATTCGCACGGAGATAAGGGCTCTAAATTGATGTCGAACTTACTAAAGTCCCAGAGGAATAAGTCCTTTATTCAAGTAATTAAATCTAAAGATGGCCACAGATTAACGGCGACACCAGCCATAGCGAAAGAATTCTGCAAGTTCTACACGTCGCTATATAATCTAGAGGGAGAAGGGAGGCCCGAAACTAGGGATAATGCGTTGCTGCAAGATAACATAGATGATTTCCTGAAATCTATTGATGTGCCTGCCTTGTCTGCCGAAGATAGGATAGATATGCTGAGACCGTTCACTGAGGAGGAGGTTGCCAAAGTTCTAAATAGCATCCCATTGGGAAAGAGCCCAGGACCAGACGGTTTTCCTATAGTGTACTATAAGAAATTTGCGGATATATTGATTCCACATTTCACCAAGATGTGCAATTCCCTCCTCGGTGGCTCGGTCCTCCCTCCGCAGGCCCAGGAAGCGACTATCACTATCATCCCCAAGGAAGGGAAAGATCCTGAGGCGTGTGGTAGTTATCGCCCAATCTCGCTCCTCAACACAGATTTAAAATGGTGGGCTAAATTACTAAGTCACCGTATAGCAGGTTTGCTTCCTGGGCTGGTGGGGGAGGAGCAAGTGGGGTTCGTGCCAAGCAGAGAAGACAGGCACAATGTTAGCCGAGTGGTAAATGCAGTTTGCTATGCCAAAAAGAAAAACATACCTTTAATATTGCTAGGGACAGATGCTGAAAAGGCTTTCGATAGGGTTGGTTGGCCTTTCATGCGTAGTACTTTATTGGCGTTTGGCTTCCCTGATAAATTTGTCAGAGCAATTTTCTCCCTGTACTCAGCTCCCACAGCCCGTATTTTAGTTAATGGTACAATGTCTGATCCCTTCATTATTAAGAATGGAACCAGGCAGGGTTGCCCCCTATCCCCGTCTTTATTTATATTAGTCCTAGAAACGCTTCTACTTAAGTTCAGGCAGGACCCTAATATTAAGGGAATCAAATTAAGGGGGGATTCACAGAAAATGGCAGCTTTTGCCGATGACCTGCTACTATTAGTCACCAACCCTATCGAAGCAATGAAGCAAATACTAGACACCTTTAAAGCCTTTGGGGAGATCTCCAATTTCAAAATTAACATGGAAAAGTCTGAAGCCATTGGGGTTTCTCTAACCCCTTCCCAATTGAAAAAGATTAGAGGTATGTCCCCCTTTAAGTGGCCCTCCACTGCGATTAAATACCTGGGAGTTATGATTCCAGCCAATCCCACCCAGCTGTTCCAGCTTAACTACACTCCGTTATTAACCAAAGTGCAAACGTTCCTGAATAAATCCTTATCACCCAGGATTTCTTGGTTAGGAAGGAAAAGCGTATTAACCTCATACATCCTACCACAAATACTATATATGTTTCGATCCCTCCCAATAGCAATACCCAGATCATTTCTGAACAGATTGAGATCTATTATGGGGAAATTTTTATGGGGCAACAAAAAAGCTAGATTACCTTATTCCCTACTTATAAGGAAGAAGAGACATGGGGGAATATCTTTGCCAGATATCTCTACTTATGTTCAAGCGATCCATCTAGAGAGATGGCTGAATTTGACTAGATCTGGAGATAGTCCCCTGCATGTACGCTTTGAAAGAGAAGTATTGGGGAAAAACAGTGTACACTGGCTATGGCGTAAACCTCCAACCTTAAGTCCTCAGGAACTTATAAGTGTTATAACTAAAAGCACTATTAAAGAGTGCCAGAGGTCACCAGCGTTAAACCTAAGCAAGGGAGATCTATCCCCTATTGCTCCCCTTAATATACTGCCCTATGTCCTTTCAGAAAGAGTTATAGAGGCCAACCCGGTGTGGGAATCTGTATCAGAGCTAAAGGTAGGGGACCTTTTGAAACTGCCTCTGGTCGCTGATATCTATGAGTCTCTCAAAGGGGAGCCACCGAAAGTAGGGTCAGACATTCAAAAATGGGACTTTGAAGTAACATGTAAGAAGTTTAAGGTATCTAAAAACCACTCGAAGATAGATCCATCTTGGATAGAGACTATGGTCCTTTTACCAAATTTGCCATCTAAAACTTTATCCCTAATATACAGACAGATTCTAGAAAAAAAAGGGGACAATCCGCCCACTTACCTTAAAGAATGGGAGAGGGAACTAGGGATAAGCCTTGATGAACCTAGCAGAACCTTTATTCTGTCACACTCACATGGTTTTTCCAGATGTGTCAGAGTGCAGGAGAATTCACTCAAAACCTTAACCAGATGGTACCGTACACCCGAATTCCTCCAAAAAATCCACTTAATCAGCTCCAGTGAGTGTTGGAGATGTATGGAGGATGTAGGTAGCATTTCCCATATATGGTGGCATTGTCATAAAATTAGACAGTTTTGGGATTCAGTGGAGGGTGCTATGAATAGGATCTGTATAGGAAAATTGTCACTTACTGCCCCCCTAGTCCTACTGTGGAAACCAGAGGGCAATTTCACCCCTAATAAAAATAATCTGCAGACACACATGATAACAGCCGCTAAGTTGTTGGTTCCAGCATTGTGGAGAACTACAGAACCGCCTAGTATAGATATGTGGTATGAGAAAATGAATCACCTATGCAGGATGGAGGAATTGGCAAGTTGGGAGTCTCACAACAGAGAGAGATTTTTGAAAACTTGGCAACCTTGGCTGTCGCACATGGTCACTCAACAAGTTCAGAGATCTTGAGATACCCCCTTCCAGAAAGTGCTTGAGAGAAAGAGGTCCTTCAACCCAGAAGGGTACTAGTCTGAGTGTAAGGATAGATTATATCTAAGTATGTGTCTACAGTTTTTGCGGAAGATAAACAGGCTACAACATATACTAGCTGGTATATAGACTTCAGAATGCGGCTGATCAGGCCTAGGAGGTGAACCAACTCGACTTTTATGTTTTGTTTTAAGTTTATGCTTTAGTTTGATATGTGATTTATTGTATGTTCTTTGAAGTGGGAAAATTAATGTAGGGAACCTGCAATATCACAACGCATGATAAGTTAGGTTTGTGAACCACCTGCTGTCTTTTGATAGAGGTTATACTTGTGACTTGCACTAATTTGCCATTTAGATCAGTTGCACTGGTCATGCCTTTTCCTAAATATTCAAAATGTATGTGTGATACTATGCTTTTATTGATGTCTACTTTAATAAAAAGAGAATGTTTAAAAAAAAATAAAAAAAATTAAATCCAAAAATCCAGTTTTCACAAAGGTCAATTTTGCAGGCAATTGTCAGGAAGAAAGCGTTCCTTCCCAACAAGTTCCCATGCTACATTCCCCTCCACATTAATGGAAGGAGCGATGACTAATGCCATCGCTTGTACTCATACAGACTCGTTTGCCTACAGCAGAGCGTGTCTAGAGAGAGCAATCTGCTGCTGGCAATTGATGATTTAGGTGCCTACACAAACGATCCAATTGCCTGATGAACCAGAACTTCACTTGTTCATGGGGTAATCAGTGGCACCTTTACACCGCCAGATTATCTAGTGGATTCTTGGCTTGTGTAAAGGGCACTTTAGCCTAACATTAGTCATTGTCACAGGCAAGATAAGAATGACAAGATTTCCACCATGACAGGATCCACCATTCACAATAGGTGGTTGTCACAGCTTATTCACTTCTTGCTCGTAAAATGACCTCTCCCATAGAAGTCATTGAGATGTCCTCCTATCTATTGTGTCTATGGCTCATGGTGATTGGTGTAAAGTATATATCTAAAAGTTGTTACTAACTGCTCAGGCAAGATGGCTGTCCCCATAATCATGTTCAATAAACAGGTTTAAAAATATATCAGAAAATAACAGATTACAAAAAAGGATACTATCACTATCTGGTTTTAACTGTTTAAATTATAGATGACACATTCACTTTAAGGGGTGAAGTGTAAATATGTTTATATTTTGCTCTTCTGAGTTTTGAGAATTACTACACTACCTCACTATGATCAATGGTGTAGGTTAATACATAGATTTTCATTTCATTAATTTCTATTACTGCTTTAAAAAGCAGCATTTTAGATTCCGGTCTTAATATGCCCCTGCGCTGGCAGTGGATCCGCCGAAGTTATGAAGAGGCATTGGCCTCTACATAACTTTGATGTCTCCTGCGCTGGTTATGTTCAGACCATTTTATATGCCTATAACAGGTGTAGAAATTTATGAATGAGATGGGCCTGCCGACCCCTCCCCTGCCCACGCCCACTATTTTTTAGACCTGGCGTGAACGGGAAAATTCGCAGATTATGGGGCAAATAATCTTTGCACTACAATCTGCACCGTAAATACACCTAATACAGGTGTATTTCTGGATAGTAAATGGCCTCCTGTGGAGCACTGCCACCTATAAGCCTCCAAATAAATATGCTTGTGATAGGTCTGGTTGCCCTGTACAGGCTCCTGCCTATAACAACCAATGAACAACTTGCTCGATCTCAACTCAGGGAAGCTGTTTGGACCCTGGGAGCACAGTACTCTTGGAAACCCCACCTCAGATATCATGGTCACAATTGACCACTGCATATGAGAGGTTAAATGTCTGTTGTGTGAAAAAGCAAGCACCCAGTGGCTATGGCACCTGCCCCAGTGAGGAGCGAGTGCCATCTTTGAAGAGATAACATTAAAATTCTTGTAATGGATCTCAAATGAGAAATAAAGTGACTTTGCATATTGTCTAAATTAAAAACCTGTGGGCACCAGATTCTGAGGGTCAGGTGAGGGACAGCGCCTTGCAGGTGAAGAGCTTGTGATGATGACTGAATCGATTCTTAAGATCTGGTTTATTCAGTTCTAGTTACCTGTAAGAAATAGGAATTATTGACATATTTTATATCAAGTGGTCAGAATGCAAACTGCACAATTTTAGGATTTTTTTAATATAGATAGTGACAATGAAAGTTAAAAAAAAAGCACCAAAATGTGTAAAAAATAATATATGTTTACCATAAAAGAGCAATAGGTCATTTTCCTAAAAGAGATATTCCATTTAAATGTATGGGTATATATTTTCCCACAGAGAGCTATGGGAACCTTAACTATATTTTTGTTTGGAAAACCTGCACATAAGTTAGATATATGATATAAATGTAAAATGTGAATATAAGTCAAATTGGCAATTTCAAATCAGCATTTTTTTTTTACAATATTCAACAAATGCTGCTGTCACGGCTGTGTCATGGTCTGGTTGTAGTGGACCGTGACACTTTAGCAGTGAATGCTTGTTGCTGGTGGAAACGTGTAGTTTGTAGAATGTTTGCTCACTTTCCCTTTAATTCTGGTTCCCTTCCCATTTCTGGTGTGTATGGGGTTAAGGTGTGAGCAAAGTGGAGCTGAGTGTGGCCTGTTACTATAAGTAGTACTGGTGTTTGGAGCCTGAGGCTTTAGTTGACTTCAGCTTCTGGTGGAGCTGGAGGTATGCTGCCATCCTGGACCTTTCCATTTATCCAGCTTGAGGGCCACCTTGTTGAACATAGTTTGTCATCCCTTTTGTATCCTCCATGTTCCCTACCTTTTCTGTGTTGATTTTTGGTGTGGGATTATGTTCAGGGTGTGGTTTACGTCTTGTTGTTTCATGTCTGGTCTTTTGGTGTTGTTTGTCCAGCATGAATGCAAGGCGTTTCCCTGTGTGTTGTACCTCTGGAATGGGGTCTTAGGGTTCCCCGGAGGGGGAACCAAAAGTCAAGTCAGTGAGAAGTTGCTGGAGTGCTGATTCCTATGTGTGTCAGTACGTACTGAGTCCGGGATGGTGTTCAGTTTGCAGTCCGTTTGCATGGGTTCCAGTTCACATCTCCAGTTGTTGTGGCAGGTAAGTGCTGTTGTTCCAGTGTGTGTTGTTTGGGCTGGGTGCTTACCTGCCAATCTGGTTTTTGCTCACTGGCTTTCCCTTCCTTTGTTGCTAGGCCTGTTGGAGACTCCGGTTTATCCTTGTCATGGATGAACCGGTTGTCTCTTATTCCTGTCTCCTATTTCAGGGATCATTAGGGTCAGAAGGGTTCAGGTTCTGGAGTATGAGCCCCCCTACCATCAAGTCTGGCTCATACACTTAGGAGGTCAGGGATTGGATTAGGGTGGCGTTAGGAAGTGACTTACTTACCTTATCCCGGTTTCCAGGCCTAGTGTCATATCCCACTATTCATCATTGTACGGTGGGTGGTTTCCCCTACTCCCCATTGTGACAGCTGCAAGATGTAGTTTCGCATGATTTTTAGCAAGCCCTCAAAATTGTGTATTCATGACATAAAATGAGAAAGATGCTTCATACAATCTGGTTGAAACAAATGTAGCTTCTAGCACCTAGGGAAAAATGCTGCTTGAAACAAAAAATGCAGCTTTGAAACAAATATGCAAGGTTTGACAACCTACTGATAATTCAATAAAACAGCACTCCACATGTGACCTTTTAACAACTGGCTCAATCACTGTGCATATGTGGCATTAGATTAAAGGTAAAGAAAAAATAGCCCTAATTGCGTCAACAAACAACTGTTTGCTGTATCACTTGATTCCACTAACATCACTGCTGAGTTTAAGCAGTGTTGACCAGGTTTACTGCTGAGGTCATTTTTTTCCCCATATGCTAAGCTACTGTACGTTGCTTGATGCCTGGGGCAATTGCATATCTTTCAAGATTGATTCATATTTCACATATTATTTTGAGGATGGCAATAAGAGCAACATTCATTTGAAAAGTAGGCTACTAATATTACCAGAAACCATGGGCATGTCATTGGAGATCTCTTCTGCACCTGCCAAAATGACCTTGGTTAGTGGAGAGATGATAGAATGTTTTCTAGGCTGTGTCTGACAGCAGTGCGACCGTAGCACGTTTGACAAATGGCTCACATTAAATTGGGGGGCACTTTCGGCAGAGCTGGCGTCCCTATCCATCAGTCCTGATTACGACACAAACGTCAAATATGGTACAGAAGGCATTTGTCAGGGAAAGTAAAAAGCAGTTGTTAGAAGGAGTTATACCTGTCACTCTAATAGACTCAAGTCTGCTGCATTGTCTTGGAGCAAACAGATTCCCAAATATAAAATGCAGCCAGCAATGTTTGTTCATTACTAATGATGTTACTACTCATGGTTAAGAGGGGGTATATTAGGTAAGGTTTTATTTACCAACCCTGTGCTACATGCATAGTTACTTAATCAGTTCATTTTGTGAATTATCTAGCAAACACTGCAGCTCATTACAGTACGCTATATATCTCCAGGGTGTTCTTTGATTTGTGGAAAGCTGAAATAGCAATAGGTTTTCTCCAGAATGTTCAAGCGAATCTAAAATAAACCATGTAGCTGTTTTGATTCCACTTAATACCACTTCAGATGTGATACCTATTATGATCAACTTTGGTTCAGGTGTAAATTTGGTTCAGGAAAACTGCAGGTGGTGATGGGGGAAAGGGTGTTTACTGCAACCATTATATGGATGCAGAAATATTTAATTGGCCTAATAAAGATATTTAAATTACTATTATGTGTTCTCATTTTTGTAGGTGTAATGAATGTTATGTTGCAGCCTCATATTTTCTACAATAAAGAAAGTTGTAATAACGTCGACAATTAAATTCCATTGTTCTTGTTAAATGACAGGGACTGTAAAAGCAAGGAAATGCTCGTTGACAGGACAGGCATGAAATCATATATTTGTCCTTAAGTATCCTAAACAAATTGGAGCCAGCATGACAGTTGGTGAAGTAGTGTTTTTAGTGATGGAAGTGACAGATGCCACCAGAGGGAGGACAAAACAACCCTCAGTTCATTTTTGTTTAGTGTGTTTATGAAATGGTGAACCACGCTTGAGTTGGCATCTCCTGACGTCTCATTACCTTGGGTTCTCTTCTGTGCAAACAATCATTTTTGTGCTACTTTTTAAAAGCAATTTCTGTCTCCATCAAACCAAAACTGCTCTGTTGTCTGTTGTTTTATCTGCATCCCTGGGGTGAGAACGACTCAAAAAATTATATATATATATATATATATATATATATATATATATATATATATATATATATACACACATACACACTGTAACTCTTTAGGTTATGTTAAACCTTCCCATTAACAGCGCAGCAGAGAACCAGAATGGACTAAAAATGTAATGTGATACTTCTAAGAAATGTTCATACACTTCCAATTTCCTAATGTATTAAGTCAACATTGCTCAAAATGGAGTTTCACTTTAAAGTTGTACAGCAACATGCCTTTTTGAGAGATTTTTATTAAAACACCAGATTTTGTTGAAAAACTTGCAACATGTCTCAAGAAAAACTGCACATGTAAGAACACCATAGAGGTTAAATGTCATTAGACTGGTCTTCATTGAAGAGGAACATTTAGAGGAACAAGGCCACATTTAGCAGCACTGAAAACTGGCGCCAGTTTTAGAGTAAATCAGCACATTTATCTGTTTAGTTGTTAATGGTTTGTATCTAAACAACAGTTTGGCAACACCCATGGAACTGGGCGACCATTAACAATTAGTGTGAAAACTGTGCTAATTTGCAGTAAAACCATATATCAGCAACATTTTCAATTGTAACTTGGCTGTAATTTGCTTCGTGACAAATTACTTTGTCACGAAGTGCATTTCTTTGTAAATAGTGGGTGCAATGACAGTGATTGGCGATTGCGCCGCTCCCCGTCATTGTACCCCTCAGATGCCACGTTCATACATGATTGCTACATGTGATATAAATAAAAGAGTGTAAAATGTAAAAAAAAAAAAATCATACCTCATCCATTTGCTCATGCCGGGCGGGCCACGCACGGGATTTCTTGCAAGAATTTCAAGCAAGATGGGGGGGCGGCTGGCCCGTCACAAGCAAATTGATGAGGTACGTATGTTTTTTATTTTTTTACACTATTTCAGGTAAAATCAGTTCACTACTATGAAGCTTGATGAAATTTGGCTTCGCAGTGAATCAAATGTATGCTGAAATTCGGATGGAAGTCTACTTCGTGAACTTTGATTCGCTCAACACTACTGATTAGCATACAGTTTTCAGCTGGTTGTTCCCTAGTGGGACAAAAAAAATTTGATAAAATTGTATAAATGTTTTTATTTTTTTAATTTTTACAAAAGAACTGTCATAGAAATAATTTGCAATTCTCCTCAACTGTAGAAACCTCTACTATAAATACAAAATATATTTTTTTCTATTCAGTTTCTCAATTCTATTCTAAAATTGTAGAATTTAAACTATAACTTCTAAATATGCCAAAATTGTGGAGAGAGAAAAATAAATAAAAAAAAGAATGATAGCTGCTGAAATGCAAATAAATAAAAATCCAGCACATTGCACAGAGGACATGTCAGCACTTTCAACTGTTTGTCATGTTCCTCAAACCTGAATTTGCCTTTTTAGCAATTTGTGCTAGCCTTTGCTTTTTATGCATCAATGGGGACCCATGGCCCTGTTGCCAATTCACCGGTTGTCCTTCCTTGCACAACTTATAGGATTTACTAACTATAGCATGCTTGGAAGACCCCAGAAGACCTATCATTTTGGAGGTGCTCTGACTCATATGTCTAACTATCACAATTTATCCCTTGTGATCCTCACACTTATTATTATTATTATTATTATTTATTATTAAAGCGCCATTTATTCCATAGCGCTGTACATATGATAAGCGCTGCACATACATAATACAGACAATTGCACTAATCATAAACAAGACAAGTTACAAACTGGTACAGAAAGAGAGAGGGCCCTACCCGTGAGGGCTTACACTGCGTGCAGAATTATTAGGCAAATGAGTATTTTGACCACATCATCCTCTTTATGCATGTTGTCTTACTCCAAGCTGTATAGGCTCAAAAGCCTACTACCAATTAAGCATATTAGGTGATGTGCATCTCTGTAATGAGAAGGGGTGTGGTCTAATGACATCAACACCCTATATTAGGTGTGCATAATTATTAGGCAACTTCCTTTCCTTTGGCAAAATGGGTCAAAAGAAGGACTTGACAGGCTCAGAAAAGTCAAGAATAGTGATATATCTTGCAGAGGGATGCAGCACTCTTAAAATTGCAAAGCTTCTGAAGCGTGATCATCGAACAATCAAGCGTTTCATTCAAAATAGTCAACAGGGTCGCAAGAAGCGTGTGGAAAAACCAAGGCGCAAAATAACTGCCCATGAACTGAGAAAAGTCAAGCGTGCAGCTGCCAAGATGCCACTTGCCACCAGTTTGGCCATATTTCAGAGCTGCAACATCACTGGAGTGCCCAAAAGCACAAGGTGTGCAATACTCAGAGACATGGCCAAGGTAAGAAAGGCTGAAAGACGACCACCACTGAACAAGACACACAAGCTGAAACGTCAAGACTGGGCCAAGAAATATCTCAAGACTGATTTTTCTAAGGTTTTATGGACTGATGAAATGAGAGTAAGTCTTGATGGGCCAGATGGATGGGCCCGTGGCTGGATTGGTAAAGGGCAGAGAGCTCCAGTCCGACTCAGACGCCAGCAAGGTGGAGGTGGAGTACTGGTTTGGGCTGGTATCATCAAAGATGAGCTTGTGGTGCCTTTTCGGGTTGAGGATGGAGTCAAGCTCAACTCCCAGTCCTACTGCCAGTTTCTGGAAGACACCTTCTTCAAGCAGTGGTACAGGAAGAAGTCTGCATCCTTCAAGAAAAACATGATTTTCATGCAGGACAATGCTCCATCACATGCGTCCAAGTACTCCACAGCGTGGCTGGCAAGAAAGGGTATAAAAGAAGAAAATCTAATGACATGGCCTCCTTGTTCACCTGATCTGAACCCCATTGAGAACCTGTGGTCCATCATCAAATGTGAGATTTACAAGGAGGGAAAACAGTACACCTCTCTGAACAGTGTCTGGGAGGCTGTGGTTGCTGCTGCACGCAATGTTGATGGTGAACAGATCAAAACACTGACAGAATCCATGGATGGCAGGCTTTTGAGTGTCCTTGCAAAGAAAGGTGGCTATATTGGTCACTGATTTGTTTTTGTTTTGTTTTTGAATGTCAGAAATGTATATTTGTGAATGTTGAGATGTTATATTGGTTTCACTGGTAAAAATAAATAATTCAAATGGGTATATATTTGTTTTTTGTTAAGTTGCCTAATAATTATGCACAGTAATAGTCACCTGCACACACAGATATCCCCCTAAAATAGCTAAAACTAAAAACAAACTAAAAACTACTTCCAAAAATATTCAGCTTTGATATTAATGAGTTTTTTGGGTTCATTGAGAACATGGTTGTTGTTCAATAATAAAATTAATCCTCAAAAATACAACTTGCCTAATAATTCTGCACTCCCTGTACAATCTACATGGTATGGGAGAAGGACACAGTAGGTGTATCTTTCTGGCATCTAACACATTAACTTCAAAAACGTGCTGCCTAATGTATCACAACCTGTTACCAGTTGATCTTGTAACAAAATAATAAATGTTGTTCACTTCACCTGTGAGTCGCTTTAATGCTATGGTGGATTGCAGTATTTTTATTTATTTTTTTGTTATATTAAAATTGTTGTGAGCGCCACCATCGCTTAAAACAGCTGATCAGCAGGGGTGCCAAGAGTCAGACCACCACTGATCTGATATTGATGACCTATCCTGAACAGCCTTTTTAACATTAGAATACAAAAAAATACATGTGTATTGGCAGTAGCAATAACACATGCTGCTTTTCTGTTAGCAGAACTACTACTAGTATGGTTCTTGAACCAGGTCCAGTCAGAAACTGTGCTCTGCATTGTTATCTTTACTACTGCAGAACACCATTTTTAGCTGTCTTGGTTATGGCTACTAAACAGTGACAGATTTGATTTGACTATGTTAGAGTGTTTTTGTTTTACCCAGATAAACAGTTGTTTGAGAGTAATGAACCGTTGTTTTTCTCTGGTTGTTAGAATTTTAAATGTCTGGGGAGCAATTTATTGTATGGGCCTAACCAAAAATCATGGACTTAGCACATTTACTGGGCCATTAGGCAACTACATTTCACAGAAGTGAAACTGTCCTTTAGCATAATCACAGGAGTGCAGAAAGCTTGTGATCCGAGTCTGTTTTGTTTTATATCCTCTATATACAATATGTCCCCATTGTAGATATTTTAAAAGAATATGTCTGATCCTATTAGTTATTAAAAATATATTATAGGGGTTGTCTCACTTCAGCAAGTGGCATTTATCATGTAGATAAAGTAAATACAAGGCACTTAGTAATGTATTGCTATTATCCATATTGCTTCATTTGCTCATTTTTCTATCACTTGGGTATTTCCATAGTTACGACCACCCTGCAATCCAGAATTTGTGGCCGTGCTTGCACACTACAAAAAAAACACTGGCCTTCCTGGTGGCTGGGTCCATAGGAACACACATAGGCTGACACTTTTTCCTATAGTGTAAACGTTGGCTGTAACCATGGAAACGAGAAGTGTTTAATGTGATGGAAAAATGAGCCTTGCCAGCAAAGTAAGCAATCTGGATAATAACAATACATTAGTAAGTGCCTTTTATTAACTTTCTCTACATGATAATTGAATACATTTCCATCAGTGATTGTGAGCCAAAGCAAGGTGCGGGTCAAAAACAAAGAACACGTGCAAATCTTTCCTTTAGACCTTATCTCTGTGTAGGCTTCACTACTGGTTTTGGCTCACAACAACTGATGGACATAACTGACCAAGAAAACTGTAGAGTGAACTTGGCCATAGCTAGGGTAACTGGGTAGCACCTGTATTTTCATTGGTTTCCAGTTACAGAAAGGGTCTATTCACATGACCGTATCCATTTTTGCGGACTGCATTTTCCAGATCAGAACATCCTTCCCTATGATAGAAATGCCTACTTTGTCCGGAAAAACAGAAAATAATAGGACCGCACATGTAGGTGTGTTGTCTACATCTTTTGCAGCCCCATTGAAATGAACGAGTCTGCGTCCAATCCGCAAAATTGTGGAACGGACATAAAAATATGGTCCTATCAATGGTCCCTAAAGGTCCAGGCCAGCAATTATTGGTAGCTTCAGCTCAAGCCGCTTGTGTCATTTTAACATCACAAACACAAACAGAAATTACCAAACTTTTAAAACCCTTAAAACAAGCCACAGTGTTAGACTTGTTTTATCTGCAGTACTTAATTAAGGATATCTGCCTTCAAGTAGGCATCAAGATTAGATAAGGACTAAAACAAACCAAAAAGCCCCCTAATTTGTGCAATTTGTAACATAGAAAGGCCTTCCCTAACTCAATAGATCCATGATTTTCAGAAACTGTTGTGATGGCTAATACGCCCAAAAAAGTTGTATGCAAGTTGCAATAAATTACTCTGTAGTTATTATCATATGTTAACATATAGTAACTTTGTGTCCAATATTTCTACAACTAGAAATATGTTCCATCCAGCCAAATTAGGTTGTTTCTTTTGATTTGGTAGAAGTAAGCATGTAAAAATACCCCCTTGTTTTCTTCCGATATCAAAGTATAGCACCTTTTGCTATATGTCAACATCTTGCTCCAAGTATGTAAGCTGCTATAGACATCTAATGAAGTGGGATGACATTTTTTAAAGTGTCCATCTAGATCATCAATCATGGAAAATCATAGAGGCAGGTGCCACAGCTATAGTTATTTTCTTAATTTTGTTTTCTTAGCCTAAAGGACCAGAACTTATAATGGCAATTGCCTTTATTGTTTCAAAATAGTAGCCAGTGCCGTAACAAGGAATAGGCAAGCATCTAGGGTGCTATCATCGTAGCAGGCATCCATAGGCACAATTGTATTTAAAAAGTGAATAAATACAGGGATTCAGTGCACATTGCAATTTTGTTTTGCATTTTTCTCTGCAAATCATGACAGAACCTGCAACAAAACCTGTGATGTGTACGAGTCCCTGGTATAAATTAGAAAGTCTTGCACAGCTAGGTCCTAAGACATGACAGAACAACAATGGTCAACAGAGGAAGTAAGAATATCAGATGTTGTGTGTCTAGAATGTATAGGGCTATGTATTTAAATGGTCTATTTTGGGGTTTTTATTAGCTTAGAAAGTCTGGTCTTAGGTCTGTGTTTAGGGGTTCTGGTCTGTGGTATGTTTTAATTTAGAGGGTCTGTATTTATTTAGGGAGCTGGACCTCTGTATTTGTTTAGGGGCTCTGATCTAGGGTTACTATTTAGAGTGTCCAGTGTCGGGTCTGTACCAGTTTAGGGGACTGGACTAGTTTCTGTGTCAGTTTAGACAGTCTGACCTGGGGTATGCATTAATTTGTTTAGGGTATCTGGTTTCAGTTTGTGTCACTTTAAGTGGTCTGGGGTTTGTATTTAGAGGGTTCTAATTTTTATCTTGTCAGCCCAATCCAATCTGCTTTGAGTACAATAAAAAAATCTTTACACAAATTCTTTGTTCCTGCTTATAGATCTCACATACAACCCAATGAGGTGTATTATTCTCAGGCATTATAGTGATGATGTAGAATAGGCAAAGTACACATATTTGTTTTCTTATTTTCCATTTTCACCTGTATTAAACTTTAAAAATTAAAAATAAAAATACTGTATCCATTAAAGCCCTAGGAAAAAAAAACGCTCACTATAAAATTAAAGAAAAAACATTCATCCATATAATTGTCACGAGGGTGGCAAGAGCCACGCCTGACTCCATTATACCCGGGGTCAGGAAGTCGCAGCGGGTGGCTGCGCGCTCTATGTATGAAGATAGTGCTGATTCTTATTGGTAGCTTTCTGGGTTTGCCTTGCAACCCTTTTTGGCTCACTCAGGGATCCGTAGCTCCTTCTCCTCAGCTGTTTCTTGTCCAGCACTCCCAACCTCCTTATATTCCCCTCTCCCATGTCTCTGGTTGCCAGATATAGAGCTTCCTGCCTGGACTTCTATACTGACCCACTGGAGCTGTGTAGCTGTGTTCCCTGCTTGTTGTTCCAGAGCGTTACCCTCCGGATCCCTGTTGGACTTTTGTTGTCGTCCACCTGGGATTATATGTTTTGTCTGTGTTGTCTGTCCTCTCCTTGGTGTTTTCCTTTTAGTGTCAGTGGTGCGGACTAGTGTTCCCACCGCCCCGTTCACTACGTAGAGCTCATCTTAGGGAAAGCCAGGGTTTAGGCACGTGATCGGCGTACGGATGAGGAACCCGTCTAGGGACGTCAGGGCAGTCAGGTGCCAGCCTCAAGGTGAGTCAGGGGTCACCACCTTTCCCTCTCCTTTGGATAGGGCCTTCCCATTTCCCTCCCTTTGCGTGACGCCGGTCATGACAATAATGTGCAATTCCAACAAGTACATTTTTGGTGTGGGCATTCAGACATCTGAACGCCTTGGTCTTGAAAGAGTTAAAAAAAAGAGTATAGTGATTTCTCTTTTGGGTGTACTCGTACTTTGTATTGCTAGTTAAGCCATTTAAACTAGTCATTTGCCTTTCGCATAAGTACTGGAAAAGTTATTGTAGTTTCACGTAAGAGAACTGACTACAAAAACACTGGAGAAGAAAGGCACAAGCACCAAATTTTCTTTTGTTGCAAAATGCAGGTAAATGCAATGGTATTGTCACGGGTGTATGTGAGCAACGATAGTAATTCACAGTACAGAGCAACTGACTGGACCCAGAACTAGGGAGGATAAAGGGTGACCCCTGTCCGACCCTCAACGCTTTCCCTATTCTGCTAAAGCACATGCCCGGATCCAAAAGGCGGAACGAGGCATGCCCACGTGCCTAAGACTAATGACCACTGTAACCCCTACAATAGTGGAAGGGGCACGGCCACCAGTGCCCTACTCAGTATATGGAGGGAACCGTGGCCACCTCAGATCCAGTCAGAAAACAAACAGGAATACAACAATGTCTGCAGACTTAGCTGAAGGTGTTGTAGCCGCAGAGAAGACGGATCCAAGGACAGGCTGGCAAAATCCGGAGTGCTAGCTGCAGCAGAACACAGGTCCAGTGGACTGATAGCTACAAGTGAAGAAACCAAAGCAAGAGCCACAACTGAAGTGAGAACTATAATCCACATCCTATCATAGGAGGAGGGGTGATATAAAGAGAAGGAAATCAAACACATGAAGGACAGCTGTGGTGAAAGAAACCAGAAGTAAACAGAGTAGTGAGAACGCCTCCCAGCTCTAGTAGTGACATCATCACAGGGGTGGAGAAACAGAGCTGTGAGAACGTCCCAAAGCTCTGGTAGTGACAGTACCCCCCCCTCTACGGGTGGACTCCGGACACCCAGGACCCACCTTTTCAGGATGAGCCCTATGAAATGCCCTGATGAGGCGAGTGGCTTTAATGTCCGACACCGGAACCCACATCCTCTCCTCAGGACCATAACCCTTCCAATGAACGAGGTACTGAAGAGAACCGCGGACCATGCGAGAGTCCACAATTCTGGAAACCTCAAACTCCAGATTGCCATCAACCAAAATCGGAGGAGGAGGCAAAGAGGAGGGTACCGTGGGCTGGACATATGGTTTTAAGAGAGATCTGTGAAATACATTATGTATCTTCCAAACCCGTGGAAGATCAAGACGGAAGGCAACAGGATTGATGACTGACAAGATTTTATAAGGCCCAATAAACTTGGGACCCAATTTCCAGGAGGGAACCTTCAACTTAATGTTTCTAGTAGACAACCACACCAGATCACCCACATTCAGGTCCGGACCAGGCACACGTCTCTTATCAGCCACACGCTTATACCTCTCACTCATCTTTTTAAGATTACTCTGAATCTTTTGCCAAATGGTAGACAAAGACGAGGAAAATCTCTCCTCCTCAGGTAAACCAGAAAGAGCCCCTCCCGAGAATGTACCAAACTGCGGATGGAACCCATATGCACCAAAGAATGGTGACTCACCAGAAGATTCCTGACGACGGTTGTTCAGAGCAAACTCAGCAAGAGGGAGAAATGAACACCAATCCTCCTGGTTCTCTGAAACAAAACAGCGCAAATATGTCTCCAGATTCTGATTAAGGCGCTCAGTCTGACCATTCGACTGCGGATGAAAAGCAGAAGAGAAGGACAGCCGAACCCCCAGACGAGAACAGAAAGCCTTCCAGAACCTGGACACAAACTGCGTGCCTCTATCGGAAACAATATCAGAGGGAATGCCGTGCAATTTAACAATATGGTCGACAAAAGCTTGCGCCAACGTTTTAGCATTGGGTAAACCAGGGAAAGGTACGAAATGAGCCATCTTGCTAAAACGGTCCACCACCACCAGGATCACCGACTTCCCCGAGGAACGAGGAAGATCCGTGATAAAGTCCATGGACAGGTGTGTCCAAGGACGGGAAGGAATGGGTAACGGGAGAAGGGAACCTGAAGGCCGTGAACGAGGGACCTTAGCGCGAGAGCACGTCTCACAAGCAGCCACAAAACCCTCCACCGACTTACGAAGAGCCGGCCACCAAAATCTCCGAGCAATGAGATCCACCGTGGCTCTACTCCCGGGGTGACCAGCAAGAACCGTATCATGATGCTCCTTAAAGAGTTTGTGACGTAGCTCAGGAGGCACGAACAACTTCCCAGAAGGACAACGGGCAGGTGTCTCAGTCTGGGCAGCCTGGACCTCGGCCTCCAAATCGGAATATAGAGCAGAAACAACTACCCCCTCCGCCAAAATGGGACCCGGGTCCTCGGAGTTTCCTCCTCCCGGAAAACAGCGAGAGAGAGCATCAGCCTTCACATTTTTTATCCCAGGTCGGAATGTAACAACAAAATTGAATCTGGAGAAGAACAGAGACCATCTGGCCTGTCTCGGATTCATACGCCTGGCCGACTCCAAGTATGCCAGATTCTTATGGTCGGTAAAAACGGTGATAGGGTGCCTGGCCCCCTCCAACCAATGGCGCCATTCCTCGAAAGCCAACTTGATGGCCAACAACTCCCTATCTCCCACATCATAGTTTCTCTCTGCCGGGGAGAGTTTTTTAGAGAAAAAGGCACAGGGTCGCCACTTGGCAGGGGAAGGGCCCTGGGACAAAACCGCACCCACACCCACCTCGGAAGCATCCACCTCAACAATAAAAGGTAAGGAAACATCGGGATGCACCAAGACGGGAGCAGACGCAAAATTCTCTTTAATCTTAGAAAAGGCTGCAAGCGCCTCCTCCGACCAAGAGGAAAAATCCGCCCCCTTTTTTGTCATGTCAGTGAGGGGTTTGACAACAGAGGAATAATTCAAAATGAACTTTCTGTAATAGTTCGCAAAACCCAGAAAGCGCATCAATGCCTTCTGATTCTCAGGAAGCTCCCACTCAAGTACAGCACGGACCTTCTCCGGATCCATGCGAAAACCAGAAGCAGAGAGGAGAAAACCCAGAAATTGAATCTCCGATACCATAAAAAGACATTTCTCCAGCTTGGCGTACAATTTATTTTCCCGCAGAATCTGCAGAACCTGAAAAAGATGATCCTGATGGGTCTGAACATCAGGGGAAAAAATCAAAATATCATCAAGATATACCAATACGAATTTCCCCATTAAATGATAGAAAATACTATTAACAAAATGCTGAAAGACGGCTGGAGCATTCATCAGGCCGAAAGGCATAACGAGATTCTCGAAATGCCCGTCAGGGGTATTAAAGGCCGTTTTCCATTCATCCCCCTCTCTGACCCTGACCAGGTTGTACGCGCCTCTCAAATCCAATTTGGAAAACACCTTGGCCCCAACAATTTGATTGAAGAGGTCCGGGATCAGAGGAAGGGGATAGGGATCGCGAATCGTGATACGGTTCAGCTCCCTAAAATCTAGGCAAGGTCTCAGAGAGCCATCTTTCTTTTTAACAAAAAAAAAACCCGCGGCCACAGGTGACTTTGAGGGACGAATATGCCCCTTTTCGAGACTCTCGGAGATGTAAGTTCGCATTGCGATTCTTTCCGGTTGTGAGAGATTGTAGAGGCGTGCTTTTGGCAGCTTGGCGCCGGGAATGAGGTTAATGGGACAGTCAAACTCCCGGTGAGGAGGTAGCTCCTGAACACCGCTCTCGGAAAACACGTCCGAGAAATCAGAGAGAAATGATGGCACCGTTTTAGTAGACACCTCTGCAAAAGTCGCTGTGAGACAATTCTCTCTACAAAAATCACTCCACTCATTTATTTGCCTTCCTTGCCAATCAATAGTGGGGTTATGTCTAGTGAGCCAGGGTAACCCCAAAACTAGAGGAGACGGCAATCCGTTAAGGACAAAACAAGATATATCCTCCACATGAGTGTCACCTACAGCTAGCCGGATATTGTGAACAATGCCCTTCAGAGATCTCTGTGAGAGTGGAGCAGAGTCAATAGCAAAAACAGGTATATCTTTATCTAATGTGCAAACCTGAAAACCATGCATGGCTACAAATTGAGTGTCAATAAGATTGACGGCCGCTCCACTATCGACAAAAATCTCGCAAGAAATGACTTTGCTCTCTAGCGCCACCCTGGCAGACAGGAGAAAACGGGAACTGCAGGTCAGAGGAAAAGCATCAAATCCTACATCAACTTTGCCCAAAGTAGCAGATGAAGCAGAACTTGATGATTTACCTTTTGAGATTTTTCTCTTATTATCGCTCTTAGTACGGTTCAAGAATCTCCTAGACGGACAAACATTAGCCAAATGACCTATGCCCCCACAACAAAAACATACCATACTCTGAGGACTAAATCCTCTTTTATCAGGGGCAAGTCGAGCTAGCTGCATGGGCTCCTCCTCAGAGGGGAGCGAGACAGGATGAGGCCCCTGCACACTGAATGAGTCCGCACCACTGCCCCTAGACTGACAATGGCTGGACAGAGAGGTCTCGTTTCTTTCTCTTAGACGCCTGTCAAGGCGTACCGCCAATGACATGGCAGACTCTAAGGACGTTGGTCTCTCATGGAAAGCAAACGCATCTTTTAATCTCTCCGAGAGACCATGACAGAACTGACTCCGGAGTGCAGCATCATTCCAACCCGAATCAGCTGCCCATCTCCGAAATTCAGAACAATAAAGCTCTGCAGACCGTTTGTTCTGGCATAAAACACGTAGGTTAGATTCGGCCAGAGCAACACGATCCGGGTCATCATAAATCTGCCCCAGGGCCACAAAAAATCCCTCCACGGATCGAAGGGAGGGATCCCCTGATGGCAGCGAAAAAGCCCAAGTCTGAGCATTACCTCTGAGCAGGGAGATGACAATCCTCACCCTCTGCTCTTGATTACCAGAAGAGTGAGGACACAAGCAAAAATGGAGTTTGCATGCCTCTCTGAAACGAACAAAATTCTCACTGCCCCCGGAGAACGTCTCCGGAAGTGAGACTTTTGGCTCGCAACAGACTCCATGAGCCGGAGCAGGGCCCAATGCTTGAAGCTGGGTCATAGATTGACGGAGATCCGCTACTTCCAAAGAAAGACCCTGCATGCGGTCAACCAGGTCAGAAAGCGGATCCATGTCAAAAAAGGACGGTTTTGGTGGATTATAATGTCACGGGTGTATGTGAGCAACGATAGTAATTCACAGTACAGAGCAACTGACTGGACCCAGAACTAGGGAGGATAAAGGGTGACCCCTGTCCGACCCTCAACGCTTTCCCTATTCTGCTAAAGCACATGCCCGGATCCAAAAGGCGGAACGAGGCATGCCCACGTGCCTAAGACTAATGACCACTGTAACCCCTACAATAGTGGAAGGGGCACGGCCACCAGTGCCCTACTCAGTATATGGAGGGAACCGTGGCCACCTCAGATCCAGTCAGAAAACAAACAGGAATACAACAATGTCTGCAGACTTAGCTGAAGGTGTTGTAGCCGCAGAGAAGACGGATCCAAGGACAGGCTGGCAAAATCCGGAGTGCTAGCTGCAGCAGAACACAGGTCCAGTGGACTGATAGCTACAAGTGAAGAAACCAAAGCAAGAGCCACAACTGAAGTGAGAACTATAATCCACATCCTATCATAGGAGGAGGGGTGATATAAAGAGAAGGAAATCAAACACATGAAGGACAGCTGTGGTGAAAGAAACCAGAAGTAAACAGAGTAGTGAGAACGCCTCCCAGCTCTAGTAGTGACATCATCACAGGGGTGGAGAAACAGAGCTGTGAGAACGTCCCAAAGCTCTGGTAGTGACAGGTATAGATGCAACATTTATCTTGTGCATGATCCCCTATGACCTCTCAGTTTAATAGCTTTTCTGCATTACTAGGGGAAAAGGACAAATCTTTTCAATCTATTCTCAACAAGCCATTGAATAGCAAAAGGTTTTTCTTACTAATAGAAACAGATAAGTGCATTAATTATACAAAAATTACTTAGAGTTTTTGTTTAGTTACATAATAAAGGTTGGTACGCTAAAAGGTAAAATTAAATTACACCTTTATAAACTGTGGCAGAATACCATTTGCATGCAATTTCAGTCAAGATAATTTGGGTAAACATAGAATGGACAAATTATACTTTTTATTCTAATTGTGGATAATGCTTCTAGTGTGTGTGTGAGTGTGTGTGATAGTGTGTGTATACAATCATGTAGGACTGAACCGAGACCAGTCACAAATGATTGCTGTTCACCATGACAAATAAACAAAACATATCATAATAAAAAAAAGTCCATCATTATACTGGCTAACAGCAAATAAAGTGAATCATAACAGAATATTTGGCTGTTAATGGTGACTAACAGCTATCTATCTATACAAACTTACAGAGAGAATGCTATCAGTCACTGATAAGATGATCTCTTTGTACAACAGAGGTCAGAAAAAAAACAGATTAAATGTATAATTTTTTAAAGTTTTGCAGAATGCTTTTCCAAAAAGATATAAATTGATCTGCTCAGCTTCTCCTGCTCTATAGCAGCTAATGCCTTCACATCCGCCATCATACTGGCCAGGAACAACGGAGCCTGGTCAGGAGACCACCCAGAATGCTAGAACACTGCAGAGATGCAGGAGAATGGCTGCACAGATACTAGATATACAGTATGTACACCAAACCTGTAGAAGGAAAACAGAAAACAAACACAGCCCCCTTAAACCTCTATCTGACACTGACACTAAGATTAACTTGGTCAGATCTAGACCCTAAACTAAATACAGTACATAATACAGCCATGTGTGCTGAAACTTAGGGAGGGGTGAATTTACTAAGCTCCTGTGAGGGCCACATAGTGATAATCATGTACAATCTCTAAAGTACTGAAGAACAGTAAGAGGAGGATTAAGGCCCCAAAGTCAAGATACCCAAAATAATTACCTCAATCAACGTCAGTGCATTCGCCACCTTGCTAGAGCCAGTTCTAACAGTTGACAGAACAGCCCCAGTCCACAGGACATCCCTCTCTGAAACAAAGGCCTTAAGCAGGATATTAAAGCATATATGAGGCAGCAAGTCTGACCTTATTGCATCAGACCTAAACAGTTCACAGGGTGAGATGGTGTCCCAATTTGGTCACACTACCTTGCAGCCACCCCTATCAGTCAAGGAGAAGGAAAAAAGTCCAATGCCAGGATGTTAGAGTAGGACCAAGGGCAGAGAGACTTACTGTACCTGCAGTGGTTGCAGCAAAAGACTGCAGTTTCCTCGCTGGGCAGAATGGGAGAATGCCAGGCCGCAAATACTTCAGAGTTGGCTCTAATAATGGAGCCAAGCAAAGTCACTTAGCTGCAACTAGGTTGGTGTACCTTCTGAGGTTGCCGCTAGAGTACTGGAAAAGGAAGAAGGCTCCACCACCTCTATCCCAGGTTCAAACTCTAAGATGGCCAAAAGCAGGACCAAGTCCACTGCTCCTTCCAGGAAAAGTGGGTCGTTGCAATATTGCAAACCGTGCATGTGTTCTCAATAGGGATAGGGGAATAAGCTGCTGCTGAACAACTCTGGTAGTGGCTTAGTTTTCTCTCAAGAACAAATAAGGGCATGTTGAAATTTAACATACCCTATTCTTTCTTTCCCCAACATCTGACGTCAGAGGACCCTCATAAATATTAAATGATTGAGCAGTTTTATTTAGTTAGGCAGGTTTGGACAATATTTCTCTAATAGCCACCTTAAGACAGAGCTTTCAGGATGTTCACCAGTTGCTAAAGTTCAACATGACAGCTACCAGATGGACAGTCTTTCCAAACTCTTTCATAATGTGCTCTCTTTAGACCTTCAGTACTTGAAATTTCATCATTCTACTTTCAACACTGAAGTGAGACATCATAATTCAATTCCAGGTGAAAATTGCAGCTCCATATAGCTGTAGGGAGAGGACAGTATATTATTAACACCTAACTTGTTTTGAATTTAATTTGCTAAACATGAAATTATGACCCTAAATTAAAAAATGCAGGAATTCTTTATTATTTGTATTTATACATTTAACTAGCTTACTTGAGAACAGCTGATAAATATGCATGCTGGATGTGCATATTCTCTAACTGGTTGGAAGAAAAATGTGAACATCTATTGTTATTATAGTTATCTTATAGTTATATATATATAGAGCCTTGCTCCATAAATGTTTGCATTTAGTGGTGGACATTTCTTGTTTAAATGTAATACTTTTTCCTCAGGAAAATTGCTCAGTATACCAGTCGTTTCTAAAAGTGTGAAATAAAGAAAATCTGATTGTAGACATAAAAAGTGTGAAGCAGCGCTCCAGCAAAGAGTCACTTTTTTAACTGATTCTGCTGGAGTGCTGCTTACACTATTTCTTGTATTTGGATTCAGGAAGGTACCGACTCAGTACTGATAGGAGCTGAGCACCCTCCACTGGGGAAGTTATCTTTTTAATAATGATGCCCCATTTAACTAGCTTTAAAAAGGTATGTTAAAATTTGGTTACAGCAGACACATTTTTAGCAGATATCATTATAAATATCTGACCATCCATTTCCAGTACAGCTAAAATGTGTTCCCATCCCTGCCAAACAGCAGACCTTCCTGTATTGTTGTAAAAACCTGTCTTGTTGTTCAGCTTGATCAAGCAATCACAAACTATCTAAACAATAAAAAGTCTGTGCAATTAACTCATCCTTCTGGTTTTGCTTCCCAAAGGGATCCCCCTTAACAAACATAGGCAAAACTCAACTGCTCGCTAGAAGTGTTACTGTATTAGCTAATTAGAGAATGTCTTCATCTATTATTAGAATCTTACAATAAAGAATCTGACGACATTGCGGGTACAATAACAAATACAAGCAGCTTGTAAGACTGCATAGTATGCACTTCTAAAACTGTTCATAAAAATGATCTTAAAGCAACCATCTGATTTTACAATCCCGCCATGCTCTCAAAACCAAGTTTAAGATCATAAAACAAAGCAGTGAGGACCAAAATAAATGTTTTTTATTTTAATAAGATTAAAACTATATTAAAGAAAGTATGTCGGAGGTCTTTTCAATTGTAATTGCCTAGGCCCTAAGAGGTACTGGTCAATGTCTCCTCCCCTGTCTTTCTGTAAGCCAGCCCAGCATCCTCCCTACATCAGTGTCTCTGCTCCTGAAATGCTGCACATGTCGCCACCGAGCAGGCAAGCACAGTCCAATCAGTGATGCAGCTGCCCACAGTGGGGTATTGTAGGGCTCATTCCTGGGGCCGGTGGTGATGTGCGCTGGAGCAAAGATGCTGAAGTAGGCACTGGGCTGGCTTACACAAAGACAGAAGAGGAGTTATTGACCAGTAACACTGAGGGGCCTGAGCACTTGCAGCAATAGAAAATCCCCTTGTGCACTTGTGAGCTAATGAGCATATAGTTTCAAACATCAAGTTTTCAGCATCACAGCCACAGAGAAGGCAGACAAAGGTACCATTTGTGAACTGTGTATACAAACTATAATGTGATTCAAGCAGTTTGATGTGAGAAAAGTAGCTGACAGACTCCCTCTACTTATCCCCATTCCTATAATGTGAAGACTGTCTACAAACAGTAGAGTAGAAATATGTTGAGAAAACTTTGATGAGCTTTGCATGCTTACATTAGTATGTCTTTCAGATCAAGTATTTTCTTATCTTTTTTTTTTCTTTATTCTTCTTTGTATTTACACAAGAAACTGGTTTAAAGTGGTCCTCTGGGATTTTAATATTGATGGCCTATCCTCATCCATCAATATCAGATCGGGGGAGGTCTAACACCCTGCACCCCTGATCATCTGTTTGAGAGTAGCTCCATTGTCTAAAAATCCCAGAGAACCGTTTTAACTACATTGATATATATTTTTAACTACAATTATATATTGTATTTGACTCAATATATTGCTTTGTATTGTATTTGACTCAATATATTGCTTTTACTAAACTAGATAACATTTTAAAATGAAAACTTTGTGTTATAAATATTTAATAGTTGTACAGCATACAAACATATATTGACACATTTGTTTCTTTGTTAATACTAATCTCTCTGTTAGGTTAATTTATATATTATGGAAAAAATGCTTTTTGACTGTACTGTAGTGAAATAATCAGTCCCTGTGAAAATTTATTTCAACCTGAGACTGGTTTAAGTTACTGGTTTTGAAAAGTTCCCCTATGACTATTTAGATGTTTCCATATAGTCCAACGAGAATATGTCTGCTAAGCAAAATTAATAACTTTAACTGCCCTTAGAGATGACTAAACTGCTTCTATATTCAGTTATGAAATGTGCACTGCTCAGCTCTGTCGGTATACAAAAGCAGTGAATCAGATGATTCTGTACCAAAGAACTATACTTAAAGAACTTAGGGGGTCATTTATTAGACGCTGGTCTTAATAAGCCCTTTAGCTAGTGGTGGATTCACCAAAGTTATATAGAGTAAGACAGCTTCCCTGCTGGCTTACAGTTAGACCATTTTCTACACCTAAAACAGGCAGAGAAAATGATGAATGAGCCGACCCTCTTGGCCTGTACCCTTTCCCGCCCATACCACACACCCTTTTTTAGACCTTGCATGAGCAGGGAAAAGTCACAGATTGCACCGCAAATAACCTAATATAGGCGTATTTCTTATAGTAGATTAACCTGTAATCTCCCTTAATCTGTACATCCTTGAGAAAAGAAGGGAAGGTAGAGACATTATGGAAACCTTTAAAAATTTTAAAAGTAAAAAAAAAAAGAAAAAAAACACAAGAACAAGGGGGCACAATGTAAAATTAGTTGGGAGGAAGATCAGGACCACTGTCAGGAAATACTATTACACTGAAAGAGTGGTTGAGGCTTAGATCACACTTCCATCAGTAAGCAAATTTAAAATTGCCTGGGATAAATATATGCCTATTCCAAGATAAATAATACATTATATAAGGACAGACTACTGGGACCAAATGACCTTTTTTGCTGTCAATCTTCTATGTTTATATCTTCTATGTGAAAGTTTTCCTTTACACCTATCCAGTATGGGGTCCTAAAGAGCATGCAGAGGTAAACTGTACACCTCTCCATCAAACTGTTGGCAAATAATATAGAGATTCTCCAGTGGACTTCCAGAGTTTATTTTCTGAATACAAGATTGTGCGGTATTTCCTGTAAGTGTTAGTCATGACTATCAGTACAGCACAGGCCTTTGTGATATTTACTAATGTGTCAAGAAAAATAGTACAGTCCATGCAATATTCCCTTTTATAACCAAGCTTTAAATCAGATTCTCAGTATATCAGCACATATTATATTACTGCTATTAGTACTTGAGCCACTCATCTCCACAGTAATATCATTTTTTCTACTTTTAATGCTAAGCAAGGAGCCTTAAAATATAATAAATCATGTACAACAATGTTCTTTCAGTAGACTATAGTTCCGCTGTAAAATGACTTCTGCATTATTTAACAAGGCAGAATAAAAATATTTTTGTTTTTAAGGCATCATATTAAATGATCCTAATGATGAATTGGAACCCAAGGTATAATATCTGTTTAATCCATTGCAATGAAAATAAACCATACATACTTTTAATCTCAAAAGACAACCAAAAAGGTCAATATCTATTGATTTATCTATATTTTAAAAATCTATGTCTGTCCTCTATAGGCATCAAACCATTGGACACCAGATTTAACACATAGGTACATCGGGTCTCTCTGATGGTTTTCATAAAGATCTCAGCTCTCTCGTATCGTTCTTAAGATATTCCCCAAAAAGTGCAAATATAGCACCATCACATGACCCGTATTAGCTAGTAAAAGCTTGCAAGTTCTTCACCGATATTCTAACTGACATAGACATGGTCACATGACCCCTATTACCTAATAGAAGCTTGCATGTCCTTCAGTCTTCACCTTACTGACATACAGTATTACACCAGGTTTCCATAAGAACTGTTATGGGGAGGGGTGGAGGTCACTGTAAAGGGGACGGGGCTCTGTGGGGGTAACAGTTAAGGGGATGGGATGCTGTGGAGGTCTAAGTTAAGGGGGCGGGTTGCTGTGGAGCGCACTGTTAAGGGGGAGGGGTGCTGTGGAGGTCACTGCTCAGGGGGCAGGACACTAGAGGACAGTTAAAAAAAATAAAAAGCAGTGTGTGACTCCCAGGATATATAGGTCTACTAGCAATTTTTTTTGTTAAAAAAGGACATTGATTGGTCTCCTGGGCACTGTTGGAACAATCCAATAAATACAAAAACAGACAGATCAACACCTCATGCTCGTGCCTTGCAAGGTACTTTTTCTAGTTGAATATATTATTTGGTCATTTAAATATAGGTTTGTGTAGGAATTTAGTATTATGTAAAATAGTTAGTACAATGGGAGCTGCTTGCAAGTTGATCTCCACCCTTTGAGAGCAAACTGGATGATCTGTAGCAGAATCCATCAATATCAGATCGGGGGAGGTCCAACACCCTGCATCTGAAAGATTTGCAATTATGTTTATATTTAGGGAAAGTAATGTACTTGTCTATGCAAAGAATAGTCTTTGGTCATGGAGTATAACATAATCTTGCAAATAGTCTCCTCCCAAAAAGTTACAATATAATTTGCAATATGTTTGGGATGTAACTACAACGAACCAGGAATATGTACGCTAGAAAAGAACCAGAAAAGAACAGCTCCCTGTGATCTATACATTTCTGGCGGTGAATACATATTTATATAATTCTGGTGTACCCTTTCTTCCAGATATAATATGTAGGTTTTATAGAGCTGACAAAACCCAGAGCTATAAATCTGGATATCAGTGAAAAAAATGGGACAAATTATAGAATACTGTCATAAAAATATAATTTTAGAGAGCAACGTGGAAAATTTGCATTGAATCTTTAATTTAATGACTGTGCCGGCAGATGTTAAAAGAATGACTTCAGCTTGAGTTGTGTGAAAAAAAATCACAGCTTTCTTTATAGGCTTTTGTAGTGAAATCAGCCACTGTTTACCACATAGTAAAGACTTGTACCCTGTTTAATATCTCACATATTTATACTGTTCCAAAAGCTGAAAAGCAGTCATATATAATAAAGCAATAGGAACACATACATATGAAAGTTGGATTCATAGCAAGAATACTCAGTATTTCCATGACAACGGTTGCTATGCTATGTCTAATTGCAAAGGTTTTATTTTAATTACACTGATTTATAAAAAATAAAAATCATAAAGCAAACGCAAAAGGGAATTTGTAAGGAAATACCAGGAGAGAGAAAGAAAAACAGCTCTTTGTGCTCTTTGGTCCCTTGATGCCCTGGTATTTTAGTGTTGATCACCACAGAAGAAGATTTTATCTTTTAAATATGGATATGTGGGTTGTATTATAGTACAAAATATTACATTTCCTATTTTGTGTCCCTTTTTGCTTATATACAGAGAAAAATACTTTTCCATAGTGGGCTTCACATGTGAACTTTGCATGTTGTCCTTTTTTGCAGTACAAACCTTCAAAAATCACATAACAGCTAAAAAAATTAGATGCCATTCATTCTTATTACAAAACAATATTCATGCTATGCTGTCTTCTGTACACTAAATCATTAAAATAAAACGGCATAGACCTAACCCTCCTCAACTTAGGCCTCAAGGGTTTAAACAAATGGCGAAGATCTTTATTCCTTATGTTACTAGCTGCTGCCAGACTAATAGCGTCCTCTTGGCTCTCCCCTGAAGTCCCTGATGTGGCTAAATGGATCCAAAAAGTAGACCAGCTCTATAGGTTAGAAGAACTCTCTCATTGAGAGCTTTGCTCCCGGTCCTCTTTCCTAGCTATCTGGTCTCCTTGGAAACAATATAGAGGTTTTCATTGACCCTTCCTCATTACATTTACATAATATCCTGTCTATAACCATACACTCTCTTCTAGGTCGTATCTGTGGCTAAGTGGCCTATACTACTCTAACGTTTTTTCTAATATTATGAAAAATTACAATGAGATGTAACTATTACATTTCTGTATCTCTCAACAAGTTTAACTTAATAAAAAAAAAATGCCATGTGACCTGGTTTGTTGTCTTGCTGACATCATGTTGAAAGTCAACGCTTCGCATGCCCCCATCCCTGAGATGCACTGCCCGTCAATATGATGGCAGCATTGAGGGGCAGAGTCAAGGAGGGGCTGCCTCTGTGCATGTGCATATCTCTCTCCTGTGTCCACAGCTCTGCGCTGCATGGGAGCGCCCGCTGCTTATGTGAATGATGAAGCAGGTAGCAGAAAGCAGCAGGGAGTAGTATCTGACAGAGAGCTAATACACAGTAAGGACAAGACAAAAATGAGGAGAGAGGCGGAGGAGACAGTGAAGGGGCATCAGTGGAGGCGGGTAAAGGTGGGAAAAAGTGTTGCAGGGCTGTGGACAAAGGAGAGGGGCATGCACATACACAGAGGCAGCCCCTACCTGACTTTGCAATTCAATTCTGACATCACTTCAATGGGCAGTGGAGTTCAGGGTGGGGGAGCATGTGAACCATCTATGTAACATCAGCAAGACAGCAAACCAAGTCACTTGACTAGTTATAAAGTGAGCAAATGGAATAGAATAGGATACATGACAATCTTTTTTTCAACAAAGCTAGAACCAGCCCGCTATGTCACATGGATCTATAGATTTTCTCATTCATTGTTCTGCTAGATTTATATCAAGTGATAGTTCAAGGGGAGAGTCTTTTCTGCTGCAGCTCCTGACGCTTGTCCATTCTGCTGCAGCTCTCTCCCTATCACAGCTCAGGAAAAGTTAAAAGATGAAACTGAGCATGTGCGGCCTTCTCAGTGAGTAGGTCAAAGAAATAAGAAATTCAGTGGATCTATACAGATACATTTTATTGAATACCTCAGTGGCTATACATTTTAAATTACATGCAATTGCAAAAGTATTGAGATCCAGGTGCTGGTTTGCACATGTAGAATTGTAGAATTCTTTTTGTGGGACAACCCCATCAAGCATTAGAGGGAGGAACGGGGAAAAGAAAGGTAAAAAAAAAAAAAATGGAGATACCCAAGTATTAAGATAAATAATGGGAAGAGATTATTTCTCGTTAAGTATCTAATGATCACATTTGTTCACGTGTTCATTTTTTTTTTGTATATACCGTATTTTTCGTCCTATAAGACACACTTTTTCCCCCCAAAAGTGCTTCTTATGGGGCGAATGCTAGCTCTGCTAACACTGATACACCGCCGGCCGCGATGCTGCACAGCGCAGCCGGCAATGTATCAGTAGGGAGGGAGGAGGGGCTGGGGGCCAGCATCTGGTGTGGTAATGGCAGTGGGGCCCGGTTCAGTCACTGTATTGTATTCATATGTAAGACATGAATGTAGGCATTAAACTATAGCAATCCTCTGTGTACTCACTTCAAACTCCCGTAGCAGGCAGGCCGGGCAGCAGCGTAACGTCACTCACTACATCATGCGCCTGCTCCACCTGCTTCATTGATACAGTGGGAGGAGCAGGCACGTGATGTAGCGAGTTACGCTGCCGCCTGGGCTGCTACAGGAGTTTCAAGTGAGTACGCAGAGGATTGCGTCTTATGGACCGGTGCGTCTTATAGGGCGAAAAATACGTAATATCACAGTGGTCCATACAGAACTGGACTGGCGTGTGCCACTGTACAGCTTTGTTGTCTGTATGAACCCTTAAATCTCATTTGACATCACTCTGCCTAAGCCTACTGCATACTAGTACAGGAAGTTAGGAGTTTAATGGCTTGTCCTTGTGTTCCTTTTTAGATTTTTGTGCCAAAACTATGATCCTAAAAATAAAAAAAAGGAAAAAATAAAAAAATAAATGAGATAATGCAGGTCCTTTCATTATTATTTTCCATATCAATATGACCAACTCTAGGCTTTGACTTAAAGGGATATTTTGGTTATTACAAGTTATCCCCTATCCACAGAGCTGTACTCAACTATCTCCGGAGCTCCTTTAGAAATTAATGGAACAGTGGAGCACATTTCTGACCAGCCGCTCTGTTCATTTCAGAGGGGCTCCACAGGGTATGGGAAACCCCACCGATCTGATATTTATCCTCTATCCTGTGGATAGGGAATAACTTGTTATAACCGGAATACCCCTTTAAGCCTCATTCGCACGTCATTGTTTTGGTCAGTAATTTCCATCAGTGATTTTGAGCCAAAACCAGGATTGGCGCCTCCACAAAGATGAGGTGTAAGAGAAAGATCTTTATCTGTTCTGTGTATAGAGACACACCTGGTTTTGGATCACAATCGCTGATGGAAAGCACCGATGTGTGAATGAGGCCTTACAGAGGATCTGTCACCACAAAATGCAGTGCAATCTGCCGGCAGCATGTTATAGGGCAGGAGGAGCTGAGCAGATTGATCTATAATGTGGTAGGAAAAGATTCAATACAAATTAGAAGTTAGAAATATTTTTTTTATATATCATTGAGTATGTAAGTGTGTTTACGTAAATAGCTGTCAGTCACTGGGAGGTCTTAAAGGGCTGGTAACACCTTGTAGACTTGCAACACCTCCCACGTGTACAGCTATCAGAGACTGACAGATATTTTGATATACACACTTACATGATGCTATCAATCACTGATAAGATGGCCTCATGCACAACTGGTCAGAAAAAGCAAACACAATGCAATAGCATTCTGCAAACAAAAATAATCAAGTAAACACAATTATATAGAAAATGTACTAATGCTGATGCTACTTTATACACTGAGCAAAAATATAAACGCAACTCTTTCAGTTTTGCTCCCATTTTGCATGAGCTGAACTCAAAAATCTGAAACATTTTCTACAGACCCATTACTCTCAAATATTGTTCAAAAATCTGTCTAAATCTGTGTTAGTGAGCACTTCTCCTTTTCCGAGATAATCCATCCCACCTCACAGTTGTGGCATATCAAGGTGCTGATTAGACAGCATGAATATTGCACAGGTGTGCCTTAGACTGCCCAAATTATAAGGCCACTCTGAAATGTGGGTATCACAACCTGTCTATAGGTATTAATTTATATAAGGTGGCAAAATCTAGTACTCAAAAAATACAGGCTACCACCCTTAAAACTTAGTTTTTAATGTTATCTAAAACATACACAAAAGTCCCTCCAACATAGAACAAAATGATAAACAAACACAAAAAATGGAGCAATAGCCCTAGGGTTAGTACATGGCAGAGATTGGGCCTAATATTAAGCTATGGGCTCTCTGCCTATAGCTGACCCTCTCGCTATTTATGCCCTGCTTTTAAACTGAATAACCGCCCTGATAGGGGCGATCCTGTATCAGGAACCTCCTGGGTACCCTCGGATGGCCCTGATTAGGGATGTCACTGATAGCTAGTGTATGCTATCCTATTAATAAGTCATAATAATGATACCTAGCGACTACAAATACAAAAAAACCAAAAAAAACAGATATACCATGAAAAAAGAAATAATATTAAAACAGAGATTCAAAGATAGATTATGTGATGATCAATCTATCTGCTAATTGTAGTCATAGATGCACATTGTCAATTGTCAAATATCACAAAATCTCATTCTCTAGTTTAGCAGAGTGTTTGGCGTCAACCAAAACTGGTGACATCAATATCCCTTTATTTCAAGAACATTAAGATGCCATCTAGATTGATGACTTCCTCGTTCCAAAGCGTTTCAACCTTATTGTCTTTGAGTTCATCAGGGGACAAATTGCACACAGAATGATAGGGGTATAAATAGAGCCTTAATATCTAGATGATATTTAAATTGGTAATATATGATATTGATAGATAATTGTCTACTTGCCTTACTGGGGAAGGGGGGGCAGAAAACCAGTCAGTATCTGGTGTGGCCACCATTTGCTTCACGCAGAGCAACACATCTCCATTGCATAGAGTTGCTCAGGTTGTTGATTGTGGCCTGTGGAATGTTGGTCCACTCCTCTTCAATACCTGTGCGAAGTGGCACAACAATGGGCCTCAGGATCTCGTCAAGGTAACCCTGTGCATTCAAAGTACCATAAATAAAATGCACCTGTGTTTGTTGTCCATAACATACGCCTGCTCATACTATAACTCCACCGCCACCATGGGCCACTCGATTCACAACATTGACTCATCCGTGAACAGAATGCCTCTCCAACGTGCCAGATGCCATCGAATGTGAGCATTTGTCCACTCAAGTCAGTTACGACTACGAACTGCAGTCAGGTCCAGACCCGGATGAGGACGAGAAGCATGCAGAAGGGCTTCCCTGAGACGGTTTCTGACAGTTTGTGCAGACATTCTTTGGTTATGCAAACCGATTGTTGCTGCAGTTGTCCGGGTGGCTGGTCTCAGACGATCATGGAGGTGAACATGCTGGATGTTGAGGTCCTGGGCTGGTGTGGTTACATGTGGTCTGCGGTTGTGAGGTTGGATGGATGTACTGAAACACCTTTAAAGACGGCTTATGGTAGAGAAATGAACATTCATTGCACAGGCAACAGCTCTGGTAGACATTCCTGCAGTCAGCATGCCAATTGCATGCTCACTCAAACGTTGCGACATTGGTGGCATTGTGCTGTGTGATCAAACTGCGCATTTCAGAGTGGCCTTTTATTGTGGGCAGTCTAAGGTACACCTGTGCAATATTCATGCTGTCTAATCAGCACCTTGATATGCCACAGCTGTGAGGTGGGATGGATTAGCTCAGCAAATAAGAAGTGCTCACTAACACAGATTTAGACATTTGTGAACAATATTTGAGAGTAATGGGTCTTTTGTATATGTAGAAAATGTTTCAGATCTTTGCTCATGCAAAATGGGAGCAAAACCAAAAGTGTTGCGTTTATATTTTTGCTCATTGTAATTGTGGGATTCTTGTCAAATACATTTTGTACAAAATTATTTGTGCCTCTCGGCCATTGTCAAGGCACCATTGTATTTACTTGATTATTTGTGTTTGTAGCATGCTTTCGGCCATGGAGACGTGCACCTGTGCACTGGGATGTGCTGACTATCCCCCATTTTTTTCTGTGATATCAGAAAAAGTAGAGGTTTAAATGTATACATTATAAGTTTTACTGAAATGTTTTCCTACAAAACTATGTATCAAAATTCTCAGCTTTTCCTGCTCTATAACATGCTGCCTGTAGATGATAGATGATACTGCAATTTGTGGTGACAGGTCCTGTTTAAACCATAATTTGTTTGACCTAGAATAAGAAAACCTCTGCAGAATAGGGCTGTGGTTGTGTAGCTTGCTCATATGCTCAAATTTCGACTATATTACCAATGCCTTCATTTTTCTTGTGAATATTTAGTACTACTAGCAGAAGGACCCGGCTTCTCACAGGTATATTTCATCTATTTAATTTAATGTTTGTGTGTGTTGTTAAAAGATATCTGCAGCATCCACTATAACAGTGACATCTACAGTACCCTGCCCCTTTAACAGTGACCTCCACAGCGGCCCTCCCCCTGTTAACAGTAACATCCACAGCGCTCTCCCCTTTAACAGGGACCTTCACAGTGGCTGCCCCTTTATTAATGACCTCCACAGTACCCCGTCTTGTTAACAGTGATTTCTACAATAACCTGCCCCCTTAACAGTGACCTCCACAGAGCTCTGTTCCCTTAAAATGTGACATCCACAACACCCTACCCCCTTAACATTGACCTCTACAGCACCCTGCTCCCTAACACTGACCTCCATAGCGGACCGTCCCATTAACTGTGACCTTCACCATTTCCTGCCCCCTTAACAGAGACCTCCACAACGCCCACCTCTTTAACAGTGATCTCCACATCAGTGCATATTTTTAAGTTTGAATTTTGAGGGTGGCCTAAATAGATACCCTACCTGCCCCGTGACCTCCACAGCATTCCGCTCCCTTAACAGTGTCATCCACAGCGCCCTGCTCCTTAAAAGCTGACCTACAGCAGTGAAGTAAAATGGCTGGGTTGTTATGGAAACTGGGAATATTTTAGGAACGGTATGTGCAAAAGAGCTGGGACCTGGTCTAAAACCTTCCCGGACACCTGATGTACAGTGCCTTACAAAAGTATTCACCCCCCTTTTTTTCATGTTTTTGTGCCTCACAACCTGGAATTAACATGGATTGTTTGAGGATTCGCATCATTTAATTTACAGAACATGCCCACAACTTTGAAGATGTTTTTATTTGTGAAGCATACAACAAATAGGACAAAATAACTGAAAAAGTCAATGTCCCTAGTCAATACTTTGTAGAGCCCCCTTTTGCGGCAATCACAGCTCCAAGTCACTTTGGATAAGTCTCTATGAGATTCCCACATTTTACCACTGGGATTTTTGCCCATTCCTCCTTGCAAAACTGCTCCAGCTCCTTCAAGTTGGATGGTTTGCGCTTGTGAACAGCAATTTTTAAGTCTGACCACAGATTTTCCATTAGATTGAGATCTGGGCTTTGACTAGGCCATTCCAACACATTTACATGTTTCCCCTTAAACCACTCAAGTGTTGTTGCTTTAGCAGTGTGTTTGGGGTCATTGTCCTGCTGGATGGTGAACCTCCGTCCTAGTCTCAAATCACGCACAAAGTGGTATAGTTTTTTTTCAAGCATATCCCTGTATTTAGCACCATCCATCTTTCTCTCAACTCTGACCAGTTTCCGAGTCCCGGCTGCTGAAAAATATCCCCACAGCATGATGCTGCCACCACCATCTGCCATCACGGTGGGGATGGTGTTCTGATGTCATGTGTTGGGTTTGCACCAGACATAGCTTTTCCTTTGATGGACAAAAAGTTTAATTTTTGTCTCATCAGACCAGAGCACCTTCCTCCATACATTGTGCCTTTTCACAAACTCACAATGTGCCTTTTTGTTTTTAGCTGAAAGTAATGGCTTTCTTGTGGTCACTCTGCCATAAGGCCTAGTTTTATGGAGCGTACGGCTTATTGTTGTCCTATGTACAGATATCCCAGTCTCTGCTGTGGAACTCTGCAGCTCCTCCAGGGTTACCTTAAGTCTCTGTTCTGCCTCTCTGATTAGTACCCTCTTTCCCTGATCTGTGAGTTTTGCTGTTGTGCCATGTTCTTTCCATTTGGTTATGATAGATTTGATGGTCCTCCTGGGAATCATCAAAGATTTCGATATTTTTTTATAACCTAACCCTGACTTGTACTTCTCAACAACATTGTCCCTTACTTGTTTGGAAATTCCTTGGTCTTAATTGCAGTGTTTTGTTAGTGATGCCTCTTGCTTAGTTGTTGCAGCCTCTGGGGCCTTTCAAAAAAGGTGTGTATATGTAATGACAGATCATGTGACACTTAGATTGCACACAGGTGGACATCATTTTACTTTTTATGGGACTTCTAAAGGTAATTGGTTGCACCAGAGTTTTTTATGGGCTTCCTAACAATAGGGGTGAATGCATATGCGCACGCCAATTTTCTGTTTTCTATTTCTGAACAATAGTTTTATTTATATTTTTTTCTCATTTCACTTCACCAACTTAGACTATTGTGTTCTGATCCATCACATAAAATTCTGATTAACACAACATTGAACTTAAGGCTGTAATGAAACAAAACACAAAAAAAGTCAAGGGGGTTAATACTTTTGCAGGCCTGTTTGCAAAATTTTGTGATTGTAAATGCGACGGTGCAGATTCCTTTAGCAGACATACTTGCACACATACACTCAGCTATCTATATTAGATTAAAAATTTTCAGTTGTGTTTGTTTTTTGTTTGTTTTTGAGAAGTAAAATTTAAATATAATTATCTGGATCCATGTTATTGGGCTTGAGCCCGTTCTTGCCAATAACAGGTAAATGTTGAAAAATCAGTTTTTTATACATTATTATCAACACAAGCAAGGCTATTTATATTTTCTCTTTTTTTTCAGGAGAGTAAAAATATGCTTACCAAGAATCTCACTCAGTAAGGTCTTACGCAGCCAATATGTCCCAAGGGTTTCTAACTATCAGTCTGTTCTGCTTTGTGTCACTTGGCCACCATACAGTTTTATTAATCGATCCCTTTATGATCTTAGCAGTTTAAAATTCTCAGAACAAGCAGCAGAATTGATGGAAAAGCAAGTACAGTCCTGATCAAAAGTTTAAGACCACTTGAAAAATGGCAAAAAATCATATTTAGCATGCCTGGATCTTAACAAGGTTCCAAGTAGAGCTTCAACATGCAACAAGAAGACATGGGAGTGAGACAACATTTTTTGAGCATTCAATTTAATGAAAACAACGAATAAACTGAAACAGGCTGTTTTTCAGCTGATCAAAAGTTTAGGACCACACCTCCAAAAAAAAACGGAACCCCCCCAAAACAGAAATCCAACTTCCAAACATGAACTCAGTAATGACTAGCTCCGCCGTTATTGTTTATCACTTCCAAAATTTGTTTTGGCATGCTTGATGCAAGCGTTTCCATTAGGTGAGTGGGAACATTTCTCCAAGTGGTGAAGACGGCCGCACGAAGACCATCTACTGTCTGGAACTGTTGTCTATTTTTGTAAACTTCCCTTGCCATCCATCCCCAAAGGTTCTCAATTGGATTTAGATCAGGGGAACACGCAGGATGGGCCAAAAGAGTGATGTTATTCTCCTGGAAGAAGTTCCTTGTCCTGCGGGCATTGTGTACGGTAGCGTTATCCAGTTGAAAAAGCTAGTCGTTACCACACAGACGAGGGCCCTCAGTCATGAGGAATGCTCTCTGCAACATCTGGACATAGCCAGCGGCCGTTTGACGCCCCTGAAGCTCCATTGTTCCACTGAAGGAAAAAGCACCCCAGACCATTATGGCGCCCCCTCCACTGTGGCGCGTAGAAAACATCTCAGGTGGGATCTGCTTGTCATGCCAGTAACGTTGGAAACCATCAGGACCATCAAGGTTAAATTTTTTCTCATCAGAGAATAAAACTTTCTTCCACCTTTGAATGTTCCATGTTTGGTGCTCGCTTGCAAAGTCCAAACGAGCAGTTCTGTGGCGTTCAAGGAGACAAGGTCTTTGAAGATGTTTTTTGTTTTTGAATTCCCTTCAGTCTCAGATGCTGTCTGATGGTTATGGGGCTGCAGTCAGCACCAGTAAGGGCCTTAATTTGGGTCAAAGATCGTCCAGTGTCTTGACGGACAGCCAATTGGATCCTCAGTGCTGATTAAATTTTTTTGGGTCTTCCACTTGACTTTTTTGTTCCATAACCCTCAGGATCATTTAAGAAATTCCAAATGACTGTCTTACTGCGTCCCACCTCAGCAGAGATGGTGCGCTGTGAGACACCCTGCTTATGCAGTTCAACAACCCGACCACTTTCAAAAATTTAGAGTTTGTTTGCCTTTGCCATCACAACGTGTGACTACCTGACAGAAAATGACAATTAATCCACATCTTTGCACAGATTTGGCCTTTTAAAGGCTCGTGGTCCTAAACTTTTGATCAGCTGAAAAACAGCCTGTTTCAGTTTATTTCTTGTTTTCATTAAATTGAATGCTCAAAAAATGTTTTGTCTCACTCCCATTTCTTCTTGTTGCATGTTGAAGCTCTACTTGGAACCTTGTTAAGATCCAGCCATGCTAAATATGATTTTTTGCCATTTTTCAAGTGGTCTTAAACTTTTGATCAGGACTGTATCAAGTGCTACTATTTTCAGCAGTTTGTTTGCTGTCCAACTGCTGAACCTTACCATAGTAAAGGCTAAAGGCAAGTCATGATTGTTTAGGGCAAAGTACCATTGACAATCTCTGTACCAAATCTCATTGTTTAATCAAATATTCTCTCCTGCAGAGCGAATCACAGCGAAGGGAAAGTAACATTAGTTGTAGAAGTAGTAGCATTTGTTAGTAGGAGCAAGGTGCTGTGTCATAATATACAGGCAGTGGAAGAGACAAAGCCTGATCTCTGTGGGGGAGGAGGACTTCTGATACAGTGTCAGCAGCTGGACTAAGCTACATCAAGAGTCTAGCGATCTGAATGTTCAATTTACATTTGGCTGAATATTAATTATGCTTTTATTTCATTTATGGTATAGTATGTACTTTGTCTTTTAATGAACACAAGGGGATTATACAGTTAAATAAAGGGAATCTCTGCTTCTGTGAAGCTTCATGATGTGCATTTAAATCTTCTATAGGATGGATTATTTACTAATGGATGTTTGAGAAATCTATGATTGAAACCATGATCATGCAGAGTTCAATGCAGATTAAAGTGTGTTCCACAATATAATTATCTAAATCTTGTAATTACTTAAAAAAGGGGAAATGTTTGTTTATCTACTTTTAGGACTGGTCTATTTTATGCCTTATATGGTACATGGGAACAGCTGATCAACAGGAATATGGGATGTCAGACCCCCACCAATGAAATTTGAATGGTCTGTCCATAGGATTAGTCATCAGTATTTAAATCCTGGAATACATATTTATTCCCTTAAAGGGGTTGTCCCACAAAAAAATATTTTACAGTTTTCAAACCAGCACCTGGATCTGAATACTTTTGCAATTTCACATAATAATTTTTTTTGCATAGCCACTAAGTTATTCAATAAAATGTATCTGTATAGCGCCACCTGCTGTATGTTATTTTTCTTATTTCTTTGACCTGCTCAGTGAAATGGCCGTGCATGCTCATTTTTATCTTTCAACTGCCTCCTGAGCTGTGATAGGGAGAGCTGAGACACTCCCTCTTAGCTGCAGCAGAAAAGAGACTCCCCTTGAGCTGTCAGCTTCATATAAATCAAGCAGAGCAATAAATGGGGAGATCTCTGGATCCATTTGAGAGCTGGTTCTAGCTTTATTAGAAAGAGATTGTCATGTATTATATGATCTCTGATTTTCATTGTTTACATTAGTCATGCGATAACCCCTTTAAGCACAGGCCAATTTTTTTGCATTTTTGTTTTTTGTTAATTCCCACCCTCCAAGTGCCATAACTTTTTTTTCATTTTCCATTCACATAGATATATTTTTGTAAAAGAAGTTGCATTGGAAAATGGGGAAAAAAATTGATTCTGGGGTGAAATTGGAAAAAAAAAAATCCAATTCCACCCATCATTTTTGGAGCTTTGTTCTGATAGCATTCACTGTATACAAAACATGACAAGGCAACCTTATTCAGGGGGTCAGTGTGATTATATTGATTCTAAAATTATATAGCTCTTTTGTTTTTTGAAAAAAATTCAAATAAATTATTTGCCTCTCCATATTCTGACAACCATAGCGTTTTTTATATCTACATCTACAGAAATGTGAAAAGACATATTTTTTGCAGAGCAAGTTGGAATATTTTGGATTAAATACAACTTTTTGGTCACTTTTTATTCAAATTATTTTCAATTTAGATGTTCACCGTGAATATTAAATATTATTATATTTTAATAGGACAAATTTTGGGCCTGACTTTACTAGTTATTTTTATTTTTTTATTGTTTATATGTAAAATTGAGAAATGGGGTGATTTGAAATTTTTGTTTTTATTTTTTTACTGTTATTTTTAGTTTCTGTAGGGGACTTAAACATGTGATTGTTTATACCATAGACTGCAATAAGATAATCTGAATTAAAATTCCAATCTAATTCCTCTTCTATTCCCTTGTCTGTTTCCCCTATCTTTTATTTTTTTTATTTTTATTTTTTTATACCTACAGATGTATCCGATTTAAAATTTACTCTGATAATGTTGATAACATGTCACAGTGTTATCTCATGCCGTCTTGTGACAAAAGCCATTGAATTGAAAGAATTAGTTAACCTTTTTGTGCCATTTTTTATTTAACACATTAACCATCAAGTTTAGCTTGGCTGAATCTGTATTTTTGTTGCCTCTATGTGAGAGACACTCTCTTTACATGATTTCCATGTTTTACTTTTATTGATTATTTGAGAACAAGTAGTCTGTTATTTTAACCACCTCCCGTCCGCCCATTGAATATAAACATCCGGGAGGTGATTCTCTATCTCTGAATGGACGTTATGCACTTCCTGTTCCGGCCCGGTGGTCATGTGATCGCCGGGGCCAGGAGTGTGCAGGAGCTGTGAGGTCTTTCACAGACCTCGATCAGCCCTGCACTGAGGCTGTATTGCGCTGTACAGCCTCTCTGGGGGGTGCATTTCTCCTGTAACTGGGGCTACTATGTCAGCCCCAGTTACAGGAGAAATCAACAATGAAAAAAAAACAAAAAAAAAAGTGAAGTAAATGTCCCCCAGAGGTCTTGTATGACCTTATGGGGGATGCAAAGTGTAAAATAAAAAATAAAGTGTTAAAAAAAAATAATAATAATGTTTTCACATGTAAAAAAAAAATTCCCCATGTAAGGAATAAAAAAAATGTTAAAAATAGAAAAAATTTAATAAAATAGACATATTTGGTATTGCCGTGTCCGTGACAGTTGGCTCTATAAATATATCACATGAACGACCCAGTCTGATAAACACCATAAAAAATAAATAAAAACATACATACATATTTGGTATTGCTGCGTCCGTAACAATCAGCTCTATAAAAATATTACATTACACAAAAAAAGCTATTTTTGTCACCTTGCATCACAAAAGTCCAACACCAAGTGATCAAAAAGGTGTATGTCCCACAAAATAGTACCAATAAAACCGTCACCTCATACCTGAAAAAATGAGCCCCTACATAAGAAAATCACTAAAAAAAAAACTAAAACTATAGCTCTCAGAACATGGACACATTAAAACATATTTTTTTTTGTTTCAAAAATGCTATTATTGTGTAAAACTTAAATAAATTAAAAAAAGTATACATATTAGGTATCGCCACATCTGTAATGATCTGCTCTATAAATACTGACTGAACCCCTCAGGTGAACGCTGTAAAAATAAATAAATAAAAACTGTGCTAAAACAACCAGTTTTTTGGTCACCTTGCCCTGCAAAGTGTTATAATGAATGATCAAAAAATTATATGTACCCAAAAATAGTACCAATAAAACTGGCACCTTATCCCCTAGTTTCCAAAATGGGGTCACTTCTTGGGAGTTTCTACTGTAAGGGTGCATCAGGGGTGCTTCAAATGGGACATGGCATATGTCGCTCCTTTTCTTCTGCGCCCTGCCGTGTGCCCATACAGCAGTTTATGACCCGCAGAATCTGGGTAATAAATATTGAGTTTTGTTTGGCTGTTAACCATCGAAAAATTGGATTAAAATGGAAAATCTGCCAAAAAAGTGAAATTTTTAAATTTGATCTCCATTTTCCTTTAATTCTTCTGGAACGCCTAAAGGGTTAACAAAGTTAGTAAAATCGGTTTTAAGTAACTTAAGAGGTGTAGTTTCTACAATGGGGTCATTTATGGGGGGTATCCATTATGTAGGCCCCACAAAGTGACTTCAGACCTGAACTGGTCCTTAAAAAGTGAGTTTAGGCAATTTTCTTAAAAATTTTAAAAATTGCTTCTAAACTTCTAATTGCCTTCTAACGTCCCCAAAAAAATAAAATGACATTTCTAAAATGATGCCAACATAAAGTAGACATATGGGGAATGTTAAGTAATAAATATTTTATGAGGTATCACTTTCTGTTTTAAAAGCAGAGAAATAGAAATTTAGCAAATTGTGAATTTTTCAACATTTTTTGTAAATTTGGGATTTTTTCAAAAGTAAAGGTGAAATGTATTGACTCAAATGAATGACTAGCATGAAGTACAATGTGTCACGAGAAAACAATAAAACAAATAAAAGCGTTCCAAAGTTATTACCACATAAAGTGAGATATGTCAGATTTGCAAAATTAGGCCTGGTCAGGAAGAGGGCAAATGGCCTGGATGTGAAGTGGTTAAGATGACTTGATTGGTCTTTTCTGCCCTCTGTATCTTGTATTGTCATTGTACTAAGCAGACTGTTAGTAAACAGTAAATACTATATGATAAAATACTATTGCAATCTATGGCATGTAAGTCTCCTTCTAAGCCTCAATGGAACTATGACATTTTTGATTTTCTGTCGCTATTTACCATTGCATCTCAGGATTTAAATGACTGGGATCAGAGTTATATCCAATCCTGGTCATTGTAGCCAGGCGTCTGTTGTAGTACACAGCCAGCACCTGCTGCAGATATAGACCAGCCTCAACTCGTGAGCCTGCTCCATACTTTCCTTAAATGGAAATGACATGTAGTTGCATCATTTTGTGTTAAGGGCTTAAGAACCAATTTTTTTAATTTTTTTTTCAATTTATCTTGTCACATTCCAAAAGCCATAGCTTTTTTCAAATTTCTCTGTCTCTCTCAGCCATAGCTCTATCGGGAGACTTTTTTACTAAGCTAATTTAACATATTGTTAATTAACAAAAAAGTTTCTGCACTTACACAGCTAATGTGGATATAAGAGTAGGGAATAGTGAATATACGGTATATACTATATACTGTATAATCTATAAACGCTTTATCGATTTTTTTAATAATGGTATCTTTTGTATTATTACTAGCTGATTTTGTCAATTTGTCTTCTCTTTCATCTGGTCGACAGGGGAGTAGAGGAGGCTAAGACATATAGGTCAGCACCAGAAGTCTGTTTTCAAATAGACTTAGAAATCACTGTGACGGTATCATCCGTGTCACCGTCTAGTATTCCCTTCTCCCCTTGAAATAGCACTGCCAAGTAATCCACAGAGCAATAGATCGCTATTATCGCTAGTATCGCTGGTATCGCCGGTATCGCCAAATAAGTCTATACATTAGCCCAAGCTGAATGCTAGAAATACTTTACTGGAAGGCTTCACATTGACAAAATACAATTGCTTTTATCCCCTGCTCCCATGCAAGGGAGACACCCACAACAAGCATGCATTAACCCATAACACAAAGGTTACAACCCACATAGACACCATAGTTAACATAATCAACACAGGCAGGAGAATACACATTGCCCTCTGTCCTGAGAGACAATCGAATTACAACTCGGTTGTCTCCAGGACAGAGGACAATCGCCAATACACACAGAGAGACAATGGAACAGACATCACTTACTCAAACATACAATGTCCCACCCTTTACAATACACATAGACATTTAACACATCCCAAAATGACACGAATTAGACCAGGAATTCAAAAGTTAGTACAAGCCCCTTTGGCCTGGCTGTACTCATGGGTTTTCTGCACAAAACTGGTGCATACAACATGGGACCATAATCGCATGGTAAGAGGCTGGCAAGTAGTCCTTTCCAAGCACTCGTGGCAACCTCAAAAGATGGGAGTTTGTCACAATCACCATTATTGCCGTTGTATGTCATCCATCTGAGCCATCTGCTTAACACATATGCCATGTATATGTAATGTATATATATAACGTATATCTCATGTGTCATATGTTAAATATGGGACAAAAATGTGATTTGAACAAAGCGTTAGCATTTTGGAAAATTGTAGGGGAAGTATCACCTATGCACTGCACAGATACCTGTTAAATTGGTGGGTGTCTGACTGCCTGACAGTCCACAGATCAGTTGTCAGAAGGGGCAAGTGCTGTGACCTCTTCAGTCTGTGTCATCGCATTCAATGCAATGTACGGTGCTGTGCCTGGTGTACTATGAAGAGGCTGCAGCACTCGTCCAGCTTTTATGGTGTCTTCAAACAGCTGATCCGTGGGAGTGCCATGAGTCAGATCCCCCTTATCTGAGATTGATGACCTACTGTAAAAATGGACATCAATATTTAACTTCCAGAAGATTCCTTTTAGAAGAAGGAAGCTTCAGCACTGCAATTTCTTCTTTATTTCAGCATATCCACAAAGGTGCAGTAAAAAATACAGAGAACTAGAACTTGCTTCCACATTTCAGATGAAAAACATCCTTAATCATAGCCAGATACCTTTTATAATATTTGAGAGGTTGCCTCTAATTGTAATATGACAGATTAATAAAGATGCATTTTGTACATATTCATTTTTCACATTTTTATTTATGATATAGCCATTATAGCCACACTTTCGCCAAATAAAAAATAAAACCTGATGCTGCAGCACTAATACCAAAGAGACTGGAGCTGATCATACTGTATAAAGCAATACATGAGTTGTGAAATGTGCTTATCTATCAGGTTCTCGCCTGTTATGTATGGATTGTGAGGTAATTTGTGTCTAGTGGTTTTACCAAGGCAGCCATTGAAATGACTTTAATGTTGTAGATGTTTCTGACAAGGTCCATTTGGAAGATCAATTTAAAGTGGTTTATGGTGCTTGAAAGATAACTGGTAAATCAACATAAATGTTCAGAGAGAAGTGTGTGTTTCCAAAAACAATAAAACAAAGATTAATAACAGATTAGTTAGCAATAAATTAAGAAGCAAAAGACTTAACAGACTTTCATATGCCATAGATTGCCCTAGTAATAATGTTTAATAATGTATTTTGGCTTCCTTTTGAGGGTGCAGAGTTAATGTTTGAAAGCATTGATGAGCAGATAGGCTTTTTTTTTTTTTTAAACCCTCGTGCAATGATCTGCATTTGTGTCCAATTTAATGTCAATATTTCAATTCAGCCTGATTTCTTGCAACTGTTTGTTATTTATATATGTGGATATGCTTTATGGCAACGCAGTAAAAACAGTTTGCAGGATTACTGCAAACTCAGTGTTTATCTATCTGAAAAAGCGGTAGTGTCAGTGTAAAGACCAACCTTAAATTTAAAGCTATGCTATTGATGTATTCCACTATTGTATGAGTAATTTATGCATGAGCAGCTCCACAGCAACTTCTCTCTCCTGTAAGTGACGGCTGTAACAGTCTCCCGGTTGCAATCTACAGCTGTCAAGCAGTCATTCACAATAGAGGTAGAGGGGGGGGGGGGGGGTTGTGGAGCTGCTCATACACTGAGTCTGAAGCAATGCAGTCTGTGGACCTGCCCTTGGTGTACTATTGATGCGCTTTTGAGTCTGGCACCTGTGACATTCAAAGTTCATTTTTACTCTTAAATACCTGATGGGGTTGTCATAGACAATGGGGGCATATTGCTAGGATATGCCCCCATTGTCTTATAGGTTCGGGACTGGGACCCACACCTATATAGAGAACGGAGCCCCACTAGGTGGTGGCTGTAGGACTCCGGTCCGGCCACCACCATCCGGCTCCCCATAGAAGTGAATCGGAGCATACTGCGCTTGTGTGGCCCCCGCTCCCATTCATTTCTATGTGGCTGACGGAAATAGCCGAGCCAGCACTTGGCTATTTTTTCCGGCCCCATAGAAAATGAATGGCGGGCGGCTGTGCATGTGCAGTGTGCCCTTCTTCACTTATTCTCGATATAGGTGTGATTCCCAGTGGTGGAACCTGCACCTATAAGACAATGGGGGCATATCCTAGCAATATGGCCCCATTGTCCATGAAGAGACAACCCCTTTCAGTGATTAAAAGCAGGAGCAGTATTATTTATTACATCCTGTTAACTGCACCTTTCCTATGTCTGTGAGCAGTTTTACATTAACAAAACTGCTAGCAGACTCCTTTTAAAAGGGCTCTCCAATTTGGACGACCTTCTTTGCACAATAAAATGATCACAAGGTGTCCTTTTTCTGGCACCTCTAGTAATAAGCTGTTATCTGTGTGGAAGTATTTGGTTTTCCTGCAGTTTTCCTGTAGTGAAGCTTTACAAGGTAGTCATTCAAATCAATGGGTTGCCTGTGTAATGCAGGACAGATATTTCAGATTAAGAGATGTTCTTTGTAACTGCTGTCCACTTTGGCCAAGAGATGAGGATCTTTAACAGGTGACCCCAATCTCATCGATTCATATCGATTAGAAGGATATGTCCAAATGGTATTCCAAAATAGACTCCTTCGTAATAGTTCACTTCTGATCTCATATTTAACAATGCATACTTTATATGACACTAAAAAAACAAAAAACAAACACATTTACATTTGAAATACAAACAACCATATTATAAAGCCATAGTAATAAGTGGAAAAACCAGCATCATAAAGAGATAGATGGTTAATTATTTATCTAGCTCGGACATTCATAGTGCTCATCATTAATGAATAATATTAGTATAGGGTTCTTACCACTAAAAGCACAGGACATAATTTAGTGTGCAATATACCAGGAGACAAATGAGTAACAACTGTAATTAGCCAACATTAATGGGTGACATCATAAATGCCTAAATGAAATCTTCTTTGTTATCATGAAATTATTGATTGACCCATGTGTTATGAGACATACAGATATGAACATCTGTGGACTGGCAGAATGTTAATTATGTTTCATATATTGTAATTGGGTATAAAGAGCTAGCTACATTTTGTTTTCCTATTTGTCTGTTTTTTGTTAGAAGTGACTGTGGTGACTAAATGATCTTGGAGGTGCACCCTGATATAACCCTCGTAACAAGTTCAGCAGACGAGGAGATCTTTGCAGCTATAAGCGAAAACCAAATATTACATGGATTCCGCTTAAATCAGAGGGCCATCTGTGTAATACAGAGACATGCCAGGTCCCCTAGAGAAAGACTAAGTGTCCTGCTCTATGATCTCCATGTGCTCTCCTGTATTATACACTTGTGCCCTATAACTTCATTTGAGTTTCAAAAATATGGGAGGGAATTTATTCCTCAGACACCAGTTCTCTGCTGAAAAAAAAATCACAAACCTCATGTTTGCAACTTATTAAATGCCATTAAATTTAAGTGCAAGTTGTGTGCTGTCCTCAGGGGTGGACTGGGAACTTAAAGTGGCCCTGGAACAAATAAAAATGGCCCTGTATTGTAGTCAGGTTCAAATTGATGGAAGGCAGTGCCATCAATACCATATTGTGGCACATTATACCAGCCCAACAGAGCCATATACTACAGTCCATCACAAAATACTGCCCCCAGCACAAAATACATCCCCAAAAACTTCCACTGGCCGGCTGTGAGAAGGGCTCAGGCGGCCCCCTGGGCATTGGCCCACCGGGAAATTTCCCTGTTAGGTCTATGGCCCCTGCAATTTCCCAAGAAGGGGGTGTGGTAAAGTGGGGAGGGAACTAGGCCTGTGAGCGCTGCACATTTTTCTTCTTTTACTCCAGTATTCTGCTGTAAAAGAAGACTGAAATCTACGCCAGCTCTTAGCCGACGTAGATTTCATATGAGACGCACAAACTGACAGAAAATGCACCTAAATCATGATGAGGCATTAGTCTCTACACATATTTTTATATTTACATAGTATTTTTATTTTACCAAGAATTGGATTTGATTCCCATAAGAGAGGTTTACTGTTCTCCTCTTTTTTCATTCTAAATCATCGCCAGAAATTAACCCTTATTCTGTATAATGAGTACCTAAAATACATTGAATGGTGCTTCCTCATGAGTGACATGTATAGCATATCAATTTATTGTTCCCAACAGACTGTAATTCTCTATTAAATCTATAGAAATAGAGAAGCAGTCCAGTGAGTCGACAGTTGTGTCTTGGCATTACATAGTTTTAAATGGTAATGGGGGTCCCCCACTGATCTGACTTTTGTGGCAGTGAAAATTAGCATACCACTGATGTCAATCTTGGAACTGATCACCATCTATGATCATCTCGGCCTGTGATAGAATTGAGAAAAGACTTTGTATAATTTTTCTGAGGCTTATTGAATGGACCTAAAGTTAGAGAAACTGTTTGGAATACCGTATCAGAGAATGGGTCAGGCTGAACTGGATGAGGAAAAAAAATCATTGCTATGTATTTCAGCACTTTGAAGTGAATAGTATGTCTTCTCTCTTTCCCGCTACATGAACTCATTTATTGGAAGAACATCCTTGCAGATGGTGTCGGCTTTGAAAACAGACTTTTTCATCACTTAGTAGAAAAGTGTTCTGTATTCGATATTCATCAGTCCGCTTCTAGAAAAGACAAGTCAGAGTATGAGTCTGACATTTTTCTTTTCCTCTAAAGGTTAAAATATCACATTTTAGTGTCTCCTAGCTTACAAGCAGTTGTATTTGTTCCCTTTAACTCTTTTGGAACAAACGCATAGAAACTTGTTATATTAGTCAGGGTTAGTGATGATCGAGCATGCTCGGCCGAACACCTGTTCGGCTCAAGCATCTCGATGCTCGGCACATGGCGGTTTTTGGCCCAGTACCTCATGTGCTTGAGCGCAATGCTCGAGCAGCCAATAAACGTGCAGGGAGGTACTGGCACGCACTGTAATGCCGTAGTCATGTTGGCTACGGGCATTAAAGTGATTGACTGGCCGGAACTCGTCATGGGGCGCTGTAAAGCAACCGATGACACATGTTTGGCTTAGTCAAGGAGAGCTGAGTGTAGGGGGTGTATTATTGGAAATTTTTTATTACAAACACATTTCAGAGACCCAAAAGTCCTTTTAAGGACTATTGTGTGTGACACCAGCAATATATGTTTGCAGTGCAACCTGCGCTAAATTGCTTAGTCTTAGGGACAGCTGTGCATAGGAAGAGACAGAGTGTAGGGAGAGTTATTGGAAGATTTTTATTAGAAAAACTTTTCAGAGACCCAAAAGTCCTTTCTTAAGGACTATTGTGTGTGACAGCAGCAATATATATTTTTAGCGCATCCTGCGCTAAATAGCATCTAATAGGCCGCTGCGGACAGTTAAATTATCCGCGCCACATCTCCTGTGTAGTGTGTGCATCCCTAAAATATCAGTGACATCCAGTTACTTTTTCCGTAGACAATGTCTGCTGTGGACAGTTAAATTATACGGTGGTATGAATCTGCCGGCACTCGACCGCTGCATTCGCGCTGCAGCGGGAAGGAGTCAAACTCCACGTGTAATTCAAGAGAAGATCCCGGCAGCCGTCAATTGCTATTCGAAATATTATTTTATTTTGCCATAATAATGTGTCTTATGACGCTTTTCGGCTCAACAGCCTTTATCAACAAAGGTTACATGCAGATATTCAATATCATTCTTATATAACAAATTCAATTGATGCACTGGTGACGTCAGATGCCCAGCTATGAAGGCAAGTGAAATAGCACCAATCAGCAGCTTGGTTTCACTATATGCATGAAAAAACACAAATCCTGACATTCAGTGAACAGATAAAGCAAATAAACTAAGAATCCAACAAATAGAGATACTGTGTCTTTCATCCGCAGGATCAGCAAGAAGATGTCTATAAAACAATATAATACAATGATAAGAATCAGGGATCGAAACAATTGTTAAAGACGCATGATCTCATAATCATGATTCAAACCTCTAGGGCAGTGATGGTGAACCTCTTAGAGACCGAGTGCCCAAACTGCAACCCAAAACCCACTTATTTATCGCAAAGTGCCAATATCATATATCTTCCATGTACTTTATCATTTAGCTATAATAACCTGCCTACATTAAATGCACAGCCTGTGGTGTTAATAGCATGTCCTGCACTGATGAATGGAAGGAAAAGTCTAAGGCATATTGGTGCACCATAGACTTTCTCCAGGGTGCGGGTGCCCACAGAGAGGGCTCTGAGTGCCGCCTCTGGCACCCGTGCCATAGGTTCGCCATCACTGCTCTAGGGTGTAAACTATCTAAGGTATGAATCCAGTAAGCTTCTCTCCGTAAAAGGAGTTTTTTTTATGTCACCACCTCTCCTAGGTCTCTTTATTTGATAAAATACTTGGAACCTTAATTGTGACACTGTGTGTCCGCATTTGTCAAAATGGTATGGTAATGGTAACAATAAATTATTTGTTCTAATCGTGGACTTGTGTTTCCCTATCCTATCCTTAACTGCCTGTATAGTTTTGCCTATGTATGCTAAACCACAAGGGCATTTTATCATGTAAATAACGTTAGTGGATTCACATGTAAAGAAGCCCCTAGCTTTAAAGGCTTGTCCCGTGAGTGGATGGTAAAATTCTGTGCCCTTGATGATATTAGAGCATTGGAAACAGTGGAGGCAGGGGAATGTGCCCCTCCTCACCGTTCCCAATGTACTCTGTCTCATAGTCACTCTAGGACTGCCCAGATCCGCACAAACCAATTTATCATGAAAACTGAGTTTTTTTTGTTGCAAATCAGGGGAGGATTTTTGAATTCCTCAAACCCCGGGTATGCTTCAGTCAGTATGTGCCAGTATTTTCTCACTATTCTGTAAAAACCTGCATTGAATGGATGGAATTTCTGCACAAATGGGATCCTTTTTTGTTTAACCCTTGCCATAGCTGGGGACTGTAAATCTGATTTCACCTTATCTAAGACTGATATGGGGTATCCCCTCTCAATGAATTTTATCAGTCATTTCATCCATCCTTACAGTTAATTTTTCAGAATAAGTGACTACCGTATTTTTCGCCCCATAAGACGCACTTTTCCCCCCCAAAAGTGGGGGAAAATGCCCCTGCGTCTTATGGGGCGAATGCTGCCATTTGACATCGCAGTCTGTGATGCTGCAGCATCACAGACTGCGATGTATCAGCTGGACGGGGTAGGGAGGAAAGGCCGGTGTCATGCAAATGCGGCGGGGCGGTGCGGTCACTGTACCCCGGCCCCACCACTCACTAACTGCTTTATTGTTTAAACATTTTATAATAATAGCTTTCATTGAAGTTCCGATCCCCAACCCCATCTGTACTACTTACTAAATGTCCTGTAGCAGGCAGAGCAGGGCGGGCGGCCGGCCAGAACTCACTGACGTCACGTGCCTGCGCCACCTACTTCGGAACTTCAATGAAAGCTATTATTATAAAATGTTTAGGCAATAAAGCAGTGAGTGAGCGGTGGGGCCGGAGTACAGTGACCGCACCGGCCCCGCCGCATTTTCCTGACACCGGCCCCTCCCACAGGTTATTAGGGTATTTGTGGAGGCTACTATTATGGGGTGGGGGATATGTGGATGGCACTGTTATGGGGGGGGAGATCTGCAGATGGCACTGTTATGGGGGGGTGATCTGTGGATGGCACTGTTATGGGGGGGTGATCTGTGGATGCCACTATTATGGGGTGGGGGATATGTGGATGGCACTGTTATGGGGTGGGGGATATGTGGGTGACACATATATAGCAGTGCCATCCACAGATCCACCCCCCATAACAGTGCCATCCACAGATCCCCCTCCATAACAGTGCCATCCACAGATCACCCCCCATAACAGTGCCATCCACAGATCACCCCCCCCCCCATAACAGTGCCATCCACAGATCACCCCCCTATAACAGTGCCATCCACAGATCACCCCCATAACAGTGCCATCCACAGATCCCCCCATAACAGTGCCCCCCTCAGATCCCCCCATAACAGTGCCCCCTCAGATCCCCCCATAACAGTGCCATCCACAGATCCCCCCATAACAGTGCCATCCACAGATCCCCCATAACAGTGCCACCCACAGATCCCCCCATAACAGTGCCATCCACAGATCCCCCATAGTAGTGTCATGCACAGACCACCTTTAGTTCAAAACCCACCAAAAGCATACCTTTTGGTTAAAAATATATTTTTTTCTTATTTTCCTCCTCAAAAACCTAGTTGCGCCTTATGGGCCGGTGCGTCTTATAGGGCGAAAAATACGGTATGTGTTTGATATGTTAGAATTGGGACTTGGGTATCACCTTTTTTAAGGAGGCGGGATGAGCACTGGTATAGTGTAGTATGCTGTTCCTGTCTGTGTCCTTCCTGTTTAGATCCGTAGAGAGGTGGCCATTTGTATTTTTTATGACAGTTGTGTCCAAGAAGCTCACTCTGGACTCATCTACCGTAATGGTGAATTTTAAACCTTCACATGCTTCATTAAGGTAATCAAAGAATGTGAATAGGGTCTCCCGTGGCCCCGCCCACACACAGAAAATGTTGTCAATGAATCTTTTCCATGTTAAAACATTTTTAGTAGTATTCAGTGTTATGATTCTTCAAAAGACGACATAAACGCGTTAGCGTAGGGCGGGGCCACGTACGACCCCATCGCGGTCCCAGGGCACTGCAAATAATAAGTATCTTCAAACATGAAGTCGTTTTTAAACAACACTAAGCGCAATAACTGATTAAAACTGTACATCAGAATAATCGCTGGTTCTCAACAAGTCAGACACTGCTTTTACCCCTAATTCATGGTCAATTGATGTGTAAAGACTTACAACATCAATAGTCACTAGCCAGCTATCTAGAGGGATTGGACCCAATTCTGCAATTGTCCTCAAGAAGTCAGACGTATCTAAAAGGAACAATTGCGTGTTCCTAATCATCGGGGTTAGGATTTTCTCCAATACAATGGACAATGGAGATAATATTGAATCCATTGAAGAGACAATGGGGCGTCCAGGTGGGTTCAACAGAGTTTTATGTACTTTGGGTAATATGTACAGGACCGGAGTCACCGGTGATTGATTGATGAGAAAGCTTTGCAAACGTTCATCCATGATGCCTATTTCTCTATATCGATCTACCAGAGAAATGTCTGTAGAGCAGAGTAGAGTCCTTGATGGAGGAGACCGGATCTCTTTGTAATACCTCATAGGTATTAATGTCGGACAATTGGCGCATCACTTCATCAACATAATTGTTTCTGTCCATAATAACTATAGAACCCCCTTTGTCAGCCGGTTTCAAGATCAGGGATTTATCCTCCATTAATGATTTAATTGCTATCTTTTCCTGTACAGTTATATTATGTGTCATCCGTAGTTCACCCCGTTTAATAGAATGCAACAATGTATCAGCCTCCCTTGAAACAAATTGTACATATGTTTCTACTGGATGGTATAATTTAGGTGGCATAAATGTACTTTTTAAATAGAGGCCTAAATCAAAAAGGTTCAGACGCCCTTCAACCGCAGTGTTTTTTCTTTGAGATGTCACATCCCTCACTTCGGGTTCTGCAAAGTGGGCTTTCAGTCTGATCCTTCGAAAAAACTTCTGCAAGTCTATATCAAGCTGGAAAGTATGAAAAGCAGAAGTCGGACTAAATGTCAGACCTTTCTGCAACATTTTCATCTGTTCGGGGTTCAAACTTTTTGATGACAGGTTTATAACAAGGGAATTTTATCCTACCTGGGAGCGCGTCTGTACCGGATGAGTGTCTCTCATCGTGGATGTTCCGTCGGTGCTTGCGGCCCGCACTCCTCCCCTCGGACGTCGGCCGCCTCTCCGAAAAAAAGGCACACGGGGTTCTTGTGATTCTACAGATTCGCTCCCAGTGCTGGAGGAATAAAATGACGATCTGTAGGAACCTCTGTATCCAAAACGGACTTGTCCTGTAGTATCCTGCCATCTATAGACCTTGTTGGAGATATAATCCTCGTTATCCCGTAAAAACTTCTTCCTTTTCTTTTCTTCGGTCTCTTTCTTATAAGTGGCAATATGGGCATCCACCGATTCCTTAAATTTCTCGAAATCTTCAGTTGTCAATGAATTTTTTAGTTGTATCTCAGTTGTATTTAGTTGTTCTTTAATTTCTGTTATCGATCTCTGTATTCTCTCAATGGTTAACAGCATAAGATCTCTAGAACATTTATTAATAATTTTTTCAAAGTCATTGCGGTAATCGGCATTCTTCGCAAAAAAGGTTGGGCGCAAATGCACGCGTAAACCCCTAAATTATACGCGCCACATCTCCTGTGTAAAATGCTCACATCCCTAAAATATCAGTGACATCCAGTGCACTTTTTCTACAGATGGTGTCCGCTGCGGACAATTAAATCATCTGCGCCACATCTCCTGTGTAAAGTGTGCTCATCCCTAAAATATCTGTGACATCCAGTGTACTTTTTCAATACACGTTGTCCGCTGCAGACAGTGACATTAGCTGCGCCACATCTCCAGTTTAAAGTGTGCGCATCCCAAAAATATCTGACATCCAGTGTACTTTTTCAATAAACGGTGTCCTCTGCGGACAGTGACATTGCCAGTGCCACATCTCAAGTGTAAAGTGTGCGCATCCCTAAAATATCAGTGACATCCAGTGTACTTTTTCCATAGACGGTGTCTGCTGCAGACAGTTAAATTATCCGCGCCACATCTCCTGTGTAAAGTGTGCGCATCCCTAAAATATCTGTGACATCCAGTGTTTTTTTTCAATAGACTGTGTCTGCTGCGGACAGTGACATTAGCTGCGCCGCATCTCCAGTTTAAAGTGTGTGCATCCAAAAAATATCTGTGACATCCAGTGTACTTTTTCAATAAACGGTGTCCGCTGCGGACAGTGAGATTAGCTGCGCCACATCTCCAGTGTAAAGTGTGTGCATCCAAAAAATATCTGTGACATCCAGTGTACTTTTTCAATAGATGGTGTCCGCTGCAGACAGTGACATTAGCTGCGCCACATCTCCAGTTTAAAGTGTGATCATCCCAAAAATATCTGTGACATCCAGTGTACTTTTTCAATAGACGGTGTCCGCTTTAGACAGTGACATTAACGGTGGTACCCTTCTTGAATAACGTTTCCTCATCCCAAATACCTGTAATTTTTTTTAGCCGCTAGTGACAGAATTGACATAATCTGTGGGATATCTCCTGTATGATGTTTCCACATCCCAAATACCTTTTTATATTTTTTGGTGCATACACGTCTAAATCCTACGCTACTGTACGTGTGACATACGTTCAAGCATATATCACATTTAAAATGAAGGAGGCGAGCAGTAAAGGACGGGGAAGTGGCCGTGATGCTGATGGTGCATGCAGAGGCCGTGGTCCTGGGCGCGTTGAAACTGTGCCTGCCGCCAGAGCACAAGACAAAAACAGTCATCCACGATACCTAGCTTCATGTCCCAGTTTGCAGGGTGGCGCAGGACACCACTCTTGAAGTCAGACCAGTGCGACCAGGTGGTCGGTTGGATTGCAGAAGATAATGCTTCCAGTCAGTTAAGCACCACCCTGTCTTCCACCAAGTTCAGTCTTGATACTTCTTCCACCCACAATGGAGAATCTGGCAAAACAAGTGATCCCACACTCGGATATTCCGAGGACCTCTTTTCCTCGCCATTCCTTGATTTGGCCCTCTTGCCAAGCACGCTTAAAGAGGGACAGATCTTGTGCCCTGATTGCCAAACTCTTGAGCATCCACAGTCACAAGAAGATGACGGTGGGGAACAGCACTTACTGTTTGATGAGATGGATGATGATGAGACAAACTTGCCAATAACTCAACAGCAATTACTGTCTTAAGAAGTTGAGGAAGAGGATGAGATACAGTTGTCAATCACTGAGGTTGTGGTTAAGTCAACAAGTCAGGAGGATGAGCAGAGTGAGGAGGTGGAAGAGGAGGTGGCGGACGATAAAGTCACTGACCTAACCTGGGAAGGTAGAATGCCGAGCGAGGACAGCAGTACAGAGGGGGAGGGATTCGCAGCACCACAACAGGCTGGAAGAGGCAGTGGGGTGGCAAAAGGGAGAAGGCGGGCCACACCAAACATTTACTGGGAAGGTCCACTTAACCACTGACACATGGAAAAATGCATTCGGCCAGGACCGCTCCATTTCCCTGATGGCACACTGTGTGAATGTTGTGGAGGCTGGGAGCGAGTCGTACCCTGGGATGGCACAGGTGCTACCGACGCCAAGGATTGCGGGCCCTACGTCATTCAGGGTTTCCGCCAGCACTTATGTTAGTGGTTCCAACCCCCACTTCTCCTCCTTCGCCTTCTCCTCCACTTCCACCACGCAATTTATCCGCCTGTCAGTCATCAGTCGGTAGCTGGAAGCAGTGTAGCACTGCAGTGAGAAAGCGGCAACAGGCCATGCTGAAGCTGATATGCTCAGGGGACAAACAGCACACCGCCTCAGAGCTGTGGCAGGGGATAAGAGACCAGACTGAGCTGTGGCTCTCATCACTCAACCTAAAACCAGGCATGGTTGTGTCTGATAATGGCCGTAACTTTGTGGCAGCTTTGGAGCTCGGCAAGCTCAGACACATCCCATACCTAGCCCACATCTTAAACTTACTGGTTCAGCGGTTTCTCAAAACCTACCCCAATTTGCCTTAGCTACTGGTGAAGGTGCGCTGCGTGTGTGCATATTTCCGCAAGTCATCAAAAGCTTCAGCCGGTCGGTCAACGCTGCAGCAGCGCTTGAAATTGCCAGCTCACTGTACTTGCTGTAACTCAACGTTCCACATGTTGGCCAGGCTTTGTGAGCAGCAGAGGGAAGTATTGGAATGCCAGCTGCAACATGGTCATCGCCTTTCCAGTCAGCTTCTGCTATTCGCAAACGACGAGTGGGCATGGATGTCTGACCTCTGTGAGATTTTAAGAAACTTTGAGGAATCAACACAGATGGTGAGCGGCGATAACTATTCTCAGCGTTACCATCCCACTTCTGTGTATACACAAACGCTCGCTGCTCACAATTAAGGACGACGCTTTGCATGTGGAAGAGGTGGAAATGGGGGAAGACATTACACTGGGTGATAGCCAGACTATTCTCAGTTCGTATTCTCAGCGCGAATTGGACGATGAAGAGGAGGAGGAGCTGAAGACATTTGCCTCCGCTACAGAGGGTAGTACCCATGGAAGTTTAATTCCATCTTTTCAGCGTGGGTGGGCAGAAGAGGAGGAAGAGGATGAGGAGATTGAGAGTGATCCTCTTGATGACAACAGCAAAGTCTTGCCTGTTGGTACTCTGGCACACATGGCTGACTTCATGTTAGGCTGCCTTTCCAGCGACCTGCGCATTATACGCATTTTAGACAACACAAATTACTGGTCGTTCACCCTTCTCAACCCCTGCTACAAAGAGAACTTCTTGTCTCTCATTCCTCTGGTGGAGAGGACGAGCAAAACGGTGCAATACCAGAAGATCCTTGTTGAAAAATTGCTCCAAAAATTTTCCATCTGACAACACTGGCGGCAGTGTCCGTAGATCCTTGGCCAACCGAGGAGGAGAAACAAGGGGAACACATAGCAGTTCCAACAGAGGCAGGGTAACACTCTTCAAAGCCTGGGATAGTTTCATGACACCCCACCAGCACCCACACACTGATGCGCTGCCTAATGTCACAAGGAGGGAAAAATTTTTGAAAGATGGTGAAGGAGTACATAGCAGACCGTGTCAGCGTCCTCAATTATCCCTCAGTGCCTTACAACTACTGGGTGTCCAGTATAACAGATAAGCGTATTCGCCTGTCAACTGAAAATGCTGACAGGTTGACTCTTATAAAAATGAACAAGGCCTGGATTGATCATGACTTCTTTACTCCACCAGAGGAAAGCGGCTGAACATAAAGGCACTTTAAATGTGGCTTTTATGGTGTATTGAATACACTGTATTACTATGCACCCCTTCCACCAAAAACAAGGGCATACAGTTGCAAGAAATAGTATGTGAAACCTTTTGGAATGATATGGATTTCTGCACAAATTGGTCATAAAATGTGATCTGATCTTCATCTAAGTCACAACAATAGACAATCACAGTCTGCTTGAACTAATAACACACAAATAATTAAATTTTATCATGTTTTTATTGAACACACCATGTAAACATTCCCAGTGCAGGTGGAAAAGTATGTAAACCCCTAGACTAATGGCATCTCCAAGAGCTAATTGGAGTGAGGTGTCAGCCAACTGGAGTCCAATCAATGAGATGAGATTGGAGGTGTTGGTTACAGCTGCCCTGCCATATAAAAAACACACACCAGTTCTGGATTTGCTTTTCACAAGAAGCATTGCCTGATGTGAATGATGCCTCGCACAAAAGCGCTCTCAGAAGACCTACGATTAAGAATTGTTGACTTGCATAAAGCTGGAAAGGGTTATAAAAGTATCTCCAAAAGTCTTGCTGTTCATCAGTCCACGGTAAGACAAATTGTCTATAAATGGAGAAAGTTCAGCACTGCTGCTACTCTCCCTAGGAGTGGCCGTCCTGTAAAGATGACTGCAAGAGCACATCACAGACTGCTCAATGAGGTGAAGAAGAATCATAGAGTGTCAGCTAAAGACTTACAAAAGTCTGCAGCATATGCTAACATCCCTGTTAGCGAATTTACAATACGTAAAACACTAAACAAGAATGGATTTCATGGGAGGATACCAACATCAAAACCTCATCCCAACTGTGAAGTATGGTGGTGGGGGCATCATGGTTTGGGGCTGCTTTGCTGCGTCAGTGCCTGGACAGATTGCTATCATCGAAGGAAAAATGAATTCCCAAATTTATCAAGACATTTTGCAGGAGAACTTAAGGCCATCTGTCCACCAGCTGAAGCTCAACAGAAGATGGGTGTTGCAACAGGACAACGACCCAAAGCATAGAAGTAAATCAACAACAGAATGGCTTAAACAGAAGAAAATACGCCTTCTGGAGTGGCCCAGTCAGAGTCCTGACCTCAACCCGATTGAGATGCTGTGGCATGACCTCAAGAAAGCGATTGACACCAGACATCCCAAGAATATTGCTGAACTGAAGCAGTTCTGTAAAAAGGAATGGTCAAGAATTACTCCTGACCGTTGTGCACGTCTGATCTGCAACTACAGGAAACGTTTGGTTGAAGTTATTGCTGCCAAAGGAGGTTCAACCCATTATTAAATCCATGGGTTCACATACTTTTTCCACCTGCACTGTGAATGTTTACATGGTGTGTTCAATAAAAACATGGTAACATTTAATTCTTTGTGTGTTATTAGTTTAAGCAGACTGTGATTGTCTATTGTTGTGACTTAGATGAAGATCAAATCACATTTTATGACCAATTTGTGCAGAAATCCATATCATTCCAAAGGGTTCACATACTTTTTCTTGCAACTGTATGGTTGAATATTCCTATTCTCATCCTCCTCCATGCTTATTCGTTGCATATAATGCCCTATGCCCTAGCATATATGCCCCATACAATGTTTTACAGGGTCAGCTCAGCTGCAGGCCCTCACATATAATTTTTTAGAGGGTCAGCTCACCAGCAGGACCTTACCTACATTGTTTTACAGGGTCATCTCACTAGCAGGTCCTTGCATAAAATTTGTTAGAGAGTCAGCTCACCAGCAGGCCCGCACCTAAAATGTTTTATAGGGTCAGCTCACTAGCAGGCCCTCGCATATAATGTTTTACAGGGTCAGCTCACCAGCAGGCCCGCACCTAAAATCTTTTACATGGTTAGCTCACCAGCAGGCCCTCGCATATAATGTTTTACAGTGTCAGCTCACCAGCAGGCCCGCACCTAAAATCTTTTACAGGGTCAGCTCACCTGCAGGCCCAAACATTTAATGTTTTCCTGGTTCAGCTCACTAGCAGGCCCTCACATATAATTTTTTAGAGGGTCAGCTCACCAGAAGGCCCTCACCTACAATCTTTTAGAAGGTCATCTCACCAGCAGCCCCGCACCTACAACCTTTTACAGGGTCAGCTCATCTGCAGGCCCTCACCTAATTATACCTAATAGGTAAATTGCACGCATGCTGCCTTGCTTGGAAGTGGTAGCTGTAGCTGTTTCTCAGGCTCCCTCTCTGGAATCAAACACTGATTCCCTGTTACCCATGGTCACCGTGGTTCTCTCTGAAAATAACATCGAAAGTTGATAGGGCAGACATCCAAATAGATTGTCGCTGTCACGGGGACGTGTGATCGGGCCCAGATTATCTAGAGTCACCAAATCTTTTCCTATGAGCCAGGCACCCTCCCCTCTTCAGAGCAGGGGGTGCCTGGTTTAATGATCGAGTTCTCCCTTTGACTTCCATGTGTTCGGCCTGAGCACCCGAGCACTATGGTGCTCGACCAACACTAGTCAGGGCATCACCCACTATTAGTTTTCATATCACTTTTTTTGCCCTAGACTATCAAGTTTTTAGTTTCCTTTTAGAATATTATTTGCATGTTTTCAAAAAACATTTATGTGCCAAGGTACCATATGTAATATATGCAATGAATCATATAATTGAAGTGGGTAACATATTTGATAGTTGATGCCTATATTTGCTGTGTACTACTACTGTAGTTTATATTAAGGGTCACTTTCATTGTTTTCTCAAATATTCTGTATTATTGATTAGATCATAAAAAGGTATAAAACTCCCATAATCTTCAAGAAGCAAGTCCAAAATAAAGTCTGTTTTCCCACCACAGGCACTGATGGCATGCACAGCCTTATTCATTTGATTATTAGACACAATTCATGGTTTGGTACAGTGCTGTGTCTGACAGAACTGAAGCTATATAGTAGGCTATTTAGGATTAGTGGCTGTTTGTATGGTCAGTCATTGATAACGTGCCCTAGTTGTATGTCTACAATAATAAAAACAATAGAACTTTCAATGGCCCACATTTATCAGGTTATGTCAGTTTAAAAAAAAAATTATAATAATAATACAAAATTACATTCTGCTTACAAAGTTGTGCTTTTCCCTGTGTTCAAATTATTATTATTATTTTTAAATGGCTTGGTTTATTGGGAAGCATATGGACTAAAACTTTTAGATTTATTAATATTAAAGTCATCAAATGGCACAAATTGTGGCAAATTTTGCAACTAGTAACCATTCATTTAATTTTCATACTTTATGCTTTTCGTACTTTAGGATAGTGCCGTTTAATAGATTTGGTGAAATTCACTTCAGCAAACTTATTTTTTGTAAATTGACATGTGAAAAGTCAGTCTTTTTCATAAATCTGCCCCTTTTCACCAGTCTTCTGCAGGCATGTTCTAGAAACCAGTTAACTAGATTACCGGGTGTTGGGTTTGTGTATGCTCATCCATTTATTTAAATTTGTAGACAAACCTTCATTAGGGAAACCAGTGTCAATTGGAAGAACATCAGCTTTAACTATAATAGGCGCTACAGAATTGGTGTCTGTGGAGCCAAATTGATTTCTTGCCTATATATTTTTGAAGCAATAAAAATAAGTGTTATATGACAACATTTTTTTCTCTCTGGATATAGCCAGTCTGTATATAAGGAGTACTTTAGCCCACATATTGCATTTTTACTCTTTCTCTGTTCTTTTTATCAGCTTTCACCTTTGGGTTCATTTTGTATTCTTTGCACACTGTATCACCTATCTTTTTCTCCATGGGTATTCTTCTCTATAGAGCTCTTGCAGTGGTCAACCTAATCTCAAAGACACAATATTTAAGAGGAGAGAAAGAAAAAGTGAATAATCTGTGTCTTATTTTAAAGCTGTCCCAAACAAAAATAAGAGATTTTTGAAACTACTCAATCTTAAGATGTTGATAAGGTTGGCAGATATTTAGCCGCTTGGCTTCGTTTTATTGTACCTGACTTAGCAGAATGCTTAGACTAGTGTTCGCTCCATCACAATATAGCTGAAAAAGCATGTGGAATGTATAAATACACACAAGGACAGAAATTGCATGTGATGACAATTAGACATATATAAAATACCATCTAAATGACAGCTTTTATACCATCTGTTCTCTGGGCACTGTCTGCCTCATTTATTGCTTTGACGCCTAGCAACTAATAAATCTACATTAAATTCTCGATTTGTGAATAAACACGGATGACTATGTAGTAACACATTCTCCTCTGAGTGTACCTAAAAGTTCTTTTTTTTGTGATAAAGGTGATCTGATTGGCGAGAATATAGGTAATATAGGAAAGAATTATTAGATTTTATTAAAAATTAATTTGCTTCCTTCTTAGGCTACTTTCACACTAGCGTTCGGAGCGGGTCCGTCTGATGTTTCATCAGACGGATCCGCTCCTATAATGCAGACGTTTGCATCCGTTCAGAACGGATCCGTCTGCATTATAACTTAGAAAAATTTCTAAGTGTGAAAGTAGCCTGAGCGGATCCGTTCAGACTTTACATTGAAAGTCAATGGGGGACGGATCCGCTTGAAGATTGAGCCATATAGTGTCATCTTCAAGCGGATCCGTCCCCATTGACTTCCATTATAAGTCTGGACGGATCCGCTCGCCTCCGCACGGCCAGGCGGACACCCGAACTCTGCAAGCAGCGTTCAGGTGTCCGCTCACTGAGCGGAGCGGAGGCTGAGCGCTGGCAGGTGGATGCATTCTCAGTGGATCCGCCTCCACTGAGAATGCATTAGGGCCGGACGGCTGCGTTCAGGACCGCTCGTGAGCCCCTTCAAACGGAGCTCACGAGCGGACACCTGAACGCAGGTGTGAAAGTAGCCTTACCAGGTATGTTTCCTTTTCTTCAGTAGATTATAGCAGAGGCTATGCAGGAGTGCATCCTTATATTGGAACATTGAAACTGTTGTTGCCGTAGCACAGCTCTTTAAATGACAGTCTCCCTCTTTAAACAGGCAGCTATGAGAAGTGGAATTCACTAAACAGGCAGAGCATCTTGCAATCATTAACCCTTTCAAAACCAGGTCATTTTTCATTTTTAGGTTTTAGTTTTTTACTACTAGCCTTCCCAAAGCCATAACTATTTTATTTTCCCATTCACATTGCCATATGAGGTCTTGTTTTTTGCCACCATTTTTAGTTGCATACACTGTGGTGGGAAGCAAGAAAATGTTTTCCAAATCAGTTGGAATTATAAAAATAAACATTCCACCACTGTTTTATGTTTGTTTTTTTACTCCATTTCCTATGTGGTAAAACTGACCTGTTACGTTACTTTTATTCTCCAGGTCAGTACGATTACAGCAATACCACATTTGTTTAATTTTTCTTCAATTTTAATACAAAAAAAATATTTTTTTTCTTTGCATTGCCATATTCTGACCCCCATAACTTTTTTTTATTTTTATGTGTATGGAGCTGTGTGAGGTTTAATTTTCTGTGTGGTGATCTGTACTTTTTATTGATACCATTCTGGTGTGTAGGACCATTTGATCACTTTTTATTCCAATTTTATGAGAGGTGAAGTGACCCAAAAAACTGTGAATTTTGCTGTATGGGATAAATATTTTTATATTTTAATAGTGCAGGCATTTTTTGACGATGATGTAATTTTTTTTAATTGCGTATTTTATTTGAATTTTGGGGTAAGGTGGTGATTTGAATTTTTATATTTTTATTATATATTTTTAAAAACTAGATTTTCTTTTTTTTTACCATAGGGAACTATAACAAGCAATTACTAGATTGCTTTTCTCATAGACTCCAATGCATTAGCCCTGGGGTTCATGAGAATGATATTATGTTCCTATGGAGCCCTGCCACAGGAACTAATGTGTGGCAGCCTTGTACCACTCCTGAGTACAGAGGCTGCCACACACTACATCTGGCCCCCGATCCTCTCTGGTCTTTAACTTCCCAAATGCCGTGATCACATTTGACCATGGCATCTGAGGGGTTAAATGTATGTGATCAACATATCGTTTTAGTCCTAGCTACCTCGTCAGAGGGCACCTTTCTTAAATGCCTGCCTAATGACATAAATTTACGTGGGGCAGTCGGGAAGGGGTTAAGGAACAGTCATGGGTGTTTAGCACTGTGGGGTGCCCACTTACTGTAGACTATAATACACAGGAATAACACATATTGAACTTTAAGCATATTAATAAGCTGGAAATCAAAAGAAACCACCCAAAAACTTTGAAGTTTGCGGGTAAATTTCTAGCACGTTGACCCCGCAGTGTGGGTTTTCGACTGCTTAATGTAAATGATGTAACCTGCTAAAATGAAGTTAATGTTGCTTTTTCTATGTGAAAAAGTTTAATCCTTTAGATACAAGACCAAACAAAGCATTGGGGTAGATTTTTTGTTGCGTCAAGGATTATTAATCTGTCATGTTTCCTCTGTGACCTACGCACAGTAAATACACAACTTTAAGAGGCTGTGTTCTTTTTTGGTTATATTCTTGTTTTATCCTGTAGGTGTTTCAAGGAACATAATGGTCTGCAGGCTTTGACACACTGAGCTATTTAATTGGGTGGCAGTATATGGCTTAAAGCATTGAACACATCTAGGTCAGAAAAACGTACTGTTAATCTAAAATTCCCTCTCTCTCTCTCTCTCTCTCTCTCTCTCTCTCTCTCTCTCTCTCTCTCTCTCTTTCTCTCTCTATATATATATATATATATATATATATATATATAATCATTATATATAGTTGGAAGTGTGCTTTAACTTTCCAGGCTTGATTGCAGTGGCAATGTGAATTTTCTTAGGTATGCCCTTTAGGCATTGACATGCCAAGTGAGGCACAGAATATCCACTTGTGTCTTTAGACAACAGGAAGGTCAGCATACTTGTCAGAGAACTCCTTCAGTCTTGAATCCCACACAGATAGTGTAAGAAAACATGAGTTGTTTTTGCTAAGGGCTGGCATAGTTCTAGCATCCCTGGTATGGTGAAATTGAATTCAATTAGAGGGTTAGCAGAAGCATTGACCTTCAAAACACTGCCTTTCTTAAAACTGCCACACTTTCTGTCAACAGAGATATTACAGAGGGGAATCGCTGAGCCATTGGAGAACAGGTTTCTCCAGTGCTCTCCTTAGTCATTGGTTTAAATATAATGGATTGAACAGTTTTCCATCTGCCTCTCACGGTGCAGTTGCTCATCATAACACTTTTGTTTTGAGCTGGATAAGCAGATGGTCCAGTAGAAGTGATACGTTTGCCGTCCAGCCGGCAGTTGCATATGGCTCCCCTCCTTGCTAGGAGGTTGATTCTTGGGTGACAGATATTTTAAGTGTTGTATTTTTTTTTTACACAGTGGTATCTGAGATGCTATATCTGAAAGTATTTGTCTTTGAGCAGAGAAATCATTTTCTTTTAGGCTCCTCTGGATTTCTCTCTGAATGATGATTGCTGCTGACTGACACACAACTCCCCTCTCAGTGTGCCTGTTATGATTGATTCTTAATGCACAGTATAATATGCCATCAACCTCTGCTTATCCCAGTCAAAGATTCCATAATCCAGATATTTGTTTCGAACAATGCAAGTGTAATTCTCTAGAGATAAAGAAAATGAGAAAACATTAATAGTAGGGGGTTGGCTGTATATACAGTATTTGTATGCAGGGGAATATTAACCACACAGTCATTGGGAGAATTAAATGCTTTCTACAAAAAAAAATTACACTTCTACCTTTAAAAAAAAAAAAAGGCAAATCCTCCCCATTTTCCTCCAGCAGAACTTGTAACTCTGGCAACTTATTTCAAAATCTGTTTGATGTTTGTCTCCAGTGGTTAACTTTGTGTGACTGCATGCTTTGTGAAGTCAGATGGATGGCTAGCCTAGAAAGGAGCATCATTGGCTTTGATCTGTATATTCTCTCCCCGTGGGACATTTCCACCTTTTCAAGTTGGGGATCAGTTAATTATTAGAAGAAATTGGTTTGGGGACCTGAAATCATTTTGAAGGCTGGCAGTAGTTCTCTCAGTGATGCTGTATGCTCTTTGATCTGTAGAGCTGCATTTTTAGAAGATCGCAAAAAACCTGCGTAACCCGTAGGTTGAAGATCTTGGTAATGTAAATGGGGTAATGTCTGTCACAAGGCAGATATGTTTCATTCCCTTCTCTTACATGTCATCTCTCATTACCTAGCTCATTCCCCTTGTGGTATATTTAGGTCCTGCAGCATTGCCTGACATTGCTCCTTTGCACAATGACCTTATACATTTATTTTCTACTTTTTATTATGGTAACATGACACAGGCATGAAGGTAGAATTTGCAGGTAGTGGCCTTGACTCATGAAATTTAACTAGTAACTTTTAGATACTTTGATCTTTTTCCATTATACTTAATAAGGGTCATTGCTAGAGTAGTCCCACTTGGCAACATAAATTGGATTTGTAATACTGCATGTTACCATAACTAACAATGATGAGAACAGTGTTTATATGTTGGCCTATACATAAATAATCAGTGAAATGAACTTGAACTTATGACCATGTAGCTGAGATGATCTTGGAATGGAATGTTGAACAATTGTTTTAGTAAAGTAAGGGCTCATGCACACAACTGTGCCATGTTTTGCGGTCTGCAACTTGTGGATCTGAAAAACGCGGATGCCGCCCGTGTGCATTCTGCAATTTGCGGACAGGACCAGATCGCTCATAACCAAAATGCCTATTCTTGTCTGCAAAGCGGAGAAGAATAGGACATGTTCTAGTTTTTTGCGGCACCACAGAATGGAGCAATGTTTGTGGGAAGCACATGGAGTGCTGTCTGCATCTTTTGTGGCCCCACTGCAGTGAATGGGTCCATATCCAAACCACAAAAAATGCGGCTCAGTTGCGGACAAAGACAATGGTCGTGTGCATGAGCCCTAAGGCTCATACTTTAGGATGCTCCCTCACTTTCAGCTTTATCCTTAGTAATGTAGTTAATTATTCCTAACTGATTTGCATATTTTTATTTTTTTCCTTTGGCACCTGGCATATATTCTGTGGTCACAAAAAATCATATTTAGCATGGCTGGATCTTAACAAGGTTCCAAGTAGAGCTTCAACATGCAACAAGAATAAATGGGAATGAGACAAAACATTTTTTGAGCATTCAATTTAATGAAAACAACAAATAAACTGAAACAGGCTGTTTTTCAGCTGATCAAATGTTTAGGACCACACCTCCAAAAAAAAACTAAACCCCTCTCAAAACAGAAATCCAACTTCCAAACATGAACTCAGTAATGAGTAGCTCCGCCGTTATTGTTTATCACTTCAAAAATTTATTTCGGCATGCTTGATGCAAGCGTTTCCATGAGGTGAGTGGGAACATTTCTCCAAGTGGTGAAGACGGCCGCACGAAGGCCATCTACTGTCTGGAACTGTTTTTACTTTTTTGTAAACTTCCCTTGCCATTCATCCCCAAAAGTTCTCAATTGGATTTAGATCAGGGGAACACGCAGGATGGGCCAAAAGAGTGATGTTATTCTCCTGGAAGAAGTTCCTTGTCCTGCGGGCATTGTGTACTGTAGCGTTGTCCTGTTGAAAAACCCAGTCGTTACCACACAGACGAGGGCCCTCAGTCATGAGGAATGCTCTCTGCAACATCTGGACATAGCCAGCGGCCGTTTGACGCCCCTGCACTTCCTGAAGCCTCATTGTTCCACTGAAGGAAAAAGCACCACAGACCATTATGGCGCCCCCTCCACTATGGCGCATAGAAAACATCTCAGGTGGGATCTGCTTCTCATGCCAGTAACGTTGGAAACCATCAGGAATATCAAGGTAAAAAAAATTCTCATCAGAGAATAAAACTTTCTTCCACCTTTGAATGTCCCATGTTTGGTGCTCTCTTGCAAAGTCAAAACGAGCAGTTCTGTGGCGTTCAAGGAGATGAGGTCTTTGAAGACGTTTTTTGTTTTTGAAGCCCTTCAGTCTCAGATGCCGTTCTATGGTTATGGGGCTGCAGTCAGCACCAGTAAGGGCCTTAATTTGGGTCGAGGATCGTTCAGTGTCTTGACGGACAGCCAATTGGATCCTCCGGCTCAGTGCTAATGAATTTTTTTGGGTCTTCCACTTGACTTTTTTGTTCCATAACCCTCAGGATCATTTAAGAAATTCCAAATGACTGTCTTACTGCGTCCCACCTCAGCAGCGATGGCGCGCTGTGAGAGACCCTGCTTATGCAGTTCAACAACCCGACCACGTTCTAAAAGGGAGTTTTTTTGCCTTTGCCATCACAACGTGTGACTACCTGACAGAAAATGGCAATGAATCCACATCTTTGCACAGATTTGGCCTTTTAAAGGCATGTGGTCCTAAAATTTAGATCAGCTGAAAAACAGCCTGTTTTAGTTTAATCATTATTTTCAATTAATTGAATGTTCCAAAAATGTTTTGTCTCACTCTCATTTCTTCTTGTTGCATGTTGAAGCTCTACTTGGAACTTTGTTAAGATCCAACAATGTAAAATATGATTTTTTGCCATTTTTCAAGTGGTCTTTAACGTTTGATCAGGACTGTACCTTTATTGGTAAGCCATTTTGTAGTGTTCAATGCTAAACTGGATTTTCATGTTAAGGTTTTCTGCAGAGAAACTTGTAAAACATACAATAAACACTATATACTATATATCTCCCAATAAATTACGTTTCTGTATTGTTAGATGGGGGCTTACAAAACATCACATTGACAAAAAATGCATTTTAACCATTTATGAGCTTGTCTCACTCAATTCTGATGTATGCTAACATTTAACAATTTAATAAAGCCCCAACATCATAATAGAATGCCATAATTGTAGCTTGGTTGTTACCTTGTTAATGTACCACAATTCTGCTTTTCAATACATTCCTGACATTTGCTTGCTATACGTAAGAGAATTACTCCAAGCAACATTCATCTTTTTTTTTTTTTTTGGCTGGCTTTAAAAGAAGCATATGATAGTTGTTTTGTAAGACACCAAAATAATGGACTCATTAAGGGTTCAAAAGGGAAGTAGGGCCAATGGGCTTTTGGAGGACATATTTTGCAGGATTGGCTTTTGGGAGCTATGTCACATATGAAGACACCCTGAGTTACCTCTAGAGTGGAAACCCCCAAAAAGTGACCCCATTCCGGAAACTACAACACTTAAGGAATATTTTAAGGTGTGTAGTGAGCACTTTGACCTATTAGGCGTTTCACAGAATTAGGAAACGCTTGGCTTTTTTCACTTTCACAAGGGGTAACAGGACAAAATGCACCCCACATTTTGTTCCCCATTTCCCTTTGAATACTGCAACACCCCATATCTGCTCAGAAATTGATGTATGGGCACACAGCAGGCTTCAGAGTGGAAGGATCACCATATGGCATTAGGAGAGAGGATTTAGCTGGAATGGTAATTGGGAGCGATGGTTCAAGTGAAGACACCCTGAGGTGGCCCTACAGTGGAAACACCCAAAAAGTGACCCCATTCCGGAAACTACACCCCTCAAGGAATATTTAAAGGTGTAGTGAGCACTTTGACCCATCAGGCGTTTCACAGACTTAGGAAACACTTGGCTGTGAAAATAAAAAAATAAAAAAGAATTCCAGAAAAAGTTGCTTTACACCCACATTGTTCACTTTCACAAGGGGTAACAGGACAAAATGCACCCCACATTTTGTTCCCCATTTCCCCCCGAATATGACAACACCTAATATGTGCTCAAAATGTATGGGCACACAGCAGGGCTCTAGAGTCAAACAGCTAAATATAGATCTTGCTTACCTGAATTGGCAGACATTTATTTTATGTGCCATTTCGCATTCAATAAATTCCTGAGGTCCCCAGAAAGGAAAATCCCCAAGAAGTGACCCCATTTCAGAAAGAGCACCCCAGTACAAACATTTTAAGTGGTGGAAAGGATACTTTTCAGCAAACAGGTGACTCACAGAAGGCAGAAATACTAGAGAAAGCATTTCAAAGCACACATTTGTAAAAATGAAAAATTACTTGCAGATCCCAATTTTTCACTTTTACAAGGGGTTAAAGGAGAAAATGCACCCTAGCATATGTTCCCCATTTTCTCCCCAAGAAGTGACCCCATTTTGGAAAGAGTATGCCCGTACAAACATTTTAAGGGGTATAAAGGGCACTTTTGGATATGTAAGTTATTCATGTACGGAGCTGGAAGCGGGGTCTGAAATCCCAGCGCTGTAGCGGTGCTGTCTACACCCGTTCCCAGAGCGAAATCGCTCGGTGACCGGGGTACGATGGCTGCTCTGTACGGCAGGCAGCCATGTTTCCTAGGGGCACAGAGAGGTATTTCCACACCCCTGCAGCCCCGATTGCTGCTATTAGCTGGATTCTGCAGACATGCGCATCGCAGCTCCGGGTTAAACACGCTGTCCCCCAAAAGTTTATACTGGGCAGATAATAGTCACATCATGCATCACATGATCCTTGTCACATCATGCATCACATGATCCTTCTCAGCCCTTCTGCAGGCCAGAAAAGGATTTTGAGGTGCAGGAGGTTGAACTTTTAGTTACTTTTCAAAGCTCCTGACTAACTGAGGGGTCTTGATATCTAAATTATGATGCCACAGAATCAGGGAGTGCTTTGATCTGATGCAATTAGATCTGAGACTTTATTGAGGGTTGGCATGTGTTTCACTTTTTGTAAATCCAAGTCAACATATTGGCAGAATTTACAGTAGCCCTTTCATCTATATTGATTTCCCTCTCATGCAATGTTTTTTAGAGGTTGCCTTGTTAATGGGTACGGAGTCAATGACTTTTATTCTGTCCAAAAATAGGGACCATATAATTTGACAAATTGAAAGGATCTTTTTGTTGTGTTAAATGATTGTTCTCATCTTAGAAATAAATATATTGTTTGTAGGTTAGCTATTTTATGCAAATGAATTACATTTGTCATAACTGTACTCTCCATAACAAAGATATTTCACATGCAAATAAAAATAAAAATACCGATTATATAAATATCTTCCCTATCAACTTTTGATGTTCTTTTATGTGCTTAACATGGTGACCACCGATAATGGGGAATCATTGTTCGATTTCGGAGAGGGAGCCTGATAAACGGCTACGGCTATTACTTCAAAGCAAGGCAGCATGAGTTGCAGGCATGCAGGTGAGCTGACCCTGTAAAAGATTTAAATTGCGGGCCTGCAGGTGAGCTGACCCTGTAAAAGATTTTAGGTTCGGCCCTGCTGGTGAGCTGACCCTGTAAAAGATTTTAGGTTCGAGCCTGCTGATGAGCAGAACCTGTCAAATATTATATGTGAGGGCCTGCAGCTGAGATGACCCTGTAAAAGATTTGATTTGCGGGCCTGCATTTGAACTCACCGAGTAAAAGATTCAAGTTTCAGGACTGCAGGTGAGTTGACCCAGTAAAAGATTTTAGGTGTGGGCCTACTGGTGAGCTGAGGTGGAACTGACAAACCCAACTTGATTTTGATGGCTGCATTAATCTGCAGGTGACCGTCATAGAACTCTACAGATTTGTTTCCACCTGCATCTTTCTCAACAATCTGTGGCCTTAGTCTTTTATCCAGACTCTGTGGCCTCCTCATGCTGCCATCTCCACACATGTCACCTTGCCACTGATTTTTATCACCATGCTGCTGCTGATGCAGCTAAATAGGGCTTAAAGTGATCACCAGGCCCACCATTTAATTATGGTTTTGTAATTGATAAACCCAACTTGTTTTTTTGAGCTGCATCAGTGGCATAGCTAGAAATGACTGGGCCCCACAGCAAATTTTTGAATGGGGCTCCATCCCACAGTAATATTTTAGCGACCCCTTCCTTTCATGCCGCCCTCATTCTTGTGGCTAGTAAAGATCGCTCTCTCAGACCAGGGCCGGCAGCTGTTCCATCCGTTTTATACACTGTCTATACTGTCACTGTATATAATTTCATTGTGTAATACTGTTGAGGGGGCCCTGACCAAATCCTTTAGTCCTACTCCTCCTGGATGGGCCCCTTCTGGGTCAGGGCCCCAAAGCTGCAGCTTCCCCTGCTTCCCCTATCGCTACGGGCCTGGTCTGCATTAATCTACAGGTGACCGTGATGCAGCTCCACAGATAGTTTCCATCTGCATCTTTCTAAACAATCTGTGGCTTTAGTCTTTTATCCAGACTCAGTCATTGTGCGGATGCAGCTCAAAAGGACTTAAAGTGATCACCATGCCCACAATCTAATTAAGGTTTTACGCACAAAGCCAAAGTTAAAAAAAAAAAAATATTTTATAGGAAAAATTGATTGAAAACATTCTTTCCTGTATATTTACTTGTATATAAAGTGCAAGTGCTGCCAAAAATTACAAGGAAGAGGCACTCCGATACAACATGTATATCACATAAAGGAGGGCCTCATTCACATTGAGTTACGGGCCTGCAGGTGAGCTGACCCTGTAATAGATTTTAGGTTTGGGCCTGCAGGTGAGCTGACCCTGTAAAAGATTTGAGTTGCGGGCCTGCAGGTGAGTGGACCCTGTAAAAAATTTGATTTGAGGGCCCGCAGGTGAGAGGACCCTCTAAAAAATTATATTTGAAGGCCATATATGCGAGGGCATTATATGTGACGAATAAGAAATGCATGTTGATATGACGGAAGAGGAGGAGGAGGATGAGAAAAGGAAGATTCAACCATATACCCTTGTTTGTGGTGGAAGGGGAGCATGGGAATACAGTCTATTAACTACATTAAAACAACACATGTAAAGTGCCTTTATGTTCATCAGCATTCCTCTGGTGGAGTTGAGAAGTCATGGTAAATCCAGGCCTTGTTTATTTTTATATAAGTCAACCTGTCAGCATTTTTAGATGACAGGCGGATACGTTTATCTGTTATAATACCACCAGCAGCACTAAATACACGCTCAAACAAAACGCTGGCGGCAGGGCAGGCTAGCACCTCCAAAACGTAGATCCCAAGTTCGTGCCACGTGTCCAGCTTGGACACCCAGTAGTTGTAAGGCACTGAGGGATTATTGAGGACGCTGACACTGTCTGCCATGTATTCCTTCACTATTTTCTCTCCTTGTGGCGGTATGCCGCACGTCAGGGTGAGGGTGCTGCCGGGGTGTCATGAAACTGTCCCAGGCTTTAGAGAGTGTTGCCCTGCCACTGTTGGAACTGCTGTGTGTTCCCCTTGTCTCCCCTCTTCGGTTGACAAAGGAATTACGGACTCTGCCGCCAGCGTTGTCAGATTGAAAATTTTGGAGCAATTTTCCAACAAGGATCTTCTGGTATTGCACCATTTTGCTCGTCCTCTCCACCAGAGGAATAAAAGATGAGAAGTTCTCTTTGTAGCACGGGTCGAGAAGGGTGAGCACCCAGTAATCCGTGTTAGCAAAAAGGCGTATAACGCGAGGGTCGCTGGAAAGGCAGCCTAACATGAAGTCAGCCATGTGTACCAACAGGCAAGACGTCGATGTCGACATCCAGGATGACTCTCCATCTCCTCATCCTCCTCCTCCTCTTCTGGTGCCATCCAGGTGCAGGGTGAGGGGCCTGCGCCTTCAACAAGGGATTTGCCAGCAGTACGTAACACAGGAAGAGGAGGCAGTGGTGTGACCCTCAGACCCAGATTGTGGACCTAGGCATTCGGCCCACTTGTTAGGGTGCTTGGATGCCATGTGGCGGATCATGCTGGTGGTGGTGAAGTTGCTAGTGTTCACACCCTGGCTCATTTTGGTACGGCACGGGTTGAAAACTACCACTCTTTTGTCGTTTGCACTTTCCTCAAAAAAGCACCATGCTGCGGAATACATACCCCTTGGCAAGGTAGATTTACACATGGGGGTGCTCGGTGTAATGATTGTGGGCCTGTTTGTTGTGGGCCGACTTCTCCCTTTTGCAACCACACTGCCTCTTCCAGCCTGTTGTGGTGCTGTGGATCCCTCCCTCTCTGTACTGGGCGTCGAGGGTCAATTGTAATAGTGGCGCTGGAAAGAGCTCCTCGGAATATCCGAGTGTGGTATCACTCCTTTGGCAAGCCTCTCCATGGTGGGAGGAAGCATGATCCGAGTAAGGATTCGGTTGACCAGACACTTGGCTTACAGAGACTGGACTTGGTGGAAGAGAGGGTGGTACTTAACCAACTGGAAGCATTATCTCCAGCAATCCAACTGACCAACTGTTTGCACTGGTCTGACTTGGACAGTGTTGTCCTGCGCCGCACAGCTAAGTTGGACATGAAGCTGGGTACGGTGGATTTTTTTTTTATGGTGCACTGGCAGCAGGCACAGTTTTATTGCACCCAGGGCTACGGCCTCTGCGTGCACCATCAGAATCACGCCCACTTCCCGTCCCTTTGTGCTCGCCTTCTTCATATTAATGGTTTTGTCACTAGATGTGGCACAGATTTTTTTACTGTATGCTAAAGACACAGTTTTCGGATGCAGGACAGTATATGTCACAGAACACTATTTTAGGCCCAGATTATTGGAATCTGCAGTACAGACACTGTTTTCTGATGTAGTTTATATTTATATTTTTCACTATATCTGGGCCTGACAACCACACAAGGTGTTGAAGCACAGTACACACAATTCACGGATTACACCATTGACAGCAGAAATGTGGATAGATTATGGGAGAAAAATAGTTTTCTGTATTTTAAATTTTTCCCTATATATGGGCCTGACAACCACACAAGGTATTGAATCGCAGATCACACAATTCATGGATTACACCATTGACAGCAAAAATGTGGATACATTATGGGAGAATTTTTTTTTCTGTATTATATTTTTTCCCTATATCTGGGTCTGACAACTACACAAGGTGTTGAAGCACAGATCACGCAATTCACGGATTACACCATTGACAGCAAAAATTTTGATAGTTTATGGGAAAAAAAATATTGTTTTCACTAATATTCTTCCTATCTCTGTCCCTGACACACAGAAGTTATTGCTGCACAGATATCACAAGTCACTGCAGATGTCTTCTATATAGCAAAAGAATCGCTATTTCGCAAAGTATAAAAAATAAATAAAATCTAGTACTACTTTGCACAATTAAATTGCTGTCACCACACACAATAGTCCTTAAAAGGACTTTTGGGTCTTTGAAACATTATTCACTGGAAAATATTGCAATCACAATCTCCCTACACTATCTGTCCCTTCCTAAGTGCAGCTCTCCCTGACTCGCAATGAGCCGAACCCGCGTCATCGGGTGCTATATAGCACCCGATGACCCGTTACGGCCAGCCAATCACTGTAAAGCCAGCAGCTAACATGGCTACTGGCATTACAGTGATGGCAGTACTTTCCTGCACGTTTATTTGCTGCTTAGCAGCCGCGAAACATGCGGGGAGGAAACTCGAGCATGGCGCTTGAGCACATGTTGTACTCTGCCGAGTACCGCCATGTGCCAAGCATAGCGATGCTCGAGCCGAACAGGTATTCGGCCGAGCATTCTCGCTCATTACTAATGATAATGGATAAGATCCGGATCCCCAACCCACAGCAGCACTATAAGATCCTTGGGACATTCACATGTTCTACATCTAATGTTGTTTATCTGATTCTCTGCACTAAATGTCCTGTTGGAGGCCTCTACGTTGGAGAAACAGGACAGAAACTCAATGCAAGGAAGAGGTCCCACCGCCACACAATTAAAGAGAAGAAGCTACACTTTCCTGTGGCTAAGCATTTCTGTAGCCCAGGACACAATGAAGAACACATTAAAGTTCTCATATTAAAAGGTAACTTCAAATCCCAGAGAGCTAGAAGAATTTGGGAATGCAAATTTATAACACTGCTTGACACTTTGAACACTGGACTGAATTTGTCCCCGGGATTTATGACACACTTCAAGATCTAAAGAGTCTTCAACAGACATAGTTGGAACACCAGGTCTCTGAGATAACATCAATTTAGAGATCATAAAACTTTCACACCCCTTATCTGTAAGATAATTAAGAGCCCATTCTCAAGATCTTTGATAGGCCTCATGCACACGACCGTTGTGTGCATCCGTGGCCGTTGTGCCGTTTTCCGTTTTTTTTCGCGGACCCATTGACTTTCAATGGGTCCGTGGAAAAAACGGAAAATGCACCGTTTGGCAGCCGCATCCGTGAGCCGTGTTTCCTGGCCGTGAAAAAAATATGACCTGTCCTATTTTTTTCACGGTCAACGGTTCACGGACCCATTCAAGTCAATGGGTCCGTGAAAGAACACGGATGCACACAAGATTGGCATCCGTGTCCGTGATCCGTGGCCGTAGGTTAGTTTTTATACAGACGGATCCGAAGATCCGTCTGCATAAAAGCTTTTTCAAAGCTGAGTTTTCACTTCGTGAAAACTCAGAACCGACAGTATATTCTAACACAGAAGCGTTCCCATGGTGATGGGGACGCTTCTAGTTAGAATACACTACAAACTGTGTACAAGACTGCCCCCTGCTGCCTGGCAGCACCCGATCTCTTACAGGGGGCCGTGATCAGCACAATTAACCCCTTCAGGTGCGGCACCTGAAGGGGTTAATTGTGCTGATCACGGCCCCCTGTAAGAGATCAGGGCTGCCAGGCAGCAGGGGGCAGACCCCCCCCCCCCCCCCTCCCCAGTTTGAATATCATTGGTGGCCAGTGCGGCCCCCCCCTCCCTCTATTGTAATAATTCGTTGGTGGCACAGTGTGCGCCCCCCATCGGCCCCCCCTCCCTCTATAGCATTAACAACATTGGTGGCCAGTGTGCGGCCTCCCATCTCTCCCCCCCCCCCCCCCCCCCATCATTGGTGGCAGCGGAGTTCCGATCGGAGTCCCAGTGTAATCGCTGGGGCTCCGATCGGTAACCATGGCAACCGGGACGCTACTACAGCCTGGTTGCCATGGTTACTTAGCAATAGTACAATAGTAGAAGATTCATACTTACCTGCTCCAGGCTGCTGCTGCGATGTTAGTGTCTGGCCGGGAGCTCCACCTACTGGTAAGTGACAGGTCTGTGCGGCGCATTGCTAAATGAACTGTCACTTACTAGTAGGAGGAGCTCCCGGCCGGACACGAACCTCGCAGCTCCCAGGTAAGTATGAATCTTTACTATTGTACTATTGCTAGTAACCCGCTGCCACCAATAATCGGGGGGGGGGGGGGGGCTGGGGGGGAAGATGGGAGGCCGCACACTGGCCACCAATGTTGTTAATGCTATAGAGGGAGGGGGGGCCAATGGGGGGCGCACACTGTGCCACCAACGATTTATTACAATAGAGGGAGGAAGGGGGGGGGGGGGCACACTGTGCCACCAACGAATTATTACAATAGAGGGGGGAGGGGGGGGGGGGGCCGCACTGGCCACCAATGATATTCAAACTGGGGAGGGGGGGGTCTGCCCCCTGCTGCCTGGCAGCCCTGATCTCTTACAGGGGGATATGATAGTACAATTAACCCCTTCAGGTGCGGCACCTAAGGGGTTAATTGTGCTGATCACGGCCCCCTGTAAGAGATCGGATGCTGCTAGGCAGCAGGGGGCAGTCATGTACACAGTTTGTAGTATATTCTAACTAGAAGCGTCCCCATCACCATGGGAACGCCTCTGTGTTAGAATATACTGTCGGAAATGAGGTTTCACGATCTCACTCATATCCGACAGTATATTCTAACATAGAGGCGTTCCCATGGTGATGGGGACGCTTCAAGTTAAAATATACCATCGGATTGGAGAAAACTCCGATCTGATGGTATAAAAGGGACTCCAGACTTTACATTGAAAGTCAATGGGGACGGATCCGTTTGAAATGGCACCATATTGTGTCAACGTCAAACGGATCCGTCCCCATTGACTTGCATTGTAATTCAGGACGGATCCGTTTGGCTCCGCACGGCCAGGCGGACACCAAAACGACTTTTTTTTCATGTCCGTGGATCCTCCAAAAATCAAGGAAGACCCACGGACGAAAAAACGGTCACGGATCACGGGAAAACGGAACCCCGTTTTGCGGACCGCAAAAAAATACGGTCGTGTGCATGAGGCCATATTCTGTTGTTTTTCACATGTCCATTCATTCCCCATGTCTTTGTTCTTAATGTATATATATTGCTGTTTCTTCATATATTCTTGTAGTACGCCTGATGAAGGGACTGGTGATGTCTCGAAAGCTCGCTATTTAACATCATTACTTCTATTTTTGTTAGCCATTAAAAGGTATCAAACCTGCAATACTCTTATTTTGTTTTTCTTAATGAGAGCACTTAAATTGTTCTCCAGAACTGCAACATACCAAACTTTTACTTTGCCAGGCAATTTAACGTCAAGCCCTACACAAGCATACATTATTTTCCGTACCTATACAAGTCTCCTTACCCTCTTGTAAAAAAAAATAGTTGTTTTCTATATTTTATGCAGTCCTTGTTATTGATATATTTCATTGACTTCCTGTGTTGGTCATACTTTGATGAGTTTTACGCCTATTACCATACACAGAATAATTGCATATAATAGGATGACATACTCCCTTACTTTATTACTGTGGAAAAAGGCATTGTAATTCATTGAATAGATTTTAGATGCCGAAAACAGAGCGAAAAGAGGATGTAATAGGACAGAACAAAACGAATGTCTCATTCAAGAAAGCAGCTTCAAAATATGATCTGTGGTTGAAGATACCTCAAAGTATGAGCTGCCAGCAAATCTGAATGCCAGAGGGAGAGGAAATAAACAGCACAAGAAAACAGGCTTTGCATGGTTGAATTTAATGAGCAATTAGGCAAGAAATAAGAAAATAAGGGAAATATAGTACATACTGTCAAGAAACATAACAATACTTACCTGAGCATAAATGTTCCCTTTATAATAATAAATGTTGCAGTAACACAATCATTTTTTCCATGCTCGTTAAAGACTAAAGATCAATTTGTAAATAGGTAAGCTGTATAAATGACATTTCTCTCGTTATGGCTCGCTTGGACCTATTTTATTCATATAATTATTAGGAAATGCAGTTATCTTCACTTTTCACCATTCATGCAGGATTCCAAGTTCCCTTTTAATTGACAATTTAAACCTGAACTGTCAAACTAGCATTACTGTTGGTGATATTTGCCTCTCTTTTTTACTCTCCCCAGACTGAGGGTTTTCTGTTACTTCATATTCATGTTCACATTGCTGGTCCCTATTACCATGAACAGGAAGGCTTGTGCAGTAGTTTTCTCTATATATTGTTACATATTCAGACTTATGTCAGTGATGCTGAGTGACAGACAGGAAAACATCCATATTATAAGGGGGGAAATGAAAGGGTCATATTGATTTGATTAATATGTTAACCAAGTTGACCTTTTTCATTTTATTTCAAGTAGTTTTTCAGAAGCTGGTAAGACTCTTTTGCATATGGTAATATGCAAGCTGAAAACTGAGTGAATGCTATTTGGTTCATATGTAATGAGTTTTCTTTGCTTGAATCTAAGAAAAATAGTGAGTAGTATGCAGATATGTGCCTTTAGGGTATGTCCTTCTGATATTACTCAATGTTAAAAGCCTAAGGCCAGGTTCTCGCATATGTTAAATAAATGTGATATTTGAAAACCAAATAATTTTTTTAAGTCGCAATGCATTTTAAAACCAGAGCATGCCATGTGTCATGATTTACCAGTAATTCTTTTAACTATAGAAAAAATACATTGCACAAATCAGGAGAGTGAGGTTTTTGACATGTATAGTAATTGCAGATTGTTATAGAAGAGTTTCTAGAAACATTTCATAGAACTGCTTCACTACCAGAACTGTAAGGCTACTTTCACACTTGCGTTCAGAGCGGGTCCGTCTGGTATCTTCACAGACGGATCCGCTCCTATAATGCAAACGCTTAGATCCGTTCAGAACGGATCCGTTTGCATTACCATGAACAAAAAAAAAAAAAAAAAAAAAAAAAAATTTTTTTTTTGTTCATGATAATGCAAACGGATCCGTTGAAAGTCAATGGGGGACGGATCCGTTTGAAAATTGAGCCATACTGTGTCAACTTCAAACGGATCCGTCCCCATTGACTTACATTGTAAGTCTGGACGGATCCGTTTGCCTCCGCACGGCCAGGCGGACACCCGAACGCTGCAAGCAGCGTTCAGGTGTCCGTCTGCTGAGCGGAGCGGAGGACAAACGGAGCCAGACTGATGCATTCTGAGCGGATCCGCCTCCACTCAGAATGCATTAGGACTGGACGGATCCGTTCGGGGCCGCTTGTGAGAGCCTTCAAACGGAGCTCACAAGCGGAGCCCCGAACGCTAGTGTGAAAGTAGCCTTACCTACATTAGATGTATACCCTGGGCCGTTGCCCTAATCATTGATGAAATAAAAAAAAAGGGCTCATTGATGACGTTACTTAAGTAATAGTTTAGTTTAAAGTAATGTGTTTAATTTAAATGTAAATGTCAGCCTTTAGTGAAGCATTCTCATCAAGCTTGTTTCCCTTTTGCAATAAGTTGAGGTTGCCAAGACATCCCACATGCAGCTAGTTGCTCACCTTTACATCTGAGTGTCTCCTTTACTAGTACTGCTTATTTGCAATTCATCAGGACATATTCTGTAATATTGCAACCACATATCCAAAGGTATGCAGGTGCCCCAAGGAATTTCTATTCAGATGGTCACATATGCTGCACCTGTGAAATATCAGTTTTTTTTTTAACCCCCTTCTCGACATCCGTCGTACATGTATGGTGCATGTCCTGTCTTTAAAGATGGCTCCCCAGAATGAAGTAAGCACCATAGCCGCCGGGTGTCTCCTGTTTCATACAGCGGCACGGTGACTAATGGGGGAAAGTGCCCTGTTCTAATAATGAGCCAGAACCGTACTAAGGTTCCAGGCTCATTAGTAGTATATATCAGTTCAGGCCACTAGGTGGCAGCACTGAGTTGTGATATAGAGATTTCTATACAGAATAATGGAACAGTTTCCATTATTCTGTATAAGTTGCAATCTCATGATTGCAAGTTTAGGACCATTTGGGGACCTAACAAAAAGTAAAAAAAATTAATTTAAAAGTTGTGTTTGAACCAATGGGAACCAAGCAGTGCAAGGCAATGGAAACACTGATGCATAATTTAATATCCTGGTAGTGAAAAAAGTGTATCATACAATTTATTGTGCCTATTCTCCTTTATCCAACTATTTTTTGGAGGGCTACTTTTTTTAATCATATGAACTGATATACCAATATATTTAAAGTGGGCAAATAAATAATCCATTTATTGACTTCACTTCAGGTTGTCATCGAAGGGACTCAGATCACTGTGTGCCTCTGTTAAAGGAAATGTGTTATCAGAAAATGACCTATAGTTTAAATCACATTTTTATGCTTAACACATTTTTTAAGATTTGATGAAGTTATTTTTAATTTTCCATGTCAATATCTATATTTAAACAAAAAACAAATCCTGACCACTAAGCTAAATAGTAGGCGCCACTTCTTGGTCTGTACAGATAACCATAGAATTCAATGAGGCCTCTTTCTGATTGTTGTGTCTAAGGCCCATGGTGGCTGCCGTAAGGCAATTTTCTGGTAAGAATAGCTCAGGTAAGATAGCTGTTCCCATTATCATGTTCAGGAAATAGAATAAAAAAAATCTTTAACCAGAATATAAAAAACATTTTAGAAAAAGAGATATGTGTTGCTGGCTGGTTTTAACTGTCAGATAAAATTTCTGGTGCCATTTCCTTTAAGAAGATGTTAGCAACATGAAAGTAATTGTATGTGATGGTGAGCATTCTGTTAGGAACCTGATTTCTGCTTTCACAGTATGATCACGTCCTTGGGAGTGAAGATTTCTCCTTAGGGTACTTTCACACTAGCGTTTAAGTTTTCCGGTATTGAGTTCCTTCATAGGGGCTCAATACTGGAAAAAAAATGCTTCAGTTTTGTCCCCATTCATTGTCAATGGGGACAAAACTGAACTGAACAGAATGGAATGCTCCAAAATGCATTCCTTTCCATTTAGTTGCGTTTCCAGACCGGAGAGCAAACCGCAACATGTTGTATTTTTCTTTCCGTCCTAGGAAACTGATCAAGACGGATCCGGCATGATGCCCAATGCAAGTCAATGGGGACGTTTTCTCTGACACAATCTGCTACAATAGAAAACTGATCCGTCCCCTATTGACTTTCAATGGAGTTCATGACGGATCCGTCTTGGCAATTAAAGATATGTTAAAGATATCAGTAACGGAAGCGTTTTTGCTGGACCCTGCTGGATCGGGCAAAAACGTTAATGTGAAAGTAGCCTAACAATGTAATCACTTCACTTGAAAAGTGCATTGTTTATTTTAGAATAGTGTTGAACCAAAATCACATTATAACCAACTTTCAAGCTGATTCACTGGTTGCTCTGAAGAGTGCGTAATGTGCATAATGACATCTGTTAACAAACACCATCCCACTCAACATATTAATATGACATGTTAGAATTCATGCACTAGACAATTCATCATTGAAACCATTAGCCTTTATTTATTTTCTTATTGTTGACCTTACTTTGCAAGATCTCTTCTACGAATACAGCTACTGCAGACAATGAATCTGCCTTAGTAACTGCTGATAAGACAACAGATCAAAGCTTTTTACAAGGTTTCTGAGAACTTTTGACAGTTGGTAAAAACCTGTGTATGGGAAAATTAAGAACTGTGGTTGTTCCCAAACGAAGTGCAGTGAGCCATACCAGCTAGTCATGTGTAGGTTAACTAATTTACTTGAGATCGGTCTTAAGAAATTGGGGATTAGTCTTCATTTACATTTTGAACCCTGACAATACATAAACAGTTTTATGTGTGTTTGCAAGATAACGTCGTGGCACCCTGCTTAGTTTTGTCGCTACTGAATGTCGGCTTCCCACCCTGTTGTATCAATGATAGAGAACTCCAGCAAAATGCGGTGCAAAAGGAATAATTTTTAATTGAAGATGCAGCAATTTTACATGTGACGTTTCAGCCATATACATAGGCCTTCATCAGACTGTAATATACAGACAAAAAAAAATAGGTCACAATCCAACGTGCCACATGCTGTGACTGTAACATGACAGTCGCAGAAAAATCCAACTTGGATGGATTTTTTGCAACTGTCGCATGGCAGTGGCAGCATGTAGCATGTCCCATAGTAACACACAGAAATTCATTACATGAAATGTCACACAACACATATCATCGTGTAGCTGGACCCTTAGTACAGAATTGACAATACAAGCATACAATTGATGATATTTAGAGGCTTCATAGTGACATCTTAATGTCTTGTTACCTAAAATGTAATCAGGCACAGTTAACTGACATTTCATCTCTCCCTCTTTCTGGTTGGCAAGTCAGGAATGGGGGAGGGCAGAGCTGTCGGTGATCAGTCTTATAATCAGACACAAGCACAGAACAGAGGCAGGAGTATGTATTATAGAAATAACAGATGCACTGAAACATCTGTGCACTGGGTTTTCAACAGCAGACAGGGTGTGGATAAGCTGTGCCTGTAACCTGTACAGGAGCTGTATTCATCGTCTAGTGAGCACTGGATACGGATTCTCCCTAGCAATGGCTAATTGCTGTAATCCTCGGAGCTGTACTTCAGGAGTAGTTTTAACACTAAATTAAGATGATCTGCCTAAGAAATTATATTGCCAAAGCTCCCACATGCTCTCTGACAATACATTCCCTTTAACCTCTTCCCGACATATGATGTAATAGAACGTCATGGCGGCAGATGCGTTCCCGCATTTTGATGTACTATTACGTCATGGTGATCGGGCGGGCATCGGAGCGGTGCATGCACTATCACTGCAGAGGCTCGGCAGTCCCTGATCGCCGGGCCCCTGCTGTATCCGCCGGCATCGCTGTACAAGCCGATGCTGGCGGATTAACCCTTTATATGCAGCGATCAGCGCTTACTGTGGCATAGAAGGAATTTGCGGTGGGTGAGGGAGCCCATTGGGTCCCCGCGCTGCTGTGGCGTTTACCCGATAAGTGAGAAGGCAGCCCGATGCCGTGCAGAGGCTACCCAATGCCTTGCACGGCATCAAGACCTGCCTTCTACGGGTTCCCAGGTGATCCAGCCCCAGGCTGGGACTCCTAGGCAACCTGTTAGTGTATTACTCAGTGTTATACACTAACAGGCAATGCATTGCAATACAGATGTATTGTAATGCATTGCAGAGGGGATCAGACCCCCAAAAGTAAAGTCCCAGAGTGGGACAGAAATAAAGCTAAAAAAAAGTTAATTTTTTTTTGAAAAAATCATGTTTCTAGTAAAAAAAAAGAAAAAAAAACACCCCTTTCCCCTGATTTTATATAAAAAAAATAGAAAAAATAATAACACACACATATTATATCACATGATCCACCCCGTCCGATAAACACTGTAAAAAAAAAAATATAAACTACTAAAATTAAAAATTATATACTGTTTAAAAAAAGCCATTTTGCCACCATACATCATAAAAAGTGCAACGCCAAGCGATCAAAAATGCTTATGCCTCCTAAAATAGTACCGACTTTACCTAAGACAATCGCGCAAAAAATAAATAAAACTATGACTCTCAGACAATGGAGACACTAAAATATGATTACTTTTTTTGCTTCAAAAATGCTATTATTTTGATAAAGTGAAATAAAAAAAAATTTATATGTTAGATATTGCTGTGTCCGTAACAACCTGCTCTATAAAAATATCACATGACCTAACTCTTCAGGTGAACAGCGTAAAAAATTAAAATAAAAACAGTGCCAAAAAAGCCATTTTTGGTCACCTAACATCATTTAAAGTGCAACACCAGGCGATGCCCCCCAGAATAGAACCAATCAAACCATCATCTCATCCCGCAAAAAATGAGCCCCTTCCTAAGACAATCGGGCAAAAAATAAAAAAGCTATGGCTCTCAGACTATGGAGACACTAAAACATCATTTTTATTGTTTCAAAAATGCTTTTGTAAAACTTAAATAAATAAGAAAAAATATACATATTAGGTATTAGCATGTCCGTAATGACCTGCTCTATAAAAATATCATGTGACCTAACCCCTCAGGTGAATGCTGCACAAATGAATAAATAAAAACAAAACAACCAATGTTTTTGGTTACCTTGCTTCATAAAGTGTTATAATGAATGATCAAAAAATCATATGTACCCCAAAATTGTACCAAAAAAAATATCAACTCTTCCTGCAAAAAATGAGCCCCTGCACAAGACGATTGGCAGAAAAATTAAAAAAAATATGGCTTTCAGAAAATGGACAAAAAAATGGGGTTAGTGAGCACCTCCCAGTGCGCAGGTGCACGCCGGCATGGCAAAGACCTAGAGGAAAAAAAAATAGACAATGCAGCAGCACCCGGCAAGTCAGATAAAGTACAATAATGCCAAAAATTATAGTGCTAATGCTACGCTTATTTATAAAGTGAGATGCTTGGCCAATGCACTTGGCCAATGCACAAAACCATCTGAGCTCGTCTGCCGTACATCAAGGCGATCTCTGTTAGACGGGTCCTAACACTAAATACTACCTGTTATGCGCCATAATGGCCGCCATAAAGTTCAGGGAGTGTTGGATCCACATGCATGCTTGATCCACTCTGCTTTTTACCATTTTTGGTGCCATAATGGCCTCCATTACAAGGGATGCAGGTACCAACATGCATGCCGAGGCCACTCTATACCTTTCCTTGTGCCAGACAGCTTCCAATGAATGTAGTGAGAGCAGGCTACAACTTTATACTGAAACTAATTAAAATCAACCTATGGGGCAGACAGGCTAATCAGGAGTGCATGACTCGCTGGAGTGCCACATCTCCAGCATTGTAAATCTGCAAAAAAAGGGAGTTAGTCAGCACCTCCCAGTGCGCAGGTGCACGCCGCCATGGCAAAGACCTAGAGGAAAAAAAAGAGACAATGCAGCAGCACTCTGCAAATCAGATAAAGTACAATAATGCCAAAAATTATAGTGCTAATGCTACGCTTATTTATAAAGTGAGATGCTTGGCCAGTGCATTTTATACAAAACCATCTGAGCCCGTGGATAGCACTGTTACAGGGGGGATCTGTGGATGGCACTGTTACAGTAGGGATCTGTGGATGGCACTGTTACAGGGGGGATCTGTGGATGGCACTGTTACAGGGGGGATCTGTGTGTGGCACTGTTACAGGGGGGATCTGTGGGTGGCACTGTTATATATGTGCCATCCACAGACCCCCCACCCCATAACAGTGCCATCCACAGACCCCCCCAGCCCATAACTGTGCCATCCACAGACCCCCCAGCCCATAACTGTGCCATCCACAGACCCCCCAGCCCATAACAGTGCCATCCACAGATGTCTCCCATAAAAATTTCATCCACAGATCCCCCCCCCCCCCGCCTGCTCCCCAACTCCTAATAGTACCTCACACCCTAACAGCTTCTGTACAATGCCGGCAGGCAGGCCGGGCGGTGCGTCCCTCACTGACGTCACTTGCCTGCACCGCCTGCTTCATTCATAAAGTAGGCGGTGCAGGCACGTGACATCAGGGAGTTACGCTGCCGCCCGCCCGCCCGGCCTGCCTGCCTGCAGTCTACAGAAGCTGTTAGGATGTAAGGTACTATTAGGAGTGAGGGGGCATGTTTAATAACTATTAATTGAATAAGACATCTTATATTAGTATACCGGCGGGGCGGGGCTATACTACACTGACTGCACCGCCCCGCGGCTATTGCCGCCCCCCAGCTCCTTCTCCCAGTCCCTCCCTGAGTCCCCGCTCGCTCGTACATCGCAGCTTGCAATGTAAAACTGCAAGCATTCGCCCCATAAGACGCAGGGGCATTTCCCCCGCATTTTGGGGGGAGAAAAAGTGTGTCTTATGGGGCGAAAAATACGGTAGACATATTTGATATCACAGCATCCGTAACAACCTGCTCTATAAAAATAGCTCATGATCTAACCTGTCAGATGAACGTTGAAAGAATTTTAAAGTATAAACAGTGCCAAAACAGCCATTTTTTGGTTAACTTGCCTCACAAAAAACATAATATGGAGCGATTAAAAATCATATGTATCCCAAAATATTACCAATAAAACAGTCACCTTATCCCCTAGTTTCCAAAATGGGGTCACTTTTGGGAGTTTCTACTGTAGGGGTGCATCAGGGGGGCTTCAAATGGGACATGGTGTCTAAAAACCAGTCCAGCAAAATCTGCCTTCCAAAAACCATGCGGCAGTCCTTTCCTTCTGCACCCTGCCGGGGTGTTTCTGTGAATCAGGGTAATAAATGTTGAGTTTTATTTGGCTGTTAACCCTCGATGTGTTAAAGAAAAAATGGATTAAAATGGAAAATCTGCCAAAAAAGTGAAATTTTGAAATTTCATCTCCATTTTCCTTTAATTCTTGTAGAACACCTAAAGGGTTAGCAAAATTTATAAAATCAGTTTTGAGTAACTTGAGGGGTGTAGTTTCTACAATGGGGTCATTTATGGGGGGTTTCTAATATGTAAGCCCCACAAAGTGACTTCATAACAGAACAAGTCCTTAAAAAGTGGGTTTTGGAAATTTTCTTAAAAATGTAAAGAATTGCTTCTAAAATTCTAAGCCTTCTAACATCCTAAAAAAAAAAAGTAAATATACAAAATTATGCCAACATAAAGTATACATATGGGGAATATTAAGTAATAAATATTTTATGAGGGTAATGGGGTCATTTATGGGGGGTTTCTAATATGTAAGCCCCACAAAGTGACTTCAGACCTGAACTGGTCCTTTAAAAGTGGGTTTTTGGAATTTTTCCTAAACATTTTAAGATTTACTTCTAAAATTCAAAGCCTTCTAACGTCCCCAAAAAATAAAATGACATTTTCAAAATAATGCAAACATAAAATAGACATATGGGGAATGTTTAGTCATATATATTTAATGGGGTATTACTTTCTGTTTTAAAAGCAGAGAAATTGAAATTTAAAAAATTGTGCATTTTCTTAAATTTTGGGTAAATTTTAGATTTTTGTTCATGAATAAAGGTGAAATATATTGACTCAGATTTATGGCTGTCATGAAGTACAATGTGTCACAAGAAAACAATCTCAGAATGGCTTGGATAAATATTGTCAGATTTGCAAAAAATGGCCTGGGCAGGAAGGTGAAAACTTGCCCGGGGTGGAAGGGGTTAATGAAAATGTTTCTTTATCATAAAAATCCTCCTCCTGGTGGCAATGAAAGCTGTTGTTTGGCGTTAGCACAGGACAGGAGAATTTGCAGTGAAGCTTTGAGTTTAGCTTTAAAATGACTGCATGAAGAATCCACTTGAACATATCTTACTTGAAATCAGTTTTAAGACAGACCATGATTTGCTTGCGATTTTTATTATAGTATGCATTATTACTTTAACCCTTTCTGTTCTGTGATGTACTATTAGAGCACCAAAACAAAAAAAGAGGGGCCAGCCACTTATACAAAGAATAAATAATAAGGATCAATGTCTTATGTAAGAATCACAACCATGTAATGCTCAAATGACAGACAGCAATAACAATTACCTACAAAAAACTGCCAGACCGCATGAATTAATCATATTCTTTATTAACAAAAATGTATCCACCTTAAAATATTAAAAACAAGTACAGGGAAAATGGCGACATCACTGGAAGAAAGCGCAATGATAGCAGTTCATAATAGTCCAGAGAACATCTAGATAAAGTGCAAGTGCAAAAATTATAAAGGACAGAATCAGTTACCTATATTGTGTCTCCTCCAGGATGGCGCCAGTTTATGAACTGCTGCCACTGTGTTCTCCTCCAATGATGTTGCCATTTTCCCGGTACTTGTTTTTATTATTTTAATGTAGATACATTTTTGTTAATAAAAGATATGATTAATTTATGCAGTCTGGCAGTTTTTTGTAGGTATTTATTACAGCACCAAGCATAGGTAGTTAATGCTCTGTGCTGTGATAGTATGTCATATTGATAACACAGGCTCAGGAGCAGGACCTGCACCATCACTTGAAGGTGCCAGCTGTGTTATACAGCTAGCACCAGGCTGTCACTGCCGGGATTGAAGATAACTCTGATCCCACCAGTTTAACCTCTCGGATGTCACAGTCAGTGTTGACTACAACATCTAAGCAATTAGGGGGACAGAGCTGCATATGTCCTCAGACCAGCATGCAATGAATGTAGACATGAGGTTCCAAATAGCATGGCAGCTGGAGGCTTTCTGAAACCATCAGGCCTGCCATACTCTGGCGTCATTATACCCCGCCTCTGGCAGGATGTAATAAACTGCCTGTCAGTTTCACTATGCACTGTATAGTCAAAAACATTTCAGGTTCAAGTTCCCTTAAAGGGGGGCTCTTCATAACTTTTGAAGATCCACTGCCAGTTATAGGGGTTATTAAGACTGGTGTCTAAAACACTGTTCTTAATAAATGACCCCCTTAATCTTCCCTAGTAAATGCACTCAGCCACCTCATGCCCTATCCTACTCAGACCTGCTACTTCTGACTGCTGCAGACATATACCACAATCCCCAGCTTGGTTAACTAATCCCCACTAACCTATTTTCCTTCTGTTGCCAAGCCCTATCATTAACTGCTGTCACTCTTCAAACCTCATGCCCATTCACCTGACCCGTGCTCCTCCAGTTTCTCCATCCAGGGCATTATGGAGCTCCCATTCCATTTCCTACATCCACAACATCTTCATTTCCCAGAAACTTACCTTAATTTGTCTCGCTGAAACATAGCTGTGTCACGCTGGCACTCTGTGCCCGCCGCTGTCCCAAGCAGACATGGGTGTCGCTCCTCACTCTTTTTTTGTATTGGAACCAGTGCTCAGTGAACTTAATTTAAGCACTGTAAGAATTAATTATTTCCTCTTTATCTCTGTCTAGCTGTTGCTTAAGATGCTGATTAGCATTCCTATTTAACTGGGCTGTGGATCCACCTCCTCATCTGAATTTTGAGGTTTTATAGTGGCTAGTAACCAGAAAAGGTGTAATCTCTTGTCTGATTACCCATTTACTATACCCTGCCAATCCTTGCCACCAGCCCCAACATTGCAACTGCTATCTGGAATATTGCACATACTTAGCTTGCCCTGACTTTGGACTGTGTTGAGACTACGCCTTTTGTCTGAGTCCTTGGTGCGTCACATTGGTGTCTTGAACCATGTGGGTCAGCTGTCAACTACTGCAGGACTATTCCAGGAGTTAGAGGCCTGGTCGGTTCCCTGCAGTGAATTTCAGATCCCTGTATAGGGGTTAAAGGGTGAATACCAGGCAACTGCCAGGACAACCCCATTAGGTTTAGCCCAAAGTCAAATTGGTTAGTTGGCACAGTGGGTCCACACCCATTGCCTGTTATAGTAAACTTAGGCCATAGACCCTGCTGACCCAAACCATGGAGGCTTTTCAGACCCATTCAAAGAAATGGCTCAGCAGTGTGAATGCCAAGAGCAAATCCTGTCATTCTTGCATAATGTCAACACTCATCAGAATATCCTGACCAATATCACAGTGGTACCGCAGTCTCCATGCAGAAGTTTCAGCACCCGAGTCATCACCACAGGCTGTCTCCATGGCAAGATCTGACCCTCACCTATCTGCTCCTCCTCAGTATAATGGAGATCCCAATAAGTGCTGTGGGTTTACAAACTACTGTACTCTTCAACATCTTTAGGTTTAGCCCAAAGCCAGACTGGTTAGTTGGCACAATGGGTCCACACTCACTACCCATTACAAGCTGACACCCACTGACACAGCCTCCACTGACACACTCTCCTATGGAAACCTCCAATTAACCCACATTCCTTGTCCACATGGTGGTGGTGTTGGCCTCCTCCTATCAGGTAACTGCTCCTTAAAACCATCTCCACCCCTTCTCAACAGTCTGCATCTACTCTCCCAGTCTGCATCTACTCTCACTCCAGCCTCAAAATCTATATTTTTTCTCCTCCAACATCCTCACCATCATCATGGGAGATTTCAACATCCACTTGTCATATCAGTCAACAACCCTGGCACTCTCACTAGAAAGATAACTGAGACAAGCTTTCAGAGCTGCAGAATGACACTGGAAGAAAACCCTCTCCAATGATCACTTTATCACCTACAATCATGCTGTTCTCAACTTCAAGCCTGTCTACTTCACTAATATAATCTCTTTCCCACAACCCCAAATTATTGTTTATTACCTTCAACTCTCTACTATGTAGCCTCATATTAAAATTTACAAAATCTGAGAAAGCTTCAACCAACAATCCCCTCTACGCAACTACTCTGTGCACTTCCCACATCATAGAATTTACCACCATCACTGAGGAAAAGCTTTCCACCTTAATAACCAAATCAAATCACTACCTGTTCCCTTGAACCAATGCTATCCAACCTAATCCCTAACCTAACCACTATAGTTATCCATGCCCTAATCCACCTCTTCAACCCATCACTAACCACTGGCATATTTGCTTCTTCTTTTAAACAAGCTACTGTCACACCCATACTCAAGAAGCCCTTTGTGGACTCATCCCCCTTATGTTGCTATCTCCCCATCTCAGTAATCCCATTGGCATCAAAACTCCTAGAACAACATGTCCATCTTGAAATGTCTTCCCACTCCTCATCCAACTCGCTCTTTGATCCAATGTGATACAGCTTCTGACCCAATCACTCCACTGAAACCACCCTAACCAAAGTTGCCAATGATCTGCTTGCTTCCAAAGCTATACATCACTAGGAAAACCCATATGTTGTTATGGACAACCTGTAGCAAAATAAATTCCAGTGTTGAAAATTATGTAGACATAAGGACATCTGAAAACAAACTCTTGACTTGATGGGTTGCATCAGAAGGGGCATATATGCCCGTGATGAGAACATAGTCCTGCCACTTTACAATTCACTAGTCAGACCACACAAGGAATATTGTGTACAATTCTGGGCTCCTGTGAACAAGGCAGACATAGCAGAGCTGGAGAGGGTTCAGAGGAGGGCAAATAAAGTAATAACTGGAATGGGTGGACTAGAGTACCAAGAAAGATTATCAAAATTAGGGTTATTCAGTTTAGAAAAAAGACCACTCAGAGGAGATCGTTGATCCAGGGAGTTATTCTGATTGCCTGAATGGAGTTGTGAAGGATTTTTTCCCCTAAAGTGGGGAAAATTGGCTTCTACCTCACAGTTTTTTTTGCCTTCCTCAGGATCAACTTGCAGGATAACAGACTGAACTGGATGGACGTTACCTGCCATTATAATCCTGCCTGATGATATTGGCATATTTGCTAAAAAGTGATCTCTATAGAACAGAATGTGTTAGTCTATAGTTTAGGCTTAGTAGCCAGTGTGAAAACTCCCCCAGAAAATGACCTATTGTTTAAATCACGTTTTTATGTTTAACATATTTTTAATGATATTTTTAATTTTCCAAGTCAATATCTATATTTAAACAAAAAACATTAAATCCTGCAGTTTCACTCTTCCACTAAGCCTTGGTCTGTACAGATCACTTTACTTCAGTTACCTGCTTATCTGTCATTCTAATCCTGGCTGTAATTATATCACCTATGTATAGATAAGAAAGGATCCACCATTCACAATAGGTTGTTGTCAGAGCTTATCTATTCTTTCCTTGTACAATGACCTCTGCACAGGTCACAGAGCATGCCTAGAAAACTCACCCATAAAAGTCAGACAAGATGGCCACACCCATAATAATGTTCAGGAAATAGAATAAATAAATCTGCACTCAGAAAATTAAAATAGATAAAGAAAAATAAAACATGTGTTGCTGTTTTAACTGGCAGATACAATTTTTGGTAACAGATATTCACACACAGCAGATTTGTTGCAAACATTTCAGTTCCATTCATCTGGAATTGTTTTGGCACAACCACAACTCCAAGACCCATTCTAATGGATAGGACAGTTACAGAAATTTCTGAAACAAATCTGCTGCATGTCAATTCAGGGATCTCAAAATCGGCCGCATGTATATGCACATAGAAAAATTTTCCAAATCAGGGGTGGCATTAATTTCAAATATGATACAATACTAAATTATTGTTAATAAAATATAGCACAACACACCAGTTACATCTAGTGACATCAGCTCTGATGTAGATATTCTGTTTCCTTATCCTCTCCATTTGGACCAGACTGCATTGACAGCTTCTTTCAGCTGTGTCTCAACTTTGCAGAGTTTGGTACACAGACCTCTTAGGTTCCTCACTTTTCCATCATCCTCCCCCTCCTGGTGACCCAACATTGTCATCCTGTGGCTCCCCAATACTGTGTCCGCTGTGCTTCCCAATTTCCACCACCACTATACTGGAAAAATAATGCCCCCAGTAGTGCCTTATATATTAAAATGTCCTCCTAGTGCTCTGGGCTGTATTAGTGACCAGGCAGCCCAGAGGCCTTTCCAGCATATGGCCAGGGTAGCTGGTGTCACAATGACCTGGTCACTAATGCTGGCATTCTGTTGCAGATAACTGTTACCACGTCAAACAGCTGAAATACAGAGGAGTAGGGGTGCGGCAGATGAGCACCAGACTTTGTATGCAGTTGGATACATTACCACAGTGCCACATTACCACAGAGATTGCAGTAATGTCATGGGAACCTCCTGTACTGTTTTTTTCTGAATCATAGGCTTCAGGTCTAGTGGCCTGAGGCCTATGAGGCTGAAGAGCAGGGACAGGAGCTATAGATGTGGGCCCTGCTATAACTACTGTATAATTTACACTCAACATAGTACTCAACATTAATACCCTGATAGGATATCTAGCATACATTACAGGTATGTATGACAAGTGGGCAAAGAGAGCGAGCAGTATACTGAATAGAGATTCCAGTGTAGGTGTTTTTGTAGTATTTTTGCATAGTGCCTTAAATACAAAGCAAATCAAATATAATAAGAAACCTGGTGACAGGTACTTTTTTCAACAAGGTTTATATAGAATATTAATAGGAGACAGCATTTTATCAATTACCTAGCTAAAATCTATTGGACTTCAATTAAATGTTACCTGAAAAAAGTGAAAGAAAATTCAATTTGTAGATGGCAGATCCAGTTATGCAGATCTCATCTTCATGAATATAAAGGAAGCTGATGAAAATATCCCTTTCCATTTTTCAGCATTGGATGAAAATTCATATTTTCAATACAGCGAAGACTAAGGGTATCTTTATTGTCGACTCTGGGTGATCTTTTCAGCAATGTGACCCTGTCATGTGGATGTTTCATATTGTTATTGCAACTTTAGGGGCTGGGGCAGACTGTATGTATTTCTGGACACCCTGAAAAATAAAAAAGGCCTATTCTTTTTTTTATTTTTTATTTAAATAATTATGCTTTCAGCCTAATCATAGGTTTGATAAGTTGAGTTTGCAAAATATCCAAACAGTTTTAGATAGAGAGTTACAATGTATATTTACTGCAGTCTTCATAGTGCATGAGAAACCCTTATCTTATCTAATGTGCCATTATATTTGCATGTGTAGTGGAAGTAAGGACTGCCATACTGCATTCAATGATAATCCAAGTATTTTCAGAGTAAATAACAGTTCTGTCACATTGTGAATGCATAGTCAGGAATTGATCTATTTACATTTTTAATTAAGACTGGTTTTCTGTTTTTAGCTTTCCATTATAGTCACACGTCATGGAAAGTTCACTGAGTTCAAAAGTCAGTTATTTGATCAGTTATTTCCATCAGTGAGCCAAAACTAGGAGCAAGTCAAAAGCACAAAACAAGTGTAAATATTTTCACTATACCTTATCTCTGAGGAGGCTTTACTACTGGTTTTGGCTCACAAAAACTGATGGAAATAACTGACCAAATAACTGAAGTATGAACTGGGCCTTACTATTGCAACATTCTGTATGTGTCAGTTTTATAATAGGCTGACACTTCCTGTCTTGTAAACATCACTTCTCAGCAGTCTTTTCATTACAATCAAGATTACAGTAACAATACCAACATCTCTATTTTAAACACCAGTTTCCTGTATTCATGTGGCTGCTGCAGAGTCGGACTAGGGTGCCTAGGGCTTCCAGTAAAATATATTCTGAGTGCCCACTGTAAAGCAAGATGCAAATATTACCTCTCACATAGCAGCAGCAGCAAGACACTATGATGATTAATTATCGGTGTCCTTGCAGTGACTTAGAGAGGGCAGGTCCTTGGGAAAGATGCTGACTGGCCTGCATCTGTACCTAGAAGTCATCTCATACATTGGATGTGTCTATAATAATAGTTTGTTAAATATTCTATTTATAATCTTTTTATAGGACCATAGGCTGCTTGAGATGCTGTATGCTGCCTATCTGTATGTAGTACAGTCAGTCTACTGTGCCATGTGCTGCTTGTGCATGGGGTGATGGACTAGGGCAGTGGTGGGCAAACTTTTTTGTCAACTGAGCCAAATATCGCCAAAACCACGATTGAAATTTCTTTTGAGAGCCACATTTTTAAAACCTAAAATATATAGGAAGGAAGCGCATGCTGAAGTTAATGGGTCCATGATGCGGGCTGCACACGGCCGTGTGCAGCCCGCATCATGGACCCATTCACTTCAATGGGTCCAGGATCCGGGATAAAAGTTCTACAGAGTGCTTCCGTGGTGCTTCTGGCTGTGCCTCCGCACCGCAAAAAAGTAGCGCATGCTGAAGGGAATGGGTCCATGATGCGGGGGCTGTGTGCAGCCCGCATCATGGACCCATTCACTTCAATGGGTCCAGGATCCGGGATATGAGTGCTACAGTGTGCTTCCGTGGTGCTTCTGGCTGTGCCTCCGCACCGCAAAAAAGTAGTGCAAAGTAGTAGCACTCATATCCCGGATCCTGGACCCATTGAAGTGAATGGGTCCATGATGCGGGCTGCACACGGCCCCCGCATCATGGACCCATTCACTTCAGCATGCGCTACTTTTTTGCGGTGCGGGCAGTCGGATGCGGATCGCGAACCCCATTCAAGTGAATGGGTCCGCGATCCTCATGCAGCTGCCCCATGGTCTGTGTCCGTGCATTGCGGACCGCTATTTGCGGTCCGCAGCACAGGCACGGCGCCCTTACATTCGTGGGCATGAGCCCAGAGTGTGTTTTTACATACTTTTATATGTACTTTCTTTTATTTGGATCTTGATTATTATTTCATTTTATCTTTATAATTTTTTACTTTTATTAAACTTGTCTGCAGACATTACTTTTGCTGTTTAAACACATGCCAAGTAAATGCTGATGCCAAATAATTGAGTCACCTGTAGAAGGAGGTACACTGACTCTGAAAGGAGGTAAAAGGAGGTACACTGACTCTGACTTGTAGCCTGCAGCGGTGTTCTGTCTCTGGCAGATTCCACTGCCCGGGAAGTTTTCAATACCCCTCGTCACTTCCTCCTCGTTCTGACGTCTATTAGGAGGTGCATACTTCCGACCCTACTGTGATGCGCGTGCGCTAATACTAGTTATCTTGCCTGTGGGACGCATTTGCGTTCCACAAAGCAAGAGAGGGCGTGTCTGCTAACTAGTATTAGCGCACGCGCATCACAGTAGGCCCTACTGTGATGCGCGTGCGCTTGCTTTGTGGAACGCAAATGCGTCCCACAGGCAAGATTAGATTCCTCTGTATTGCAGGATGGGTCGCCATGGGAAAGAGCCGCATTGAAGGGTCTAAAGAGCCGCTTGTGGCTCGCGAGCCGCACTTTGCTGACCACTGGACTAGGGGCCCACCTTACTTAGGAGCCCACCAGGGGATTCATCTATTCCCCTGTGGGCCAGTCCAAGCCTGGGGTGATGTAAAGCTTTTTCGAACATGCCGTAATTGCATCAAGACAAAATATCACAAAAACACATCATAAAATCAGCGGGTGAGAACCATGAAACCAACATCTCCTCCTACACAGATGCCGTCAGCATGTATCACAAGTGCAAATAGCATATAAATAAAGGTAGTTGTATATACCTGACAATAAAAAAAAACATGTTAAAGTGCCAGTAGTATTGCATACAGTACAATCATCTATGACGGGTCAGCAATGGAACAAACAATATGTGAGTCCCACAGATTGCCAATTTACATATAAAAATCCCAAACATAATTTGGTCCAAAATTGTGGCTCCATCTTGGGAATATCTCAGTAAATATAATTCATGGAAATCAAAGTGGTATCAGTATAAGGCCTCATGCACACGAACGTTTTTTTTCACGGTCCGCAAAAACAGGGTCCGTAGGTCCGTGATCCGTGACCGTTTTTTCGTCCGTGGGTCTTCCTTGATTTTTGGCGGATCCACGGACATGAAAAAAAAGTCATTTTGGTGTCCGCCTGGCCGTGCGGAGCCAAACGGATCCGTCCTGAATTACAATGCAAGTCAATGGGGACGGATCCGTTTGACGTTGACACAATATGGTGCCATTTCAAACGGATCCGTCCCCATTGACTTTCAATGTAAAGTCCGGAGTCCCTTTTATACCATCAGATCGGAGTTTTCTCCAATCCGATGGTATATTTTAACTTGAAGCGTCCCCATCACCATGGGAACGCCTCTATGTTAGAATATACTGTCGGATATGAGTTAGATCGTGAAACCTCATTTCCGACAGTATATTCTAACACAGAGGCGTTCCCATGGTGATGGGGACGCTTCTAGTTAGAATATACTACAAACTGTGTACATGACTGCCCCCTGCTGCCTAGCAGCATCCGATCTCTTACAGGGGGCCGTGATCAGCACAATTAACCCCTCAGGTGCCGCACCTGAAGGGGTTAATTGTACTATCATATCCCCCTGTAAGAGATCAGGGCTGCCAGGCAGCAGGGGGCAGACCCCCCCCCCCCCCCCTCCCCAGTTTGAATATCATTGGTGGCCAGTGCGGCCCCCCCCCCCTTCCTCCATTGTAATAAATCATTGGTGGCACAGTGTGCGCCCCCTCTTCCTCCCTCTATTGTAATAATTCGTTGGTGGCACAGTGTGCCCCCCCCCCGCCTCCCCCCCCTTCCTCCCTCTATTGTAATAATTCGTTGGTGGCACAGTGTGCGCCCCCCCCCCCTTCCTCCCTCTATTGTAATAAATCGTTGGTGGCAATCATTGGCCCCCCTCCCTCTATAGCATTAACAACATTGGTGGCCAGTGTGCGGCCTCCCATCTTGCGCCCCCCCCCCCCCCCCCGATCATTGGTGGCAGCGGGTTACTAGCAATAGTACAAGATTCATACTTACCTGGGAGCTGTGATGTTCGTGTCCGGCCGGAAGCTCCTCCTACTGGTAAGTGACGGTTCATTTAGCAATGCGCCGCACAGACCTGAGGCTGTCACTTACCAGTAGGTGGAGCTCCCGGCCGGACACGAACATCGCAGCAGCAGGTAAGTATTAATCTTCTACTATTGTACTATTGCTAAGTAACCATGGCAACGAGGACTGTAGTAGCGTCCTGGTTGCCATGGTTACCGATCGGAGCCCCAGCGATTAAACTGGGACTCCGATCGGAACTCCGCTGCCACCAATGATGATGGGGGGGAGGGGGGGGGAGATGGGAGGCTGCACACTGGCCACCAACGTTGTTAATGCTATAGAGGGGGGGGGGGGCAATGGGGGGCGCACACTGTGCCACCAACGATTTATTACAATAGAGGGAGGAAGGGGGGGGGGCGCACACTGTGCCACCAACGAATTATTACAATAGAGGGAGGGGGGGGGCCGCACTGGCCACCAATGATATTCAAACTGGGGAGGGGGGGGGGGGGGTCTGCCCCCTGCTGCCTGGCAGCCCTGATCTCTTACAGGGGGATATGATAGTACAATTAACCCTTTCAGGTGCCGCACCTGAAGGGGTTAATTGTGCTGATCACGGCCCCCTGTAAGAGATCGGGTGCTGCCAGGCAGCAGGGGGCAGTCTTGTACACAGTTTGTAGTGTATTCTAACTAGAAGCGTCCCCATCACCATGGGAACGCTTCTGTGTTAGAATATACTGTCGGTTCTGAGTTTTGAAAACTCAGCTTTGAAAAAGCTTTATGCAGACGGATCTTCGGATCCGTCTGTATAAAAACTAACCTACGGCCACGGATCACGGACACGGATGCCAATCTTGTGTGCATCCGTGTTCTTTCACGGACCCATTGACTTGAATGGGTCCGTGAACCGTTGGCCGTGAAAAAAATAGGACAGGTCATATTTTTTTCACGGCCAGGAAACACGGATCACGGATGCGGCTGCAAAACGGTGCATTTTCCGATTTTTCCACGGACCCATTGAAAGTCAATGGGTCCGCGAAAAAAAACGGAAAACGGCACAACGGCCACGGGTGCACACAACGGTCGTGTGCATGAGGCCTTAACCAGATATTACCAAACACAGACACATAACATACTGACCCTGGTATCAGTGGATACCTAGGGAGTTGTTCTCTCTCTCCCCCCTCCACAGATACCAGGGTCAGGCTACTTTCACACCTGCGTTCGAGTGTCCGCTCGTGAGCTCCGTTTGAAGGGGCTCACAAGCGGCCCCGAACGCAGCCGTCCAGCCCTAATGCATTCTCAGTGGAGGCGGATCCGCTGAGAATGCATCAGTCTGCCAGCGTTCAGCCTCCGCTCCGCTCAGCGAGCGGACACCTGAACGCTGCTTGCAGCGTTCGGGTGTCCGCCTGGCCGTGCGGAGGCAAGCGGATCTGTCCAGACTTACAATGTAAGTCAATTGGGGCGGATCCGTTTGAAGATGACACTATATGGCTCAATCTTCAAACGGATCCGCCCCATTGACTTTCAATGTAAAGTCTGGACGGATCCGTTCAGGCTACTTTCACACTTAGAATTTTTTCTAAGTTATAATGCAGATGGATCCGTTCTGAACGGATGCAAACGTCTGCATTATAGGAGCGGATCCGTCTGTGCAGACATCAGACGGACCCGCTCCGAACGCTAGTGTGAAAGTAGCCTTAGATGTTATCTGTCTGTGTAACTACCTTTATTTATATGCTATTTGCACTTGTGATACATGCTGACTGATTTTACAGTCTTTGTTATTTGGTGTTCAGGCATTATTAACCTATCAAACTTATTTTAGCCAGATTTGTGGACATCATTAGCCTGTCAGGCTGATTTAAGCCAGCTTGTTTAAAAGTTGAAAAATTGTCATAATCTTACTCTAGTAAAGTGGATAATTATATTAAGTGTTAAGGTTTGGCTACAAGGTGATCTTGGTTTCTCAACAGCACCCAAGGATTACAGTGGGATCACAGTGTAGCAGTGCTATCATAGAAATGAATGTGATTGCAGCACAACTCACACATTTGCCACGACCCTGACCCCAGAATCGCAAAAAATATATACCAAACATACAGGGGAATATAGTACTACGTACCTATTATATCCAGTGATGTCTCTTTTCTTTCCTCATCTTCTCCATTCAGCCCTGACCTCCATGACAAATTACTTCAGCCACATCTTGTCTTTGCATTTGCCACACGGACATCTTAGAGTCCACATTTTTTCAACATCCTTCACACCTTATCAGCACAAACTCCCCTTTCTTGTGCCCCAACATTATTATCCTGCCGACACCTTCAGTACTATCCTTTTTGTGCTCCCCAATGCCTTCAAATACTATGCTGCTGAAAGAAAAAAGTGCCCCAAGTGGAAATAATTAGAGATTAGTGAAATTATCAAAAATTTGATTCGGCTGCTTTGCCAAATTTCACAAAGAATCGATTGCATTGTGTTTAGCAGGCACAATGATGGGGAACAGCGATCACACCACTCCTGTCATTGAACCCCTCATATGCCAATTGTGTTTTTTGAGCAGCAGATCGCTGTTTAGACAGCACAATTTGCTGCCTAGAAGCCCTGATTGGTGGTGCCTGCATGAACGACAGGATCACCTGATGAATGAGCATTTTGGAGGCAAATTTACACGGCGAGCATGCTGAGCCGAACATCTTTTTCACTCGAGCATTGCGATGCTCGGCACATTATGGTGTTAGGCCTATTTAAGGACTATTGTTTTATCTGGCTGTAAAATATATTAGCTCAACGTGTGCTAAATTGCGTGCAATTGTTTGGCTGCTGGTGACAGCAGCGACATTACCTGCGCTACATCTCCTGTATAACGTTAGCCGCTGGTGACAGCAGCGACATTACCTGCGCTACATCTCCTATATAACGTTAGCTGCTGGTGACAGCAGCGACATTACCTGCGCTACATCTCCTGTATAACGTTAGCCGCTGGTGACAGCAGCGACATTACCTGCGCTACATCTCCTATATAACGTTAGCTGCTGGTGACAGCAGCGACATTACCTGTGCTACATCTCCTGTATAACGTTAGCCGCTGGTGACAGCAGCAACATTACCTGCGCTACATCTCCTGTATAACGTTAGTCGCTGGTGACAGCAGCAACATTACCTGCGCTACATCTCTTGTATAACGTTTGCGCATCAAAAATATCATTGACATTCAGTTGAATTTTTTTGTCGCTGGTGACAGCGACATTAACTGTGCTACATCTCCTGTATAACGTTTGCACATCATAAATATCAGTGACATTCAGTTTAATTTTTTTCACCCCTGGTGATAGCGACATTGCCTGCACTACATTTCCTATATAACGTTTGCGCATCATAAATATCAGTGATATTCAGTCAAATTTTTTTCACCGCTGGTGACAGCGACATTATCTGCGCTACATCCCCTGTATAACGTTTGCGCATCATAAATATCAGTGACATTCCGTTTAATATTTTTGCCGCTGGTGACAGCGACATTGCCAGCGCTACATCTCCTGTATAACGTTTGCGCATCATAAATATCAGTGACATTCAGTTAAATTTTTTTGCCGCTGGTGACAGCGACATTACCTGCGCTACACCACACATGGAGTACTGTGTACAGTCTGGGCTCATGTGAACAAGGCAGACATAGCAGAGCTGGAGAGGGTCCAGAAGAGGGCAACTAAAGTAATAACTGGAATGGAGCAACTACAGTACCCTTAAAGATTATCAAAATTAGGGTTATTCACTTTAGAAAAAAGATGACTGAGGGGAGATCTAATTACTATGTACAAACCGGATTCCAAAAAAATTGGGACACTAAACAAATTGTGAATAAAAAATGAATGCAATGATGTGGAGATGGCAAATGTCAATATTTTATTTGTAATAGAACGTAGATGACAGATCAAACGTTTAATCCGAGTAAATGTATCATTTTAAAGGAAAAATACGTTGATTCCAATTTTTTACAGTGTCAACAAATCCCCAAAAAGTTGGGACAAGTAGCAATAAGAGGCTGGAAAAAGTAAATTTGAGCATAACGAAGAGCTGGAAGACCAATTAACACTAATTAGGTCAATTGGCAACATGATTGGGTATAAAAAGAGCTTCTCAGAGTGGCAGTGTCTCTCAGAAGCCAAGATGGGTAGAGGATCACCAATTCCCACAATGTTGCGCAGAAAGATAGTGGAGCAATATCAGAAAGGTGTTACCCAGCAAAAAATTGCAAAGACTTTGCATCTATCATCATCAACTGTGCATAACATCATCCGAAGATTCAGAGAATCTGAAACAATCTCTGTGCGTAAGGGTCAAGGCCGTAAAACCATACTGGATGCCCGTGATCTCCGGGCCCTTAAACGACACTGCACCACAAACAGGAATGCTACTGTAAAGGAAATCACAGAATGGGCTCAGGAATACTTCCAGAAACCATTGTCAGTGAACACAATCCACCGTGCCATCCGCCGTTGCCAGCTGAAACTCTACAGTGCAAAGAAGAAGCCATTTCTAAGCAAGATCCACAAGCTCAGGCGTTTTCACTGGGCCAGGGATCATTTAAAATGGAGTGTGGCAAAATGGAAGACTGTTCTGTGGTCAGATGAGTCACGATTCGAAGTTCTTTTTGGAAATCTGGGACGCCATGTCATCCGGACCAAAGAGGACAAGGACAACCCAAGTTGTTATCAACGCTCAGTTCAGAAGCCTGCATCTCTGATGGTATGGGGTTGCATGAGTGCGTGTGGCATGGGCAGCTTGCATGTCTGGAAAGGCACCATTAATGCAGAAAAATATATTCAGGTTCTAGAACAACATATGCTCCCATCCAGACGTCATCTCTTTCAGAGAAGACCCTGCATTTTTCAACAAGATAATGCCAGACCACATTCTGCATCTATCACAACATCATGGCTGCGTAGGAGAAGGATCCGGGTACTGAAATGGCCAGTCTGCAGTCCAGCTCTTTCACCTATAGAGAACATTTGGCGCATCATAAGTGCGAGGCCTGTATTAGACAAGAATGGGAGAGCATTCCTATTTCTAAACTTGAGAAACTGGTCTCCTCGGTCCCCAGACGTCTGTTGAGTGTTGTAAGAAGAAGGGGAGATGCCACACAGTGGTGAAAATGGCCTTGTCCCAACTTTTTTGAGATTTGTTGACACCATGAAATTCAGATTCAACATATTTTTCCCTTAAAATGGTACATTTTCTCAGTTTAAACTTTTGTTCTGTGATTTATGTTCTATTCTGAATAAAATATTAGAAGTTGGCACCTCCACATTATTGCATTCAGTTTTTATTCACGATTTGTATGGTGTCCCAACTTTTTTGGAATCCGGTTTGTATAAATATATCAGGGATCACTACAGAGATATATCCCATCATCTATTTATCCCCAGGACTGTGACTGTAACGAGGGGACATCCTCTGCGTCTGGAGGAAAAAGGGTTGTACACAAACATAGAAGATGATTCTTTACGGTAAGAGCAGTGAGACTATGGAACTCTTTGCCTGAGGAGGTGGTGACGGTGAGTACAATAAAGGAATTCAAGAGGGGCCTGGATGTATTTCTGGAGCGTAATAATATTACAGGCTATAGCTACTAGAGAGGGGTCGTTAATCCAGGGAGTTAGTCTGACTGCCTGATTGGAGTCGGGAAGGAATTTTTTATTCCCTTAAAGTGGGGAAAATTGGCTTCTACCTCACAGGTTTTTTATTGCCTTCCTCTGGATCAACTTGCAGGATGACAGGCCGAACTGGATGGACAAATGTCTTTTTTCGGCCTTATGTACTATGTTACTATGTTACATCTCCTGTATAACGTTTGCGCATTATAAATAACAGTGACATTCAGTAATTTTTTTTTTTGCCGCTAGTGACAGCAACATCACCTGCGCTACATCTCCTGTATAACGTTTGCGCATTACACATATCAGCGACATGCAGTTGAATTTTTTTGCTGCTGTTGGCAGTGACTTTACCTGCTCTACATCTCCTATATAACGTTTGTACATCATAAATATCTGTGACATTCAGTTTAATTTATTTGTGCATACACTTACAAAACCTGTGCTACTTTACGTGTGACATACTTGCAAGCATATATACCATTTAATATGCTCAAGGCGAGCAGTAAGGGACGGTCAAGTGGCCGTGCTGCTGATGGTGCACGCAGAGGCCGTGGCCCCAGGCGCGGTGAAACTGTGCCTGCTGCCAGAGCACAAGAAACACACTCATCACACGATACCTAGCTTCATGTCCCAGTTTGCAGGGCGGCACAGGACACCACTATCGAAGACACACCAGTGCGACCAGGTGGTCTGTTGGATTGCAGCAGATAATCCTTCCAGTCGGTTAAGCACCACCCTGTTTTCCACAAAGTCCAGTCTCAGTAGCCAAGAGTCTGGTCAACAGAATCCTCGCCCTGATCCTCCTTCTACCCACCATGGAGAGTCTTGGCAAACAAGTGATCCCACACTCGGATATTCCAAGGAGCTCTTTTCACCACCATTCCTTGATTTGGGCCTCTCGCCAAGCACGCTTGAATAGGGACATGAGGAGATCTTGTGCACTGATTCCCAAACTCTTGACCATCAACAGTCAGAAAAAGATCACGTTGGGGAATGGCAATTAGTGTTTCATGAGGTGGATGATGATGATGAGACACAGTTGCCAATAAGTCAACCGCAATTAGTGTCTCAAGAGGTTCATGATTAGGATGAGACACAGTTGTCAATAAGTGAGGTTCTTGTTAGGTCAACAAGTCAAGAGGATGACCAGAGTGAGGAAGTGGAATAGGAGGTGGTGGACGATGAAATCACTGACCCAACCTGGGAAGGTGGAAAGCCGAAGGAGGACAGCAGTACAGAGGGGGAAGGATCCGCAGCACCGCAACAGGCTGGAAGAGGCAGTGGGGTGGCAAAAGGGAGAAGGTGGGCCACACCAAACAGGCCCGCAACTGTTCCCTGGAGCACCCCCTTGCGGCAATCTCCCTTGCCAAGGGGTAGGTGTTCCGCAGTCTGGCGCTTTTTTGAAGAAAGTGCAGACTATAATAGAATTGTCATTTGCAACCTGTGTCGTACCAAAATGAGCAGGGGCGTGAACACTAGCAACCTCATCACCACCAGCATGGCATCAAAGCACCCTAATAGGTGGGCCGAACGCCTGGGTCCACAATCTGTGTCTGCGAGTCATATCACTGCCTCCTCTTCCCCACATCTACTTCTGTGTCCCAGCACAGCGTACAGATGTCCATACCCCAGGCCTTTAAACAAAAGCGCAAATACCCAATTACCCACCCACAGGCCATAGCACTAAATGTGCACCGTTCCAAATTGCTGGTCCTGGAAATGTTGCCATTTAGGCTTGTGGACACTGATGCTTTCCGCAGCCTGATGGCAGTGGCGGTCCCTCGTTACTCAGTCCCCAGCCGCCACTATTTTTCCCGGTGTGTCATCCCCGCCTTACGCCAGTACAACGCAGTTATTGGGAAGGTCCACATAACGACTGACACATGGACAAGTGCTTTTGACCAGGGACGCTACATTTCCCTGACAGCACACTGGGTGAACGTTTTGAAGGCCGGGAACGAGTCGTACCCTGGGATGGCACAAGTGCTGCCGACGCCAAGGATTGCGGGCCCTACTTCCATCAGGATTTCCGCCACCACCTACATTAGTAGCTGCAACCCCCCTTCTCCTCCTCCTTCACTTCCACCTCTGAATTCTCATCTTGCAGCACCAGTCAGCCATCAGTCAGTAGCTGGAAGCAGTGTAGCCGTGCTGAAACTAATTTGCTTAGGTGACAAACAGCACACCACCACAGAGCTGTGGCAGGGTATAAGGGACCAGACTGAGCTGTGGCTCTCACCATTCAACCTACAACCAGGCATGGTTGTGTCTGATAATGTCCGTAACTTGGTGGCGGCTTTGGAGCTCGGCAAGCTCACACACATACCATGCCTAGCCCAACGCTGCAGCAGCTCTTGCAATTGCCAGCTCACCGACTGTTGTGCGTCGTGAGCATGCGCTGGAACTCCACGTTTCACATGTTGGCCAGCCTTTGTGAGCAGCAGAGTGCACTAGTGGAATACCAGCTGCAACATGGTCGTGACCTTTCCAGTCAGCTTCCGCTCTTCACAAGCGACAAGTGGGCATGGATGTCTGACCTCTGTGAGGTTTTACGCAACTTTGAGGAATCAACACAGATGGTGAGTGGCGATGTGCTATTATCAGCGTAACCATCCCACTTCTGTGTCTACTGAAACGCTCACTGCTCACAATGAAGGCGGACTCTTTGCATGTGAAAGAGGTAGAAATGGGGGAAGACAGTACACAGGGTGATAGCCAGAGCACCCTCAGTTCGTCTTCTCAGCGCGAATTGGATGATGATGATGAGGAGGAGCTGAAGATGGTTGCCTCCGCTACAGAGGGTAGTATTCATAGCAGGTTTATTCTATCAGTTCAGCGTGGATGGGCCGAAGAGGAGGAAGAGGATAAGGAGATTTAGAGTCACCCTCCTGACGAGGACAGCAAAGTTTTGTCTGTTGGGACTCTGGCACACATGGCTGACTTTGTTATCCTGCCTTTCCCGTGGCCAACACCGATTATTGGTTGTTCATCCTTCTCTACCCCCGCTAAGAATAGAACTTCTCATCTCTCATTCCTGTGGTGGAGAGGACTAGCAAAATGGTGCAATACCAGAACGTCTTTGTTGAAAATTTGCTCCAACAATTTCCAGCTGACAACGCTGGCAGCAGAGTACATAGTTCCTTGGGAAACCAAAGAGTGGAGACGAGGGGAACACACAGCAGTTCCAACAGAGGCAGGGCAACACTCTCCAAGGCCTGGGACAGTTTTATGACACCCTGCCAGCACACCCTGATGCGTGGCATAGTGTCACAAAGAGGGAAAAGTTTTGAAATATGATGAAAGAGTACATAGAAAACTGTGTCAGCGTTCTCAGTGTTCCCTCTGTGCCTTATAACTATTGGGTGTCCAAGCTGGACACGTGGCACGAACTGGCACTCTACGCCTTGGAGGTGCTTCCCTGCCCTGCTGCCAGCGTTTTGTCAGAGCGGGTATTTAGTGCTGCTAGGGGCATAATAACTGATAAGCGCATCCACCTGTCAACTAAAAATGATGACACGGTGACTCTTATCAAAATGAACAAGGCCTGCATTGCCCCGACTTCTCTACTCCACCAGAGGAATACGTCTGAATATAAAGGCACTTTAAATGTGGCTTTTATGTTTTATTGAATACAATGTATTCCCATGCACCCCTTCCACCACAAAAAAGGGTATAGGGCTCAATCTTCCCTCTCTCGTCCTCCTTCTCCTCCATCATATCAATATGCTTATTAGGCTGCCCTCGCTCCTAATGTTTTAGAGGGTCCTCTCAGCAGCAGACCCTCGCTCCTAATGTTTTAGAGGGTCAGCTCAGCAGCAGACCCTCACCCCTAATTTTTTAGATGTCAGCTCAGCAGCAGACCCTCACCCCTAATGTTTTAGATGGTCAGATCAGCAGCAGGCCCTCGCCCCTAATGTTTTAGAGGGTCACCAGCAGTCCCTTACTCCTAATGTTTTTGAGGGTCACCAGCAAGCCATCAATCATAATTCTTCAAGGTTGTGTATGATGCCCTTCTTTATGTGTAATAAAGGGTGTATTGGAGTGCCGGTTCCTTGTAATTTTTTGCAGCGCTTTCACTTAGTGCATAGGCTTTATGAGTGTAGGAGTCCCACTACCTGAACAATTGTACCACAATGTGAATGAGGCCCTCCTTTATGTGATATATAGGTTGTATCGGAGTGCATCTTCCTTGTAATTTTTGGCAGCACTTGCAGTTTATATACTGAAGGGGTAGCTGGAGTATGTCTTTTGTCATCCCTGACCCATATAAAAAGAACGCCCAAATGTGGGTGTAACATCCGCTCCTGATGAAGCTATCCTAGCGAAACCTGGAACGGGCGGTTCTGTGAACACAGAAGATTTTATGTTAGCTCAAATGCCTGTTGATCTTATACTTTTGTGAGTATAATAAAACCTGTTGATATATGGAAAATTGGTGAACCTTCACTATGTGCTCCAACCTCTAATATCCACAGAAGGGTCGTTCTGGGGCAAAAACTAACTTCTGTTGGAACTCAGGTGTTTGGCTGCATTGAAAAGAACTGTCATATCCCCACTATCATTCAGAAGCCACAGCCTATGTTGGGCAGCGCAACCCCTTTGTTGTTTGATGTGAATGGAACCCACTTTACACGAAGGTCTGCGACGCTGCTATAAGATGTAAAACACAGTGGTGAACTATTTATATATATTTTATTTAAAATTGTATTTCTTTTTTGTTTGTATTTCTATCTTTATATATACTTTATATATTATATATTTTATATATTTTCTTGTTTTTGTTTGCATTTTTGTGTCTGACAGGCTGCATAGTAGTCAGGTATGAGGAACAACAAGTGGAACCCAATGATGACTCTGTTAAGTCGAGTTCCAGTCCTGTGTAGACGGAGCCAAGAAATATATAGATAGATGCAGGCAGAAAGTACAGGGCAATTGTCTCGGAATGGGATGCGCCAACTTGAAGCTCCAAGGGCTCAGTGATGTACTGGATGGTTTCAGAAAGAGCCTTTCCATTGATGCAGACGTTCATAAGAACCATTTCAGACAGCACACCAGCTTTGCATTTTCATTTTTATTTGTATCTTTATTTTATTTAGCCATATAAGGTGCAGTAGTCAAGAACCTCAGCCACATTTTCGGTTTATATTTGAAACAACCCTTTTTCAAGCTAGTAACTATACAGCTCATGGCGTGTGGCTGGTGTGCCATCTGAAATAGTTCTTGTGACTAATATATGGTCTGAAGGGTGGAAAAGGACCTAAAAAGGGACGTGCACCCAGCGGAAGCCTCTCTTGGATGAGTGCTGTGGCCAGGATTTATTTTAACTCAGATTATACTAGTGTTGAGCGCGAATATTCGAATCGTGAAATTTAATCGTGAATATCGCCACTTTGAGAATTTGCAAATACTTATATAGTGCTATATATTCGTATTCGTGAATAGTGTTGATCGCGAATATTCTAATCGGGAATTTATCGCAAATTTATCGCAAATATCGCCACTTGAGAATTTGCAAATACTTATATAGTGCTATATATTCGTGAATAGTGTTGATCGTGAATATTCTAATTGCACATTTTTATCACGAATATATTACATTGCCGATTTTTGCAAACAAGTAAATAATGACTGGAGATCACAAATTCTCGAATTTGTGAATGTATGGCGAATATTCGGGCAAAAATTAGCAAAATATTGCAAATTCGAATATTGCCTATGCCGCTCATCACTAGAGTATACTGTATTGGTTCATCAAGGCAGGAACGTTAAACCACTGTACCACTATAGGACAGCCTTGCAATGACAAGTGCTGACATAGTCTTCCTTGGTATCACAATACAGACACAGGTCACTGTAGCACCTGTGTTGATGCTCCTCTTTAGACAATTTGAGGCTATCTACTTGCTTGGACTTCTGGTCTACAGTTGAAGATAGAGGAGTCAGAGTTCTCAATAGTGTTGGCACCAACTGAACTACTGCTTTGTTGAACAATACAGGCAGTCAGAGAGATCAAATCCTCCAGAGTTGTCGGGATATCAGAACTCACCAGTTGATCCTAATATTAGCTGACAGGTCCTCCCACAACAGCCTCATTTTTCTAGGCCAATTTGGAGAAAAGAGTATGTAGTACTGGCTTACTGTGAGGATGACACCATGAAGTAAGCCCCAAGGGGAGAGTGTCTAAAACATAACTTTTAATTAAATATGCAAATAAAACACACCACTGTGATGCAATAATCTAAAAACGTGGGGGGTCCAAGCCTGGTACCCCAACACTGGTAGATAAAGAATAAACCTGCTCCACCTAGTGAAAGGTGTGAGAAGTCTTACCAGACCAATATGTGTGATGGGACCAGCGAAGATTTCAAGGGAGGCAAATACAGAGGACATCAGATGTAGGTCCGATGGAAAGCCACGGTAATGGACGGGGTCTGTATAGACAACGGAGCACTGTGCTCTATTAAGCCCTATTGGTAGGGAAGGGGACTAGTTTCATTCTACCTATCTATACAGAGCACCTGCCCCAACAGGGGTGACCCTGTCCGGATACCAGTCCCTATACCGGACCTGATCCCTAAATCTGAAAATAAACGTAGCCAGCTAGTGCGCTCCTGATGACATCCCGACATGGCACGTTTCTGTCCATGTCGACTCTAAAGGGGAATAAGTACAAAAAGAAAGAACGCAGGTACACAGCCTGCAGCGACAACTGGGTCAGATGTAGATATAATTGTAATTGCCCCCCAGATGAGAGGGTGCAAATATGCAAAGGAAATGGTGATCCTATGTTGGTAGTTCTTTATTTCCCCCAACCATAGGGGACCTGCCATATGTAGGATTATCATATCCTCATGACCAACCAGCATAGGATCACCATTTCCTTTGGATATTTGCACTAGCTGTGTTCCCGGTTCCTTACTCCTGTGATTATTAGATTGCTCATTCCTCTGGCTTGTCTGCTGACCACTCTCTGTCTCTCATTTGGTACTTCAGAACTTTTCTGGTTCTGACCCATTTATGTATAATGGTATTTAGTTTGTCTTTGTTGTTTGTCCGTCTTTGCACTTATATGGCGTAGGGACCGTCAGCCAGTTGTGGTTTAGCTATCTAGGGCTTGCACTGCAAGTAGGTAGGGAAAGAGAGCTGGGTTCTAGCCTTAGGGCTCACTGTCCTTGTCTGTCCCTACCTACAGTCATAACACCTTGTCTGTTAGGTTGCATGATGTGATGTTACTATTTCTGCTACTGTTACTGCTACACAGCTGCACATCTCCTGCCCTTTCCACGAGGTTCCACACTGTACTGCTGCTGCTCCAAAAAAATAATTTTGGATGCTTTTTTAGAACAAGCTACTCTTTCTTTTGACACCAGCATATGAGTGTATAAAAAGAGGCAAGCGTTGTCCCCCATCAAGTCACTGCCAAAATGGGCACGCATCATTTTTAGATGTTTGTCAAGTGCAAGCCACAGTTTCTTCTGACATTAACTTGGGTATTTGTATAAACAGAGGCATGTATCTGACTCCATTAAGGCATAATTTTTGGCTGCTTGTTCAGAAAAAGACACAGCTTTTTCTACTGTATATGTGTATAAAAATGGACAGGCAAATGTTCCCCTTAAGCCATACCTTTTATACTGCTTTCTGTTATTGATTCAACACACTGTGTGTGTTTAAACATCATCTGGCTCCAATAAGGGATTCTAAACACATCATCCATGTGTTTACCCATATGTATAAATGTCACTCTGATATAATTTACTAATTGTGTCATTGTGATAAAGCACTTAAAAGGCGGGGGGGGGGGGGGCTGCTGAGGGTGAAAAAATTATAAGAATGTAAAAAGAGAGAAAAACAAGAGATAGAGAGAGCGAGGGAGTCCTAGGAGATCTCAGAGTGTAATATACCAATTTCAGGCCAATTGGAGCACTCTTGATTATAGTAGAAATGATTAGGACTCAAATCTAATTTTTTGACTGATTCATTAGAATTGGACCTGAAACTAATCTCAAATACTTTGCTCATCTCTAGCACTAGTCAACTCTGCAAAACCAAATGATAAACTGTATTGCCCTACAACATCATAATAATACTGTGGACACCCTCAGGAGTACATGATCTGTTTAACATTTTTAATCTGTTGACACATTGTAGATCCGTCCCTACCATGTTAATTTTTATAGCAGGATAATAGAAATATTCCAGCCATCAAAACTTACCGCACTGTAATTTTCAGTGTCACTTTTATCTCTCAAAGTAACAGTATCATAAAAGTCGGCAGATCATTTTAACCTTCCTACTTTAGTTTAAAATTCAGCTTCAGTTACTTAAAGCTTCCAAAGAATCACCTGAGAGCTGTTTAGGTTCATTAGTGCAAAATTGACAATTGGAAGCAAATCTAAAGATATCAGAAAACTTTAAAACTAAAATCCTGCAGTTTTCAAACTGGCCACTTGGTCTAAAATATATAATATATGTTATGTATATATGTCTTTTTGTCTTTTGAGAGCAGCTACATGGGCCATAAAGGAAGTGACTTTCTAGGAATGCTCTGTGACGTATGCAGAGGTCAGGAGTGAGCTGTTCCCAGCCTGGGCTATTGATGAGACGTCACTTCCACATCCCAGTACCAGGGTGGTGCTGTAGTAAAAACTTTTTTAACGTTTTCGAGGGTATATGCAAATGAGTAGGATTCAGGAATTTGACATAAGGTTTGGGTTTGCAATAGTAATAAATACAGTGCATTAGTAATGTTTTCAGACCCTTTCACTTTTTTCACCTTTTCTTATGTTGCGGCCTTGTGATAAAGAAAAACATTCAAGGTTTTTTTCCCATCATTCTGCACTCAATACTCAAAATCTTTGCTAATTTATTGAAAAGGAAAAACTAAAATATTGCATTTACCTTTTGTGTAACCCCTTTCTCCTCATAGATTGTAAGCTCTTGTGAACAAACTCCTGCTGGGCTTTTATGTGTCTTTAACAGAAAAGAGGCTACTTTCTGGCCAAACTGCCATGAAGCCCAAATTGCTGCAGTGATGGTTGTCCTTCTGAAAGTTTCTCCCATGTGCAAACAGGATCTTTGGAGCTTAGCCAGTGAGACCATTGGGTTCTTGGTCACCTCTCTTACTAAGGCTCTTCTCCTCCGATTACTTAGTTTGGTGGGGCAGCCCGCTCTAGGAAGAGTCCTGGTTGTTCCAAACTTCTTACATTTAAGAATTATGGTAACCTCTGTGCTTTTAGGAACTTTCAATGCAGCAGAAATGTTTGTACTCCTGTTAGACAGTGGTATGTCTTTCCAAGTCATGTCCAGGTGGATTCCTATCAAAGTGTGAAAACCTCTCAAAGACAATGAAGAGAAATGGGAGGCCCCCAGATCTAAATATGAAGTATCATAGCAAAAGTTCGGAAAGCTTATGCTCATGGAAAGTTTTTCCTTTTAAAAAAAAATTGCAAACATTTCTATAATTCTGTTGACATTTCTCATTATGGGATATTGAATGTAGATTGATGAAGAAAACTAATTTTATTTTAGCACCAGGCCACAACATAAAATGAGGGAAAGGGTCTGAAGAATTTCAAAATGTATAGTATATAGAGGTGTTACTTGTCATTGTGAAAAGTTACCTGTACAGAACAGGAAATCTTGATCTATTGTTAGACCTAGTGGCCAGTGTGAAATTTGCAGGATGCCATAGAAAACAAAAAAACAAACAAAAAAAAAACTCACTAACAATTCAAAAAAATATGTTTACAACAAAAAACTTGATTTAAACAATATGATTTTCTGATGACACATTCCCTTTATCTTTTGTATAAAATTTATTTAATATGCTTTATAATTGAAAATATATATATAAAACTATGTCATGAAAAAATGTTCAAACATCTAGACTGGCATGCAGGCATCATATCTAAGGAAAACATATTGCTCTCATACAGCATAGTTTCTATGGTATAGTATATTGCAGGGTTACTGTATGTTTGTTTTGGACAAATCTGAATAGTTCAGTTGTTTATTTGTAAAAAATACACTTTGAAGTCCGAAAATACGGCTAACCTAAAATAGCAGACATAACATATGGACAAGAGTGGCACTGTTCCTGTAAAAGAAAACAGACAACTGCATTCATTTTCTTAAAATAGCAACACTATTGTTCATTAAAGATTACACATTTCCTGTAACAAATAAGTTTTATGATGAAAACAGTATTCTGTTTTATGTTTCACAGTGCATATATAACTTGCTGTACAATTTGAGAGAACACAAACACAATTCAGAGAGAAAGTTGTACAGCTACATGGAATAATGCTGATAAATGAGTGGGCTATACACTAGAGTTTTAATGTGTATATAATCAAAATCTTCTTTTCCTTCTCTACGGATGTATTGATATGTCTATTTTTTCTAACCCTTCAATAAGCTTTCCTGATGCTGTTATCAAAACGACATCTGTAACAATAGGTAAAATCACTGGAAAACAGACAGTCTAAACTATCAGAGGCTCATAATAACTAAAATCCATGAAAGTCCCTTGCAGTGAAATTCAGTCTTTATACATATATCTATATATATATATATATATATATACAGTCATGGCCAAAAGTTTTGAGAATTACATAAATATTGGAAATTGGAAAAGTTGCTGCTTAAGTTTGTTACGCTGAGCGCTCCGGGTCCCCTGCTGCCCTCGGAGCGCTCACAGCGTATGCCCCCAGGCAGCACTCCAGCGTCTCGGCGTGTGCGTCCTCGCTCTCTAGGGCGCGCGCGCGCCGGGACTCTTAGATTCAAAGGACCAGTGCACAAGTGATTGGTGCCTGGTCCAAAGGGGTTATTAAGGGTTAAGGTTGTGAGAGGCAGTGCTGACTTAATTAGGCTGCACCTGTGCACTGCCTATTTATACCTTCTCCTCCCACAGCTTTCTGCCGGATCTTTGTGCCTTGTGCCTCAGAGAAAGCGTTCCCTACGATGTTAGTTTTCCTTACCTGTTGCCGTACCCGTTGCTACCGTCCACTCGCCTTTGAACCTTTGCCGCGTGCCCTGACTGCTGCTACGTCCGACTACGCTCTTACCTTCTCCCTGTGTACCACACCTTATCAGCTGCCAGAGAGGTCGAGTTGTTACTAGGGGACACGACCTGGTAGTTACCGCCGCGGCAAATCCACCCCGCCTTGCGGTGGGCTCTGGTAAAGACCAGTAACTGCTTAGAACCGGTCCTCTAGTACTACCTGCGCCATCGCCTCTCTGGTCTAGAGGATTCACTACCTGTCCTGCCGGTCCGTGACAAAGTTTTTATAATAGCAATTTGCATATACTCCAGAATGTTATGAAGAGTGATCAGATGAACTGCATAGTCCTTCTTTGCCATGAAAATTAACTTAATCCCAAAAAAACCTTTCCACTGCATTTCATTGCTGTCATTAAAGGACCTGCTGAGATCATTTCAATAATCGTCTTGTTAACTCAGGTGAGAATGTTGACGAGCACAAGGCTGGAGATCATTATGTCAGGCTGATTGGGTTAAAATGGCAGACTTGACATGTTAAAAGGAGGGTGATGCTTGAAATCATTGTTCTTCCATTGTTAGCCATGGTGACCTGCAAAGAAATGCGTGCAGCCATCATTGTGTTGCATAAAAATGGCTTCACAGGCAAGGATATTGTGGCTACTAAGATTGCACCTCAATCAACAATTTATAGGATCATCAAGAACTTCAAGGAAAGAGGTTCAATTCTTGGTAAGAAGGCTTCAGGGCGTCCAAGAAAGTCCAGCAAGCGCCAGGATCTTCTCCTAAAGAGGATTCAGCTGCGGGAGTGCCACCAGTGCAGAGCTTGCTCAGCAATGGCAGCAGGCAGGTGTGAGCACATCTGCACGCACAGTGAGGCGAAGACTTTTGGAAGATGGCCTGGTGTCAAGAAGGGCAGCAAAGAAGCCACTTCTCTCCAAAAAAAAACATCAGGGACAGATTGATCTTCTGCAGAAAGTATGGGGAATGGACTGCTGAGGACTGGGGCAAAGTCATATTCTCCGATGAAGCCTCTTTCCGATTGTTTGGGGCATCTGGAAAAAGGCTTGTCCGGAGAAGAAAAGGTGAGCGCTACCTCAGTCCTGTGTCATGCCAACAGTAAAGCATCCTGAGACCATTCATGTGTGGGGTTGCTTCTCATCCAAGGGAGTGGGCTCACTCACAATTTTGCCCAAAAACACAGCCATGAATAAAGAATGGTACCAAAACACCCTCCAACAGCAACTTCTTCCAACAATCCAACAACAGTTTGGTGAAGAACAATGCATTTTCCAGCACGATGGAGGCAAAAGTGATATCTAAGTGGCTCGGGGACCAAAACGTTTACATTTTGGGTCCATGCCTGGAAACTTCCCAGATCTTAATCCCATTAAGAACTTGTGGTCAATCCTCAAGAGGCGGGTGGACAAACAAAAACCCACTAATTCTGACAAACTCCAAGAAGTGATTATGAAAGAATGGGTTGCTATCAGTCAGGAATTGGCCCAGAAGTTGATTGAGAGCATGCCCAGTCGAATTGCAGAGGTCCTGAAAAAGAAGGGCCAACACTGCAAATACTGACTCTTTGCATAAATGTCATGTAATTGTCGATAAAAGCCTTTGAAATGTATGAAGTGCGTGTAATTATATTTCACTACATCACAGAAACAACTGAAACAAAGATCTAAAAGCAGTTTAGCAGCAAACTTTGTGAAAACTAATATTTGTGTCATTCTCAAAACTTTTGGCCACGACTGTATATACATATAAATATATATATATACACTGCTCAAAAAAATAATGGGAACACTTAAACAACACAATGTAACTCCAAGTCAATCACACTTCTGTGAAATCAAACTGTTCACTTAGGAAGCAACACTGAGTGACAATCAATTTCACATGCTGTTGTGCAAATGGGATAGACAACAGGTGGAAATTATAGGCAATTAGCAAGACACCCCCAATAAAGGAGTGGTTCTGCAGGTGGTGACCACTTCTCAGTTCCTATGCTTCCTGGCTGATGTTTTGGTCACTTTTGAATGCTGGCGGTGCTTTCACTCTAGTGGTAGCATGAGACGGAGTCTACAACCCACACAAGTGGCTCAGGTAGTGCAGCTTATCCAGGATGGCACATCAATGCGAGCTGTGGCAAGAAGGTTTGCTGTGTCTGTCAGCGTAGTGTCCAGAGCATGGAGGCGCTACCAGGAGACAGGCCAGTACATCAGGAGACGTGGAGGAGGCCGTAGGAGGGCAACAACCCAGCAGCAGGACCGCTACCTCCGCCTTTGTGCAAGGAGGAACAGGAGGAGCACTGCCAGAGCCCTGCAAAATGATCTCCAGCAGGCCACAAATGTGCATGTGTCTGCTCAAACGGTCAGAAACAGACTCCATGAGGGTGATATGAGGGCCCGACGTCCAGAGGTGGGGGTTATGCTTACAGCCCAACACCGTGCAGGACATTTGGCATTTGCCAGAAAACACCAAGATTGGCAAATTCACCACTGGCGCCCTGTGCTCTTCACAGATGAAAGCAGGTTCACACTGAGCACATGTGACAGACGTGACAGAGTCTGGAGACGCCGTGGAGAACGTTCTGCTGCCTGCAACATCCTCCAGCATGACCGGTTTGGCATTAGGTCAGTAATGGTGTGCGGTGGCATTTCTTTGGAGGGCCGCACAGCCCTCCATGTGCTTGCCAGAGGTAGCCTGACTGCCATTAGGTACCGAGATGATATCCTCAGACCCCTTGTGAGACCATATGCTGGTGCGGTTGGCCCTGGGTTCCTCCTAATGCAAGACAATGCTAAACCTCATGTGGCTGGAGTGTGTCAGCAGTTCCTGCAAGACGAAGGCATTGATGCTATGGACTGGCCCGCCCGTTCCCCAGACCTGAATCCAATTGAGCACATCTGGGGCATCACGTCTCGCTCTATCCACCAACATCACGTTGCACCACAGACTGTCCAGGAGTTGGCAGATGCTTTAGTCCAGGTCTGGGAGAAGATCCCTCAGGAGACCGTCCGCCACCTCATCAGGAGCATGCACAGGCGTTGTAGGGAGGTCATACAGGCACGTGGAGGCCACACACACTACTGAGCCTCATTTTGACTTGTTTTAAGGACATTACATCAAAGTTGGATCAGCCTGTAGTGTGTTTTTCCACTTTAATTTTGAGGGTGACTCCAAATCCAGACCTCCATGGGTTAAAAAATTTGATTTCCATTTTTTTCTTTTGTGTGATTTTGTTGTCAGCACATTCAACTATGTAAAGAACAAAGTATTTCAGAAGAATATTTAATTAATTCAGATCTAGGATGTGTTATTTTTGTGTTCCCTTTACTTTTTTGAGCAGTGTATATATATATATATATATATATATATATATTCAGTATATGTGATATTCTGCAGCCAGACCCTTATTTGAAAAAAAACAAAACACTGGCAATTCATACAATTGAGTAGACTACATGTTTCAAACAACTTGTCTTCCCCTGTTGCGGCATGTATCGTCTATTTCTCCAACTTCATGTCTTAGTATCAAGTAGATTAAAAGAAGAGCTTAATACAAGGTTGCTAAGAAACACATTTTTGGCTCAACATGTGTCAATATAATGGATAAACCTGTTTCAGTCTTTTTCAGTGTTTCAGTAGTTATTGATGATGAAATGAAGAAGCACTTACAATGGCAGTGGATCCAGGTGGCCATGCATCATAAACAAAGTAAAAATTAACCAGCAGAGTTTTTCTTTTTATGTGTTTTGTGTGAAAATTCATAGACTACTCAAGCGAATATCTGTAAAGATGTTCAACTTTTTTTTTTCTAGTATGAAGAACATATCTTCCTGCTGTTTCTATATATATTGACATTATGACCAAGATAGTAAATTATGCCTTTTTGCCTTTATCTTTTTCCTTGCATAAATTTGAAGAAAAGAAACTACAGTTTATGCCATAGGCATCTCATCTGTAGAAGGCGATAGAAAGCTGTATTTTCAAGGGGGGTTGTCCAGGAATTAAATATTTCTTACCTATTGTCTGGATAAGTAATTAACATAAGATTGGAACGGGTATGACTCCCAAACCCCCTACAATCAGCTGTTTGTAGACGTAGCAATGCTTGGCTGAGCATTTGGGTCTCTTCGTAGAATGCCAAACACAGTGCCACACATTGTGAACCGACTGAGCTGTATACAGCAGCTCAACCCCATTCACGTGATAAGACTGAGCTGCAGAGAGGCCATGTGATAAGTAGACATGATATCACAGGCAGAGAATGGGCATTGGTGCCTGGAATTGGACCACCACTGGTGAGACATTGATAATGTATGCTGAAGATAGGTCATTAATATTTAAGTCATAGACAAGTTTTTTGAAGAAGTATTCTGGTTATATCAACTTATCCCCTATTTACAGGCACTAGATAACTATTAGAGCGGTGGTGATCCGACCACTGGGACTGCCACTGTATAAAAAAAGTATCTGGCATCTTGAGGATACTGAAATTGGGGCTTTATTCAGACATACATCCATAACCGTACAAGACAGTCCAAACAACACTTACAGGTGAAACTCGAAAAATTTGAATATTGTGCAAAAGTCAATTTATTTCAGTAATGCAGCTTAAAATTAGAATTGTGTGAAAAGGTTCAATATTCTAGGCTCAAAGTGTCTAGTTAGCTAATTAATCCATACTCCCTGAGCAAAGGGTACCTCAAAATTGAGACTTTGGGGTTTTCATAAGCTGTAAGCCATAATCATCCAAATTCTAACAAATAAAGGCTTGAAATATCTCACTTTTCATGTAATGAGTCTATCACATACATTAGTTTCACCTTTTAAGTTGCATTACTGAAATAAATGAATTTTGCTTGATATTCAAATTTTTCGAGTTTTACCTGTATATACATGACTCATCCTGAGGATAAGTCATCAATATCAAGTGCCTGGAAAGGCAATTTAAAGGAAAGGAAGAAAATAAGAGAGAAATTTCTTGGATTTATTTATCTTTTTTGGCCATTTTCTATTCTATGTTTCGTGTTAATATATAACAGGATATATGAACATGAAATGGTTAAAGGATGTAAAGTGATTTATTCTGTCTAAAAGCTAAGAGTTAATCTTTCTGTGCATTATCAGGAACGCTTGAAACCAGCGTGGAGCTATTAAAAATTCAGAGGCATTGAGCATAAATATTATTAATGACTAGCTTTTAGTTGACAATGTGATCATTTTGATCCGTTAGTATTGAAAATCCTGGGACGTCAAGTTAATTACACCTTCTTATAAATAATTTGATCTAAGAATCTTGTTTGCTGAAGTGCACAAGGGATATTTTAATCACTAGCTTATAGATATCAATGACTCAGTTTGAAAATACTAAAAGCAATGAATCTATATCTGTCACAATAAAACACATGCAATTGAAATATTAATTTATGTCTTTGGCTTCTAACCTCTCCACCATATTAGTCAGATTTTTATAACTGCTCACACTCAAAATATACAGCATTTTCGTTCAAACTCACTGTTCATTGTGACTCTCATGGATGACGTATAGTGCTTGTGTATCAAGAGAAATTGTATTCTTATACTAAAAATCCATACCTGTAGTCTATGCCTCCGAAACAAGTAAGATGGCTTCTGCTGCATGACATACTTCAATGTCAGGGCGGACTATTAATATGCTGTATTGCCTTCATGGAGACAGGTTGGAGTACATTGACCAGGTAAGGTGTTTAATGCCTTAATGACAGCCCATGCATGATTTTATGCCAGCCATTAAGGAGCAAATTGTTCCATAGTGCTGTAAAACACGTTGTAGAATAATTGCTACACGGAGATCCCCAACACTCAGTTGGGAATTCATCCAATCAACTGTCACACCATCAAGGCTGGTTTCCTCTGTAACTGGAAATGCTATATAGTGTAAAAATAAATAAATCAATTCTATTCTGACCATCTGAGGGATACGTTAAAGCCCACAAAAAAGACTTAAAAATAAAATGTAACAAATATAAAATGATTATATGGTTATGGATAATAATAAAATTAATCATTATAATCAATAAAAAAAAAAACTAATTAAGCCATGACAAAGTACTTGATGTCCCTGTAGTGGCTCTATTCTGCTGTAGGTCACGTTATATTAAATATTGTAAAGGGATTATCCTATGAAAAGTATCAGATTGTGGAAGTTCCACCCACTCCCATGTGTACCACCACTCCATTCAGAGAGGGGATTAGAGGACCTCTCATTCTCAGGATTCTTGGGAGCCCCAGTGGTCGTACCCTCTGTGATCTATTATTTATCACCTATGCTGTAATAGGCGATAAATACTTTTAATAGTAAAACGTATTTAACCCCTTAAGGACACAGTCATATTTCACCTTAAGGACCAGGCCATTTTTTGCAAACCTGACCAGTGTCACTATATGTGTGAATAAATTTTAAAATGCTTTTACTTATCCAGGCCATTCTAAGATAGTTTTTTCGTCACATATTGTACTTCATGACACTTGCAAATTTCCAAGTTTCAATTTCTCTACTTCTATAATACATAGTAATACCTCGAAAAATAGTTATACATTTACATTCCCCATATGTCTACTTTATGTTTGGATAATTTTGGGAATGCCATTTTATTTTTTGGAGACGTTACAAGGCTTAGAAGTTTAGAAGCAAATCTTGAATTTTTTTAGAAAATTTCTAAAACCCACTTTTTCAGGACCAGTTCAGGTCTGAAGTCACTTTGTGAGGCTTACCTAATAGAAACCACCCAAAAGTGAACCCATTTTACAAACTTCACCCCTCAAGGTATTCAAAACGAATTTTTACAAACTTTGTTAACCCTTTAGGTGTTCCACACGAATTAATGGAAAATAGAGATAAAATTTTAAAATTTCACTTTTTTGGCAGATTTTCCATTTGAATCAATTTTTTCCAGTTACAAAGCAAGGGTTAACAGCCAAACAAAACTCAATATTTATGGCCCTGATTCTGTAATTTTTGGAAGGCAGATTTTGCTAGACTGGTTTTTTGACACCATGTCCCATTTGAAGCCCCCCTGATGCACCCCTAGAGTAGAAACTCCAAAAAAGTGACCCCATTTTAGAAACTACACCACTCAAGGTATACAAAACAGATTTTGCAAACTTTGTTAACCCTTTAGGTGTTCCACAAGAATTAATGGAAAATAGAGATAAAATTTCAAAATTTCACTTTTTTGGCAGATTTTCCATAATTTTTTTTTTTTTGCAGTGTTAAAACAAGGGTTAACAGCCAAACAAAACTCAATATTTATGGCCCTGATTCTGTAGTTTACAGAAACACCCCATATGTGGTTGTAAACTGTTGTACGGGCACACGGCAGGGAGCAGAAGGAAAGGAATGTCATACGGTTTTTGGAAGGCAAATTTTGCTGGACAGTTTTTTTGACACCATGTCCCATTTGAAGCCCCCCTGATGCACCCCTAGAGTAGAAACTCCCAAAAAGTTACCCCATTTTGGAAACTACGGGATAGGTTGGCAGTTTTGTTGGTACTACCCTGTTTCCCCGAAAATAAGACAGTGTCTTATATTAATTTTTGCTCCCAAAGGTTCGCTTGGTCTTATTTTCAGGGGATGTCTTATTTTTCCATGAAGACAAATACGGTACACATTTATTGTTGAACAAAAAAAAAAGGAAATCAGGGTGGAGAGGGGGATCACTTAAAATGACACAGGGGGATCAGAAGGGGGAATCAAAATGGTACAGGAGAATCAGAGGGGGGATTACTATAGCATTTTAGTACCCCCTTCTGATCCTCCTGTGTCATTTTAATTCCCCCCTCTGATCCCCCTGTGTCATTTTAAATGATCCCCCTCCCCACCCTGATACCCCTGTGTCATTTTGATTCCCTTCTCTGATCACCCTGTGTCATTTTGATTCCCCCCTCCGATCACCCTGTGTCATTTTAATTACCGTTTTTAGTCTTCCTCCCCCCATCTTCACCAGACATCCCCCACCTTCCATCAGATATTCCCCCCCTACCTGTCACCCCGTCCCCTGTGTGTGCCAGCCAAGTTGTGAGACTCCATCAGGGCAGAGCGAGCAGCGAGCGGAAGAAGGCGGCAGCTTGTCCTGGCGGCGGCTGCGGCCAATCAGTGAGCTCCTTACATTCTGGGGTGGCTTGCTTTATAATCGGGGAGGCATTATGTCCGGCCGATGCTTTATAATCGGGGAGTCATTATGTTCGGCGGATGCTTTATAATCGGGGAGGCATTACGGTATGTTCGGCCGATGCTTTATAATCGGGGAGGCCTTATTTTCGGGGGATGCTTTATTATCGGGGAGGCCTTATTTTCGGGGGGATGCCTTATATTACAGCGATAGGCAAAACTAGAGGTAGGTCTTATTTTCGGGGGATGTCTTATTTTCGGGGAAACAGGGTATTTTAGGGTACATATGATTTTTGGTTGCTCTATATTGCACTTTTTGTGAGGCAAGGTAACAAGAAATAGCTGTCTTGGGACCGTTTTTATTTTTTGTTATTTACAACATTCATCTGACAGGTTAGATCATGTGGTATTTTATAGAGCAGGTTATTACTGACGCGGCACTACCTAATATGTCTACTTTTTTTTATTTATGTAAGTTTGACACAATTATTTCATTTTTGAAACAAAAAAAATCATGTTTTAGTGTCTCCATTGTCCGAAAGCCATAGTTTTTTCAGTTTTTCGGGCGATTATCTTGGATAGGGTATGATTTTTGCGGGATGAGATGACTGTTTGATTGGCGTTATTTTGGGGTGCGTATAACTTTTTGATCTCTTGCTATTACACTTTTTGTGATATAAGGTCACAAAAAAGCCTTTTTTTTTACACTTTTTAATTTTTATGGTATTCACCTGAGGTGTTAGGTCATGTGATATTTTTATAGAGCAGGTTAATGCCTAATATGTGTAGTGCATTTTATTTTTTACATTTTTTATCAGTGATAAATGTGTTTTTTATTTTAACTTTTTGTTCACTTTTTTTTTTTTTGACCCAGACCCTTGGTTCTTGAAGATCCAGTGGGTCTGATGTCTGTATAATACAGTACAGTACACTATATAGTGTACTGTACTGTATTTTTACTTTGCAAGGTCTGATCAGACTTCTACCTTTAGCAGAAGTCTGATCAGTACCATGGACATCCGGAAGCCTGTGAAGGCGTCTGGTTGCCATGGTAACCATCTACTGCTGCCACAACAGAGCAGCGGATGATTGGGAGGGAGGGGGGCACCCTCCCTCTGTGATCCCATGAAGAATTGGGGGCTGAAAAGGCAGAGCAGCCCCCGATGGGAGAGGGAGGAAGCTCCCTCCCTGTTAACCTCTTCCATACAGCGATCCCTACGGACCGCGGCATGGAAGGGGTGAAACGGCTGACATCACAGCACAGATGTCAGCCGTTTCAAGCAGAGTGTCAGCAATGTGCTGACACTGTTTGCTAACCACTCGGCCATCCTGAAAATGAGAGGGGGCGGGCGGCACCTCCCCCCCCTGCACAACCCGCCGGCAACTAATAATGAGGGCTGGGGGTTGGGGGGTTAAAAATGAAAATTTAGGTAATTTGGAAGTTTCTGATCCCTGCGGTCACGGACCACGGGGATCAGAAACTTCCGACAGCACTGCAAACCACAGGTCTGAATTGACCTGCGGTTTGCAGCGATCGCCGATACGGGGAAGGGGGGTCACAGGACCCCCCTCGGCATTGTCCCAGGGTGGCTGCTGATTGATTTCAGCAGGCACCCAGTTCCGATCACCGCATGCCGCACGGCGGTGATCGGAAATACACATGACGTACCGGTACGTCATGTGTCCTTAAGTACCGGGACATCATGACTTACCGGTACGTCATGTGTCCCCAACAGGTTAAAGTTATTCTATTAAATAGTTTAAACTTTAAAAACTCTGGGAATGTATCAACCTTTATACCAATTTTCTAGCATACAAAAGTTTTTGGCACAAGTGCCATTTTGTGCCAGAAATGGTGACTTTTTGCCCTATTCCACATTCTTCACCACAAAAAAAGGAGCTGCACGTGGGTAGGAGGAGGTGGCCTCTGAGAAGGCCCCCCTGGCCTGACTTGTTTAACAACATGTGCATCTGAAAAATGTGCAAAATGCCAGTCAGTATAATAAATGAAAAAAAAGCATAATAAAAAAAAAATAAAAAAATTAAAAATTACTTTAATAGCATTAAAAATTTTAAAGTTATACTTATTTAACCATGATTAGCATTAGCAGAAAAACACTAGAAATAGCCTGGTTATCAAGACCCATGTGGTATTAAGTGTTAATGTCTCTCTATCCTTTGTATATTATTAAACACTTTATGTACCTTCTTGGGCGTGAAGGCAGTTGTCTGTATATCTTTATTTTTGGGCGGAACTATAAACCTTGAAGAAAAAAATAATCACACAAGTGAAAATCATTTAAGAGATTTTATTTATATATACAGAATTAACCAGTGGTTCTAATAGAGCTCATATTTTGCTCTCCAGTTTTATTTATTTATTTATTTTTTTCCTCCCTCCAGTGTATTACAGTTTGAGAGAGAAACAGGTGACAAAACACGTTATAGTTTCATTTGGAGTCAGTTTTGTGTCTGTGGCATCACCTCCAGACTTCTCCCTTTGCAGGACAGAGAAGCAATGCATGCATGCTGAGGTCAGTTCACTCAAATGTGTTTTGTTGTAGTTATTTATGTCATTTAAGGAGGTTATCCGAGACAAAAAAAATGTCCCCCATATGCCTGGGTTCCTCACACTGAATATTCCGTACTTACCTGGCTCCCCACTCCCTGCTCCAAATTTGGTCCCCTGATGAAAACATCCGGTGTCGGTGGGGAGCAGCCAATAGCAAGCGGTGACAGGCACGAGCCTCTCTAGCATCTCGGGTGAGACATGACACTTTTCTTTGATAACCCCTTTAAGTGTGTTTTAATGTAAAAGTGACAGGAAACACCATTAGACTTTATTCTACAATGGCCTGGGTCATTCTTCATTGCATGGAAATATATATTTATTAATTTATTTTGCTCATATAGTAACAGCATAATTCACTGCACTTTTACAGAAATTATTACCATTTGGTGTCCCTGTCAGTATGTCTTTGAAGTCTGGGAGGAAACCCATGCAAACAGAGTGACAGCATAAAACTCCACACACATTTTGTCCTTTGTTGGATTTGAACAAACAAAGTGACAACCTAAAGAACCACACAGGTTGTGTCCTTTGTTGGATTTGAACCTGGGACGCCAGCACTACAGGGTAACAGTACTAACCTAAACTGAGCCACCACGTTGCTCCACTGAGCAGTGCTTGACTGTTTCTATATCTCCCAAAAACTATAATGTGAGGATGGCCTGTACTGCCCCCTCTCTTCACATTGTGGCCATTTGAGAACCATTTTTTGTTTTTTTTTAGGGATCCTATTAGGCTCTCACTGATCAAATATTCATAGCAGAACTGATGCAAAAAGCCCTTTAAGGATAGATTCACATCATCCCATCATATTTGTGATGTACGTTTAGTGTACATCTCCCAGTATACATGTTTAATGTGCCCATAGGGTTACAGTAGCCTATAGGAAGCCAAAAGAGAGAGTGCCCTTTTGACCAAAAGTATGGTTGGTGTAAGTTAATATCTTATATATCATATATATATATGTCTCTGTCTGTCTGTCTGTTCGTTATGCACGACCAAACAACTAGACCGTTCTTCACCAAATTTGGCACACAGGTACATCAGGTATCCGGGAAGGTTTTAGATTGGGTCTCAGCTCTCTAGGACGTACCGTTCCTGAGATATTCCCCCAAAATGACCCACATTAGCCAATACAAGCTTGCAAGTCTTTCTCTTCAAATCCCAACTGCCATAAACACAATTTTACTCAAGGTTTCTATAACAATCCAGCCATTTTTCTTTACTGCTTAAAGGGGCGGGCACTGTGGAGGTCACTGTTTTTAAAGGACCTGGCACTGTGGAGGTCACTGTTATTAAAGGGGCAGGCTCTATGAAGGTCCCTGATAAAGGGGCGGGCACTGTGAAAGTCACTGTTAAAGGGGCGGTCACTGTGAAAGTCACTGTTAAAGGGGCGGGAGCTATGAAGGTCCCTGTCAAAGGGGCGGGCACTGTGAAAGTCACTGTTAAAGGGGCGGTTACTGGTAAACGGGCAGTCACTTTTAAAGGGGCAGTCATTGTGAAAGTCACTGTTGAAGGGGCCATCACTATTAAAGGGGTGGTTACTGCGAAAGTCACTGTTAAAGAGGAGGTCACTGTGAAAGTCACTGTTAAAGGGGTGGTCACTGTGAAAGTCACTGTTAAAGGGGCAGTCACTGTTAAAAGGGCGGTCACTATGAAAGTCACTGTTAAAGGGGCGGGTGCTGTGGAGGTCACTGTTAAAAGGGTGGGCACTGTGGAGGTCACTGTTAAAGGGGCGGGGGCGCTGTGGAGGTCACTGTTAAAAAGTTGGGCACTGTGGATGTTACTGTTAAAGGGGCAGGGCACTTTGGAGGTCATTGTTAAGGGGCGGAGACTGTGGAGGTCACTGTTAAGGGGCAGGGGCCACTATTAAGGGGGACACTGCTGTGAAGTCACTGCTAAGGCAGCGGGGTACTGTGGAGGTCACTGTTAGGCCTATTGCACACGACCGTATGGCTTTTTCAGTGTTTTGCGGTCCGTTTTTCATGGATCCGTTTTTTGTTTCCGTTGTGTTTCCGTTTCTGTTCCGTTTTTCCATTCCGTTTTTTCCGTATGGCATATACAGTACAGGGAGTGCAGAATTATTGAATATAGTTGTATTTTTGAGGATTAATTTTATTATTGAACAACAACCATGTTCTCAAGGAGGAATGGGCAAAAACGCCTGTGGTAAGATGTGGCAACTGCTCATAGAGACTTATCCAAAGCGACTTGGAGCTGTGATTGCCGCAAAAGGTGGCTCTACTAAGTATTGACTTTAGGGGGGTGAATAGTTATGCACATTGACCTTTTTTGCTATTTTGTCCTATTAGTTGTATGCTTTACAATTAATCAATTTAAAAGAAGGTCTAAGTTGTGGGCATGTTCTGCAAATTACATGATGGAAATCCTCAAACAATCTATGTTAATTCCAGGGGGTGAGTCAGCAAAAAAAAGAACAAAGTCAAGGGGGGTGAATACTTTTGCTTAGCACTGTTTACATTACAGAGTGTTGGCAAAACATACAAAACCTATTTACCCTTTGTACCTGGGCATTGTTCGTCCCGGATTCTTTCAATGAAACGTGGCTGTCTTCGCTTCATGTCTGACCATTTCTTTATAATGGCCAGACGGCAGTGTTTGCGACCCATTTGGCGCCACATTTCGTAGGCCAACTTCCGCACTATCCTCTGTTTCTCGGCGTGGGACCGGGTGCGGTCGTAGCCCCAACCCAACATCCGCTGCAAGAGAAAAATGCAAGCATATAATCCCAATTTTTAACAATAATAGTATTAAAAATAATTTACTCAAGTAAACTGCTAAAAGTATTTAATGTTTTGAGGTGGAAATATTAGATGTAGGCCGCCTGCATCGCCAGTATTTGCTGGTTCATTTAGAGTTACCCAGGATGCACCCCAGCGAGTTCGAGCGATCGTGTTCACGAACCGTCCCATCAGTTGTTTGTCCATCACTACTACAGAATCAAGGCCATAAATATTGAGTTTTGTTTGGCTATTAACCCTTGCTTTGTAACTGGAAATAAAATATTAAAATGGAAAATCTTCCAAAGAAGTGACATTTTGAAATTTTATATCTATTTTCCATAAATTCTTGTGGAGCACGTAAAGGGTTAACGACATTTGTAAAATCAGTTTTGAATACCTTGAGGGGTGTAGTTTCTAGAATGGGGTCATTTTTGGGTGGTTTCTATTATGTAAGCCTCACAAAGTGACTTCAGACCTGAACTGGTCCTTAAAAAGTGGGTTTTTGAAAATTTCTAAAACATTTCAAGATTTGCTTCTAAAGTTCTAAGCCTTGTAACATCCCCAAAAAATTAAATATTTTTCCCAAAATGATCCAAACGTGAAGTAGACATATGGGAATGTAAAGTAATAACTATTTTTGGAGGTATTACTATGCTTTATAGAAGTAGAGAAATTGAAACTTAAAAATTTGCAAATTTTTCAAAATTTTTGGTAAATTTTGTATTTTTTATAATAAAAAAATAATAATTTTGACTCCATTTTACCAGTGTCATAAAGTACACTATGTGACGAAAAAACTATCTCAGAATGGCCTAGATAAGTAAAAGCGTTTTAAAGTTATCACCACATAAAGTGACAGTGGTCAGATTTGCAAAAAATTGCCTGGTCGTTAAGGTGAAATATGGCCGTGTCCTTAAGGGGTTAAGAAATTTATGTGTCGTGAGTTGGCATGGTGGGTATATAAGGCTGCAAACACATATCCCTCATTGCTGTCATGGGTAAAATGATCGATTTATCAGAGTTGCAAAACGGGATGATTATTTGCTTTCAGGCCATGGGTGACATTCTGAAACTGTGCAATTTGTGAACTGGTCACATGTTGCTGTGGTGAAAATGTAATGTGAGTGAACAAGTGGCACTAATATATATATATATATATATATATATATATATATATATATATATATATACAGTGGGGGAAATAATTATTTGACCCCTCACTGATTTTGTAAGTTTGTCCAATGACAAAGAAATGAAAAGTCTCAGAACAGTATCATTTCAATGGTAGGTTTATTGTAACAGTGGCAGATAGCACATCAAAAGGAAAATCGAAAAAATAACTTTAAATAAAAGATAGCAACTGATTTGCATTTCATTGAGTGAAATAAGTATTTGAACCCTCTAACAAAAAAAGACTTAATACTTGTTTGCAAGCACAGAGGTCAAACGTTTCTTGTAATTGATGACCAAGTTTGCGCACATTTTAGGAGGAATGTTGGTCCACTCCTCTTTGCAGATCATCTCTAAATCCCTAAGGTTTCGAGGCTGTCTCTGTGCAACTCTGAGCTTGAGCTCCCTCCATAGGTTTTCGATTGGATTAAGGTCCGGAGACTGACTAGGCCACTCCATGACCTTAATGTGCTTCTTCTTGAGCCACTCCTTTGTTGCCTTTGCTGTATGTTTTGGGTCATTGTCGTGCTGGAACACCCATCCACGACCCATTTTCAGTTTCCTGGCAGAGGGAAGGAGGTTGTCGCTCAGGATTTCACGATACATGGCTCCGTCCATTTTCCCGTTTATGCGAATAAGTTGTCCTGTGCCCTTAGCAGAAAAACACCCCCAAAGCAAAATGTTTCCACCCCCATGCTTGACGGTGGGGACGGTGTTTTGGGGGTCATAGGCAGCATTTTTCTTCCTCCAAACACAGCGAGTTGAGTTAATGCCAAAGAGCTCTATTTTGGTCTCATCAGACCACAGCACCTTCTCCCAGTCACTCTCTGAATCATTCAGGTGTTCATTGGCAAACTTCAGACGGGCCTGCACATGTGCCTTCCTGAGCAGGGGGACCTTGCGAGCCCTGCAGGATTTTAATCCATTGCGGTGTAATGTGTTTCCAATGGTTTTCTTGGTGACTGTGGTCCCTGCTAATTTGAGGTCATTAACTAACTCCTCCCGTGTAGTTCTAGGATGCTTTTTCACCTTTCTCAGAACCATTGACACCCCACGAGGTGAGATCTTGCGTGGAGCCCCAGAGCGAGGTCGATTGATGTTCATTTTGTGCTCCTTCCATTTTCGAACAATCGCACCAACAGTTGTCACCTTCTCTCCCAGCTTCTTGCTAATGGTTTTGTAGCCCATTCCAGCCTTGTGCAGGTCTACAATTTTGTCTCTGACATCCTTGGACAGCTCTTTGGTCTTTCCCATGTTGGAGAGTTTGGAGTCTGCTTGATTGATTGATTCTGTGGACAGGTGTCTTTTATACAGGTGACTAGTTAAGACAGGTGTCCTTAATGAGGGTGACTAATTGAGTAGAAGTGTCTAACCACTCTGTGGGAGCCAGAACTCTTAATGGTTGGTAGGGGTTCAAATACTTATTTCACTCAATGAAATGCAAATCAGTTGCTATCTTTTATTTAAAGTTTTTTTTTCGATTTTCCTTTTGATGTGCTATCTGCCACTGTTACAATAAACCTACCATTGAAATGATACTGTTCTGAGACTTTTCATTTCTTTGTCATTGGACAAACTTACAAAATCAGTGAGGGGTCAAATAATTATTTCCCCCACTGTATATATATATATATACAGTTGAAACTCGAAAAATTTGAATATCGTGCACAGTTCATTTATTTCTGTAATGCAACTTAAAAGGTGAAACTAACATATGAGATAGACTCATTACATGCAAAGCGAGATATTTCAAGCCTTTATTTGTTATAATTTGGATGATTATAGTTTACAGTTTATGAAAATCCCAAAGTCACAATTTTGAGGTACCCTTAGCTCAGGGGATATGGATTATATTAGCTGACTAGTGTGCAACACTTTGAGCCTAGAATATTGAACCTTTTCACAAAATTCTAATTTTAAGTTGCATTAATGCAATTCCTTTTCACTTGCATTACTAAAATAAATGGACTTTTGTACGATATTCAAATTTTTCAAGTTTTACCTGTGTATACTGTATATATATCCCCCTAGGGATGATGATGTGTTTGTTAATTAAGGCAATAAATTTGATGTGAACAGAGTATTATAGTGCTGACGATGTCTACACACACACAAGAAATAGAATCAATCAGATCTTGATAAAACATAATGACATCAGATATGAAAGAGAAGAGTCAGATGCCACAAGGAGAGCAGATGGTGTTTGCATGCATCCCCTGGGCCTACTGTTGCTCAATACTGATGTCTGTCTATGGTTAGCACATTTAGATGTGTGTGTGTATATAACTGATCAGTGTTAACTTACATTATACAGTATAGCAAAGCCTGCTTAAAAAAAAATATATATTATAATGTGCAGTATTTAAAAACAAACAAAAAACATAAAACATTTTATTACTAATGAACGATGCTATAAAAGTACTAAATATGAAATTATATTGTGCCTGGAATAGCAAATTGAGACTGCCATAGATAAGCTGTACAGTTGCTTTCAAAATGCAGTATAATGCATACATTTGCTATTGGAGGAGAATGGGTTAAAGCATCATACATCAAAGTAACATAAACTGCAATTTGTTCAAATGATCCCATTTTGTGTCTTCTAAATAATGTGACATGTATGTAATTAATTTCAATGAGTTCCATTGAGATATTGCCTGTACTTGAACTTACAGAGGCATTCTTTCATGTCAAGCCTGTCTTTGTTACTTAAATATTTTTGCATGCTCTTTAAAATGTTTATGTGCTTAAGAAAGTGGTTTCTTTGAATTAAACAGAATAAAAAAAAAAAAGTAATTATGAATTCTGTACTGGAAAGTAATGCATCCTAAGTGCTGCTGTAAGAGAGAGCTACATGGGTGAGCAGTGTGCCTTTTCTGAGTTTAATTGGCATGGAAAAAAATAGTTCAGAGAAGTATAAAGGAGTAAGTGCCTGTCTTCCTTATTCTAAAGATTACAGAAGATCAAAGAACAAATTACATAAAAAAAATACCGTTATAGTTCAGTAAGTAATACTGTTTCTCAAAGCAAAATGAAGAAGACCATATGGATAAACTTCTTTATAATCTGATTAAATGAAAAGTTTGTACTGTTTGAGTAAAAGAAAAAAAATCAACAAGCAGAGCAGCTGTTCTCAGTTCTCTAATTTTATTTTATTTTTTAAGTTTGCAGACTTTTTTTCCCCCCTTAATATATCTCTGTGTGAGATAATAATGTCTGTTATTTCTCTCTTTGTGGTACATGGATAGGTAAGAAATATCTTATGTATGCAAGTAACGATTACGGTAATTGCGCACCAATCCATGTTGGAAATGGTTAACAAAATCAGTTATAATAAGGATGTAAAATACACAGTAGATATGCAGCATAAGATGTCGGTTTATATTGTGATTGAATTTTCTATATTGACTATAAGGCCTCATAGATGTGGCAGTGGTGTGTGAAAGTGGCAGTTTCATATCATACTGCTATATGTTGCTGTTGCAATTCTCCTAGGTGAGAATACCTACATGGATCATGCTATGATTTTCTGTGCTTAAGTCAGATACATGCGTCAGTGTAGAAGGGTCTTATAAAAGGTTTATGGATGCCTACGCAGGAATTATTCATATAGCCATTTGTATGAAGCCCAACGCCCAATGCATATTGAAATCCATGATCTTCTGATTTGATACTGAGACGAACAGATTTTTTTTTCTCTTAGATTCTGTGAGAACTGCGCAAGAAATATGGCATGCTTCACTGCATACCATATTATGGATGCTTCCAAGGGAGAACACAGTTCCTCATTGAAGCATATACTATTGACACATAGGTACTCCAAGCACGTAACAGTGCTCTTCATCACATACAAACATCAACATTGCTTTCGAGCAGGCTTGAGACATAGATGTAAGCAGTTTGCTCGTTTATTGTTGCCTGCTCAACTGGAGAAGGTATAGATAAAGTATGAATGAGGTGTCACAAAGATTTGCTAACAAGAAATAAAATGATGGCTTAATTCCATTTCTGCTACAAATATGGTGAACTATGGGTCAACTAATAGCTCCAGTGAAGGTATTTTCATTATATTAGGTTTCAGCTGTGTTAAATATGAAGTGAAATGCATGAGCTAATTTTTCTAATATTGTGTTTAGATAATGTGCTTTAAGCAACTCCAAATGTTTTTCAAATAATCAGAAAATGTCAAAATAACCCTCATCAAATTTTTTTACCATATAAAGTAAAGCCTGTCAAAGTAATACACTATTTCCTCACTTTTATTTAATGCAGCCATTATGGTAATAAGAAAATCCTGGATATGCCTACATTGTGGATTTGTGTAAGCAGTGGTCTGATTATGTGTAGTATAGTATGTAGGTGCTTTCTCTGCCATTTTAGTTATGTGGGCTGCTAATGCGTTCCTTTGTTTTAGAACAGATCTGTTTATTAAAAGAGTTACTTTTTTTATATATATATGTATACAGTGGATTTAAAAGGTCTACACACCCCTGTTAAAATGTCAGGTTTCTGTGATGTAAAAAAAAAATGAGACAAAGATAAATCATTTCAGACCTTTTTCCACCTTTAATGTGACCTATAAACTGTACCACTCAATTGAAAAACAAACTGAAATCTTTTAGGTAGAGGGAAGAAAAAATATAAAAATAAAATAATATGGTTGCATAAGTGTGCACACCCTTAAACTAATACTTTGTTGAAGCACCTTTTGATTTTATTACAACACTCAGTCTTTTTAGGTATGAGTCTATCAGCATGGCACATTTTGACTTGGCAAGATTTTCCCACTCTTCTTTGCAAAAACACTCCAAATCTGTCAGATTGCGAGGGCATCTCCTGTGCACAGCCCTCTTCAGATCACCCCACAGATTTTCAATCGGATTCAGGTCTGGGCTCTAGCTGGGCCATTCCAAAACTTTAATCTTCTTCTGGTGAAGCCAGTCCTTTGTTGTTTTGGATGTATGCTTTGGGTCGTTGTTGTGCTGAAAGATGAAGTTTCTCTTCATGTTCAGCTTTTTAGCAGAAGCCTGAAGGTTTTGTGCCAATATTGACTGGTATTTGGAACTGTTCATAATTCCCTCTAGCCTAACTAAGGCCCCAGTTCCAGCTGAAGAAAAACAGCCCCAAAGCATGATGCTGCCACCACCATGCTTCACTGTGGGTATGGTGTTCTTTTGGTGATGTGCAGTGTTGTTTTTGCGCCAAATATATATTTTGGAATTATGGCCAAAAAGTTTAACCTTGGTTTCATCAGACCATAACACCTTTCCCACATGCTTTTGGGAGACTTTAGATGTGTTTTTGCAAATTGTAGCCTGGCTTGGATGTTTTTCTTCATAAGAAAAGGCTTTCATCTTGCCACTCTACCCCATAGCCCAGACATATGATGAATACGGGAGATTGTTGTCACATGTACCACACAGCCAGTACTTGCCAGATATTCCTGCAGCTCCTTTAATGTTGCTGTAAGCCTCTTGGTAGCCTCCCACACCAGTTTTCTTCTCATCTTTTCATCAATTTTGGAGGGACGTCCAGTTCTTGGTAATGTCACTGTTGTGCCATATTTTCTCCACTTGATGATGACTGTCTTCACTGTGTTCCATGGTATATCTAATGCCTTGGAAATTCTTTTGTACCCTTCTCCTGACTGATACCTTTTAATAATGAGATCCCTTTTATGCTTTGGAAGCTCTCTGTTGACAATGGCTTTTGCCCTGGGATGCGACTAAGAACATTTCAGGAAAGACCAACTAGAGCAGCTGGACTTTAATTGAGGTTAATCAGAGCCACTTTAAATGATGGCAGGTGTATGCTGACTCCTATTTAACATGATTTTGAATGTGATTGCTTAATTATTAACACAGCTACATCCCCAGTTATAAGAGGGTGTGCACATTTATGCAACCACATTATTTTATATTTTTTTTTGTTTTCTTCCCTCCACCTAAAAGATTTCAGTTTGTTTTTCAATTGAGTGGTACAGTTTATAGGTCACATTAAAGGTTTCTCATTTTTTTACAGCATAGAAACCTGACATTCTAACAGGGGTGTGGAGACTTTTTATATTCGCAGTATTTTTTTTCTATAAAAATATATTAACATATTTTGTCTTTCTTGCTCTATTACTATCATGGTGCGGTGTGGGTAGTAAACTCTACACCGAACACAGGAGGGAAGGGAAAAGGTACTAGGCCTAGAAACTAGGGAAAGGGGAAAGGTCACCACCTAGTGAATCCCTAAACCAAGCCCTGACTACTATCAGTATGAACAGACCTCAATGGTAGGAATGTTCATACGCCGGAACCTAGAGCCCTATCTGACCCTAAAGAGCCCTGGAGATAGTGTCAGGACAAAAGATGACCTGTTCCTTCCCAGCTGTAGGAACAGGAGACTTCCTCAGGACTAATACCAAAGAAAGGGGAATAGAACAAACTAGAAAATAGGAAAAGACACTTAACTCTGAAGTATGCGGATGAGCAGGAACTTAGTGGAGAACCAAACACCAACACTTCCAAAACCAGAAAGGAGCTATTAACCGCATAGCATGATGGGTGAGACCAGACTAAATAGAAGAGTTAGAATGACCACTTAAGCTACACCTGAGACAAGAGGTGTGGTCATAACCAGCAACAACACTGAAACAAGTGAAACCAAAGAGGCTGTCAGATCACATAATTTGCAGCCATTCTCTTAGATTTTTGACCCCTGTCATGGGAAAGACCGTGACAATTACATAGCAAATATTTATGTGAGCTTCCAGTAGAGGGCAGTCAGAAAATTACTGCAGGCCACCATGACTTGATTATATAAAGAACTACACACATTTCATATTGCTATAATGATAGTGAACTGCAGAATAAACATAAAGGTTATTTTATACCATATGGTGAAGGGCAAAAATACAAAAAGGAGGAATTTAATATTATTTGCCCCCACAAAACGAATAAGAGATTTTTAATAGATTATACACTGCCTGTCCCCAAAAAAAGTTGCCACCTGGATTTAACTAAGCAAATAGGTATGAGCCTCCTATTGGATAATTACTGTATGGGTGATTATCTTTCAGCTGGCAACAAGTTATTTAACCCCAACTGGTGCAATGAGTTGCTTCTCATTTCTTAAACAACCATGTTGAAAGACACATCTCGTGGTCGTGGAAAAGATGTTAGTCTGTTTGAGAAGTGTCTAATCATTGGCATGCATCAAGCAGAGAAAACATCTAAGGAGATTGCAGAAACTACAAAAATTGGGTTAAGAACTGTCCAAAGCATTTTTAAAAGCTGGAAGGATAGTGGGGACCCATCGTATTCGAGGAAGAAATGTGGCAGGAAAAAAATCCTGAATGATTGTGATCGGCGATCAGTTAAACGTTTGGTGAAATCAAATCGAAGAAAAACAACAGTAGAACTTAGGGCTATGTTTAATAGTGAAAGTAAGAGCATTTACACATGCACAATGCAAAGGGAACTCAAGGGATTGGGTCTGAACAGCTGTGTAACCATAAGAAAACCACTAATAAGTGAGGCAAACCAGAAAAAAAAAGCTTAAATTTGCTGGGGAGCATAAAGATTGGACTCTGGAGCAATGGAAGAAGGTCATGTGGTCTGATGAGTCAAGATTTATCCTGTTCCAGAGTGATGGGCGCATCAGGGTAAGAAGAGAGGCAGATGATACACCCATCATGCCTAGTGCCTACTGTACAAGCCTGTGGGGGCAGTGCTATGATCTGGGGTTGCTGCAGGTGGTCAGGTCTATGTTCAGCAACAGTATGTGCTCCAACAATGAGGTCAGCTGACTACCTGAACATACTGACTGACCAGATTATTCCATCAATGGATTTTTTCTTCCTTGATTTCATGGGCATTTTCCAAGATGACAATGCCAGGATTCATCGGGCTCATCGAGTGTGTGACCTTTTTTTTGGTGGCAATTTTTTTTTTTTGGGGACAGGCAGTGTATGTACCCTAATAGTGTTCCATTAAAAATTCAACTAAGGCTATATTCACATGACTGTATGTGTTTTGCATCTTTATGGCATCAGTTTTTTTTTTATGTATCCATTGTAACAATGCCTATCCTTGTCTGCAAAACGGACAAGAATAGAACATGTTCTTTTTTTTTTTGGCAGGGCTATGGAATGGACATACGGATTTGGATAGCACATGGTGTGCTGTCCGCATTTTTTGCGGACCCATTGAAATGAATGGATCTGCATCCTATCCACACAAAAAATGGACACAGAAGCAAAATATGTTCATGTGAATGTAGCCTTATCCTACAAAAAACAAACCCTCATATGGCTGAAAAATAAAAAAAAGAGTGATGAAACAAGACAAAGATTGCTATGTCTTTATGGCCCAAATAATCCTTAAGAGGTTAAATGACAATTAAAGGAAGAATGGGAAGCTATCCTATAAGTCAATGTTCGACCCTTGTGGTATTTTACATTAGACCTTAGGATACAGCTTATGTTGCTTTTAACGTATTCTGTGCAAATACCACAATGAGAAAGAGGATGATATATGTAGTTATGTATAATTAGGTTGGCCTAGATCAGTGGTTCCCAACCGCACTAGACATGGTATAAACCAGAACCAGGCAGCTTTTGCCAGAAAGAAATGCAAACACTGTAAGGGGGCTTGTGTGAGCATTACTGAAGGGGTAAATATCTGGGCATTTTTTTTATGAAGAGGCACATCTAGGCATTTTTACTGTAAAGGGGGCACCTCTGGGCATTTTTACTGTAAAGGTGGGGCATCTGGGCATTTTTACCATGAATGGGGCACATGTGAGCATTATTACTGTGAAGAGGGCACATTTGGGCATTACCCCTGTAAAGGGGGCACATCTGGGCATTACCACTGTGAACGGGCATATCTGGGCATTACCACTGTGAAGGGGGCACATTTGGGAACTACCACTGTGAAGGGGGCCCATTTGGGAATTACCACTGTGAAGGGGCACATCCTGGCATTACCACTGTGAAGGGGGCACATGTGAGCATTACTACTGTGAAGGGGCACATCTGGGCATTACTATTGTGAAGGGGCACATTTGGGCATTACCACTGTAAAGGGGGCACATCTGGGCATTACCACTGTGAGGGGGCACATGTGAGCATTACTATTGTGAAGGGGGCACATCTGAGCATTACCACTGTGAAGGGGCATATCTGGGCATTACCACTGTGAAGAGGGCACATGTGAGTATTACCATTGTGAAGGGGGCACATCTGAGCATTAACACTGTAAAGGGGGTACATATGGGCATTACCCCTGTAAAGGGGCACATTTGGGCATTACCCCTGTGAAATGGGGCACATCTGGGTATTACCACTTGTAGGGATTTCCCAAATGGTAGCCTTCAGATAAATACACGGTAGCCTTTTAGTGGTGGAAATCAAAGTAATAAATGTCTTTTATTGTTGGCACACCACAATTCAACAGGCGGTAGTGATCAGCCTACTTCAGCTGACACTTAAAGAAAAACAATTCAGTCTTGAATCTGAACAATCACATAGAAAGTTTTAGGGCACATTACCGTACTCCCCACGGAGTGGATGGGAACCTTGCTTTGTCCTTTGTCTCTCGGCAGAGACCCTCTGGTTTTTACTCGGCTCCAAAAATACACAGCTACACAGAGCTCCACCATCAGCCAGGTAATCATCACCCCTGACCCTGCTGGCTGACTTTTTGTAAGCCTGTCAAAACCCAGCCTGGACCATGGGGAACAGCCACCCACCCTGCGCTTTGGCTGCTCCCAGTTAGAGCCGGCCCGGATTAGCTTTTCACAGCTATGCTAACTATCAAAGTGTCCATCAGCAACTGCTGCGGACAAATGCACTACTGGCTCCTACTTCACCGAGGCCAGGAACCTCGGTGACACATATCTTCCATCTATGATGGTCCCTTGTGCCTTTCTACACACTGTGAAGGGGCACATCTGGGCATTACCACTGTGAAGGTTGCACATGTGAGCTTTATTACTGTAAAGGGGCAAATATCTGGGCATTTTTTTATGAAGAGGCACATCTGGGCATTTTTACTGTAAAGGGGGCCCATCTGGGCATTTTTACTGTAAAGGGGGGCATCTGGGCATTTTTACCATGAATGGGGCACATGTGAGCATTACTACTGTGAAGAGGGCACATCTGGGCATTACCCCTGTAAAGGGGGCACATCTGGGCATTACCACTGTGAAGGGGCATATCTGGGCATTACAACTGTGAAAGGGGGACATTTGGGCATTACCCTATGAAGGGGGCACATTTGGGCATTGCCACTGTGAAGGGGGCATGTCTAGGCATTACCATTGTGAAGGGGGCACATTTGGGCATTACCACTGTGAAGGGGGCACATCTGGGCATTACCTCTGTGAAGGGGACACATCTGGGCATTACCCCTGTGAAGGGGAAACATATTGGCATTGCCACTGTGAAGGGGGAACATCTGGGCATTACCATTGTGAAGCGGCACATTTGGGCATTTTCGCTGTGAAGGGAGCACATCTGGGCATTACCATTGTGAAGCGGCACATTTGGGCATTTTCGCTGTGAAGGGAGCACATCTGGGCATTGCCACTGTGAAATGGGGCACATCTGGGTATTACCACTGTGAAGGGGCACATCTGGGCATTACCACTGTGAAGGTTGCACATGTGAGCTTTATTACTGTAAAGGGGCCACTCTCTCTACTGCCAGCCACAGCGCAGACCACTGCTACCAGTGTCACAATTCCAACCAAAACCAATGAACACCATGTCCTGGCCTTCCCAAACAACAAGGAGAGGTTCTTTTCTTACTCCTCAAAGGCATGTACTGCTGGACCCCCTGCCACATGGACACCACTGGCCCTTCAGGATATATACCAACTCTCCTCACTAAGGTACCAGCTACACTCACAGGGTGCAGCCCTCCTGAAACCACACTGCTCACACACAGACCACTGTCGCCTATGCCAGCCATTATGCAGTTAGGTGGTCAGCGCTTCCTTCCTCCGCACGTAGCAGCTCACACAACCAGACACAGGACTGCCGTTACAAACAACTATTGGGCCACGAGAACGATGGGAACTTATTACACTTACATTCGTTCCGTGAGTTGCCTTGATGTGTAGAATGAAGATTCAACACTGCACCATAGCAGCCGCCCAGGCGTGTCGCTTCTTCTCCTTGTTCTTCCACTGCGCACAAGCTCCACCTCTGGTCATTGTGCAGGCCACATGACACGGCTTCACGGGCCGGATGTGGCCCGCGGGATGTAAGTTGGGCATCACTGGCCTAGATAAAAAGATGTGTGTTTGCCACAACATTGTAAATATGTGACGTGGCATTTCAGTCCCTGGTGGATGTAATGCTGCTGTCTCCAGATAGACTAGCTTGCTGAGTATAGCACTGGTGTAATCTCAGTTTCTCTTTCTCTGAAGTGAGAAGGAATTCTTAACAGTGCACTGGATGAAGAGCTATTGGGGTAGAAGTGGAGCTAACAGTGCCTTCTTGAAAATATGGCATGTTCTTATTAATTATTACCTGCTGACCATGGGTATGAATCATATATGATCATGTTGATTTTGCTAAAATGAATGCAATACTGTAGAAAAGAAGACTATATGCTGTTTCTTGTTTGGAGAGCTACAAAAAAGACACATTAACCCATTTCTGCTTTCTATATGGCTATTTACATTTGTGGTCGGGACTTTAAATATGGCGCCTGCCTTTGAACAGAGCGGGGCGCCATAGCCACGGGGCACCATGTTTCATAGAGCATTGGAGTCTATAGACTAATGCATTGGAGTCTATGAGAAAAGCAATCCAATGATTTCTTGTTATAGTCCTATGGGAACTATTAAAAAAAAAAGTGTAAAAAAATATTTTTATAAATTAGAAAATACAAAAATTCTAATAACCCCCCTTTCCCCAAAACAAAACAAAAATATATATAAAGATATAGCAAAATAATACACTTCATAGGTATCGAGTGTGCAAAAATTCCAATACTATTAAAATATCAAAAATGGCCAATTCGTCATTTTTCGGTCACTTTTCCTCCAACAAAATTTTTTATAAAAAGTGATCAAAAAGCCGTACACACCCCAAAATAGTATCACTGAAAAGTACAGATCACAAAATATGAGTCTTCACACAGCTCCTCTCACACAAATACAAAAAGGTTATATAGGTCAGAATATGGAGACTATTCAGTATCAAAACGCAATAAAAAATATACATACAGTGGATATAAAAAGGGGAAAAAAAAACAAAAAACAATGTATAACTGGGGATGTATGTAGCTGTGTTCAGAATTAAGCAATCACATTCTCATGTCTCATGTTAAATAGGAGTCAGCATACACCTGCCATTTAAAGTGCCTCCGATTAACCCCAAATAAAGTTCAGCTGCTCTAGTTGGTCTTTCCTGAAATTCTTTGGGTCGCATCCCACAGCAAAAGCCATGGTCCACAGAGAGCTTCCAAAGCATCAGAGGGATCTCATTGTTAAAGGCATCAGTCAGGAGAAGGGTACAAAACAATTTCCAAGGTATTAGATATACCATGAAACAAGTGGAGAAAATATGGCACAACAGTGACATTACCAAGAACTGGACGTCCCTCCAAAATTGATGAAAAGACGAGAAGAAAACTGGTCAGGGCGGCTACCAAGAGGCCTACAGCAACATTAAAGGAGCTGCAGGAATATCTGGCAAATACTGGCTGTGTGGTATATGTGACAACAATCTCCCGTATTCTTCATATGTCTGGGCTATGGGGTAGAAGGCCTTTTCTTAAGAAAAACATCCAAGCCAGACTACATTTAGCAAAAACACATCTGAAGTCTCCCAAAAGCATGTGATAAAAGATGTTATGGTCTGATGAAACCAAAGTTGAACTTTTTGGCCATAATTCCAAAAGATATGATTGACTCAAAAACAACACAGCACATCACCAAAAGAACACCATACCCACAGCGAAGCATGGTGGTGGCAGCATCATGCTTTGGGCTGTTTTTCTTTAGCTGGAACTGGGGACTTAGTTAAGCTAGAGGGAATTTTGAACAGCTCCAAATACCAGTCAATATTGGCACAAAACCTTCAGGCTTCTGCTAGAAAGCTGAACATGAAGAGGAACTTCATCTTTCAGCACGACAACGACCCAAAGCATGCATCCAAATCAACAAAGGAATGGCTTCACCAGAAGAAGATTAAAGTTTTGGAATGGCCGAGCCAGAGCCCAGACCTGAATCTGATTGAAAATCTGTGGGGTGATCTGAAGAGAGCTGTGCACAGGAGATTCCCTCGCAATCTGACAGATTTGGGGTGTTTTTGCAAAGAAGAGTGGGAAAATCTTGCCAAGTCAAAATGTGCCATGCTGATAGACTCATACCCCAAAAGACTGAGTGCTGTAATAAAATCAAAAGGTGCTTCAACAAAGTATTAGTTTAAGGGTGTGCACACTTATGCAACCATATTATTTTGTTTTTATATTTTTTCTTCCCTCTACCTAAAAGATTTCAGTTTGTTTTTCAATTGAGTTGTACAGTTTGTAGGTCACATTAAAGGTCGAAAAAAAGTTTTAAAATGATTTATCTTTGTCAAATTTTTTTACAGCACAGAAACCTGACATTTTAACAGAGGTGTGTAGACTTTTTATATCCACTGTATGTGGTTTTGCCGGATTTATACTGACAGTTTAATGGTATAGGGAACTCCGTAAAAACAAAACCCAAAAAACAGTTGTGGAATTGTGTTTTGTTTTTCAATTTCACCCCATTTAAATTTATTTTCCTGCTTTCCACCACATTGTATGCAACCGTAAATAGTGTCATTAGAAAGGGAATCTTGTCCCGCAAAAAACAAGGCATTATACAGCGATTTGAACAGAAAAATAAAAAAGTTATGGCTTTGGGAAGGCTGGGAGTAAAAATCTGCAAAAACCCCCAGAAAATTGACCAGCAATGAAAGGGTTAAACAATAGCTCATGTCCCTTACTGCCTGGACAAATAAACAGTATCATGAGTGCTGGTGAAAATAAGCTGCTACTAGTGCTCTGAGTCTTACTGGCTGGCATGCACAATAGTAGTCTGCTGCTATGTAACAACAATATCTTGTCACGGGAGTATTTTTTGCTCCATTCAATTGTAAAGGGGTTGTCCAGCCATTAATATTGATGACCTATTGTCAGGATAGGTCATAAATACTGGACTTGGAGGTCCATACAAGCACTGCACTGCACTCATTTTACAACAGTTTGTCTTGGAAGTGTAGTGTAATACAAGTATCCGCTCCATTCAAGTGAATTAAGCGAGTAATCATAATGACACTACACCACCGTCCAGTGTAGACGAGGTGTAGTGTAAAGACAAGGAAGCAGCATTCGCATGCCTCCTCGTCAAACAGCTGATCGGAGTGGGTGCTGGATGTTGGACCCTAGCTGATATTGATGACCTATTCTGACGAGTTCAGTGATCTAACAAAGAAATGCAGTATTTCATTGGGGGAAGAAAAACCCACATTGGGAGAAGGCGAAATGCAGATGTTAATGCAGGACTGTATTATTCTCTGAACACAGTATTAACAGACAATATTCTTAACCTCTGAGCCACCGTGATGTTTATTTGTCTATAGGATAGTGGCTATTAGCAATAGTTTGTGTATACCATGACTAGACATATACAAGCAAATATTTTTATTTATTTTAACCCTTTCAAAACCAGCCTCATGAATGTATGGCGCTGGAGCGGTCTTTAAACATGGCGCCACTTACACGTGCAGTGGGCGCTGTAGCCAGCGTGTCTCTGTTGTTTTAAACAGCAGAGGCCTGAGGTTAATGTCTGCAACCAGCAATAATGCAGATTGTGGCCACTACAGCCTTTAGATGCTGTGATCAAGCATCCTCGTGCTGAGATTAGTGATGCCGGTCATTAAGTCTCTGAAGAGACCCAGCGTATTAGAGGTGCAGTTCATATGTTTTTCAGCAAGTGGCAGGGCAACATAAGAAATCAATATTTCATGTAATACTATACACCCTATGGGAGTATAGAAATATGCTATACAAAACAAAGTAGTGGACATAATTAAATAAAACATTTTAATCACCCACCTTTCCTTAGAATAAAAAGATTAATACATAATTAGTACAAAAAAAAAAATTATGAACATGATTGGCATCATGTCCAAAACCGCCCATACTATTAAAATTTCCAATTTGGCGAGTAGTGAATGGAAAAAAGTATCAAAATTGCCTATTCACCATTTTAAAATCGCTTTTCTTACCTCCAAAAATTTTATAAAATGTGATCAAAAAGTCACACACACTCCAAAATGGTAAAAAAAAACTACAGATTATTCTGCAAAAAATTAGCCCCTACACAGCTCAGTAGACATAACTATAAAAAAGTTATGGGGGTCATAATATGGTGATGTGGAAGAATTTTTTCCTGTTTCCCACTACATTATATGCCATATTAAATGGTGACATTAGAAAGTACAACTTGTCCCACAAAAAACAAGCCCTCATATGGATATGTGAATGGAAAAATAAAAAAAGTTATGGCTCCAGGAAGACAGGGAAGAAAAATGAAAATGCAAAAATAAAATAAAAACTCCGGTATGTTAAGGGTTCAAGGATTATTATTCCACAATTCCAATTGTGATGACTAAACAACACAAATAAAAATATGCAAATACAATCTATCCTCACTAAAAACTGTCAACCCATGGGTGGTTACTCCTATTAATGATGTTACCCCACCCTTTACCTAGATGCTTTAAAACTTGTGTTTCATGATTCAACCAAACTTAAGGCATCTAACTGTACACAGCACTGTTTCAGGGTTGTTGCTCCTCATCAGCACAGAGTAGGGTTCTGAGTGGCTAGCTGTAATGCTACATATGTGTATTGCTTTAGGAAAGGGACTGACTCTCTATGAAAATATGTAGAATAGATAAAGGTACAGCTAAATATCCACTAGCCTAGGGTGCAATCAGCCATTGTTGGAATTCATGGGTGTTTTATTTATTAAAGGTTTCTGGTTGCGATCTTAAGGTTTTTTGTATTTTTTAATAGCTGCTTAACTCTCTTGAAATTTATCTGCATTTGAATAGCAACATTTCCTGGAGATCTGACAATCAAACTGTCAATATGATTTTTATAGCAATGGAAAGGAAATACCTATTCATATACTATTCTATAATTTATAACAGAAGTGATATACATGATACAGAATATAGTAATGCAATCCAAACAAGAATTTAATTCTAGTGAAATTGTGTTAACACTGTAATAATGTTAACACTTTAATAAAGATAGTTTTACTATGTATACCATTCTGCTATTTATGACCAAATAAATCTATTGTTTGTTATGTTTCATTGTATGCCTTATTAGGGATATATGCTTACAGAGGAACCATAAATGCCAACAACTCCACACTGTGGAATCTTAGGCACTCTGCATGCCTCCATACTGGTTCCATACTTTCAGTTTTACCATATTTATGAAGCCTTATGGTATATGTCAACTGATGATTAAAAAAATACTTGCAATAAAGAGTAATGTAAAAACAATACAATTTTTTGTTGATCTGTTATAGAGGACTTTATACTGGGAAACAGTTTTTGTTGGTAGTGGGTTATGCTTCTACAAGATAAAAGTGACTTCTTTAATTGTACTTACCTGGCATGTTATACACAATCTATCATAGGTTTGTAATTTGATTCAAGCAGAAATGTTGTTCAGCACAATTGAAATGACTGACATTTGAGCATTGACATTTTCAACTCCTAAGCAGAATGAAACATTGTGTTGATAAGAATGGTTGACCACAGCAGCATTTAAAACATTCAAGAAACTGATATGTGAAATATATTAGTAGAAGTTGATGTTTTTTTTAAGCCTTGTAAAATATTCTAAACAACTGGTCCAAAAGTAAAATCAGCACAGTTGAAATGGAAGTAAAATGTAAATTTTTTTGAATTTTTTCATTCAAATAAATTTATAGGTGAGAAAATCAAAGACCAAAATTTATATGTGAAATTTCTGTTTGGTGGGGCAACACTTTTTCTAGGTTGTTTCAGTACAAAGTTAACTCTGTTTTCACTAAAGGGTCTGATTACTCCTAGGATTCTGCTTCTTAGAAATTACTTACAGGCCCTGGTTATGGCTGACCGACATGAAGTAGCGACTTAAATAACTGTCTAATTGTATATACTCAGAATAACATTAATATTTCCCCACATGGTCATGGTAAATTCTGGTTAAAGCATCAGTGCTGTTTGTTTACTTTAAGGGGTTATTCAATAATTAATGTAAAAATAAAAATCAGACATCATGTAGTACGTGACAATCCCTTTCTAGCACACTTGCAACCAGTCCTCACATGGATCCAGAGAATTCCCCATTCATTACTTCAATTGTCCTGCTAGATTTATTTCAAGCTGGCAGCTCAGGTGGTATGTCCTTTCTCGGGGTTCATGTTCTATAAGGCTACATTCACATCTTGGTTGGAGATTCCGTTCGGGGCCGTTGTCACATATTTTGTTAAAAATAGCTGAGAAAAAAGTCCTGCATACAGGACTTTTTTCTCTGCTCAAACAGCTTTCTCCCGAATGGAAACCGAATGGATCCCATTATAGACAATGAGGTCTGTTTGGCTCAGTTTGCGTCAATTCAGATCTGTCACTTCCGTTATTTTTGTTGTTCAATACAATAACAGAGCAGAATAACGAAAATAATGATGTAAAAGGGACCTAAATGTCATTAAATGTCACTACTTTCAACAGAAGATATGGTGCCAGTTGAAGGATGGAAAAGAGCATGTGTGTCCACTTCAACTACACTGCGTGCAGAATTATTAGGCAAATGAGTATTTTGACCACTTCATCCTCTTTATGCATGTTGTCTTACTCCAAGCTGTATAGGCTCGAAAGCCTACTACCAATTAAGCATATTAGGTGATGTGCATCTCTGTAATGAGAAGGGGTGTGGTCTAATGACATCAACACCCTATATTAGGTGTGCATAATTATTAGGCAACTTCCTTTCCTTTGGCAAAATGGGTCAAAAGGACTTGACAGGCTCAGAAAAGTCAAATGCAGCACTCTTAAAATTGCAAAGCTTCTGAAGCGTGATCATCGAACAATCAAGCGTTTCATTCAAAATAGTCAACAGGGTCGCAAGAAGCGTGTGGAAAAACCAAGGCGCAAAATAACTGCCCATGAACTGAGAAAAGTCAAGCGTGCAGCTGCCAAGATGCCACTTGCCACCAGTTTGGCCATATTTCAGAGCTGCAACATCACTGGAGTGCCCAAAAGCACAAGGTGTGCAATACTCAGAGACATGGCCAAGATAAGAAAGGCTGAAAGACGACCACCACTGAACAAGACACACAAGCTGAAACGTCAAGACTGGGCCAAGAACTATCTCATGACTGATTTTTCTAAGGTTTTATGGACTGATGAAATGAGAGTGAGTCTTGATGGGCCAGATGGATGGGCCCGTGGCTGGATTGGTAAAGGGCAGAGAGCTCCAGTCCGACTCAGACGCCAGCAAGGTGGAGGTGGAGTACTGGTTTGGGCTGGTATCATCAAAGATGAGCTTGTGGGCCCTTTTCGGGTTGAGGATGGAGTCAAGCTCAACTCCCAGTCCTACTGCCAGTTTCTGGAAGACACCTTCTTCAAGCAGTGGTACAGGAAGAAGTCTGCATCCTTCAAGAAAAGCATGATTTTTATGCAGGACAATGCTCCATCACACGCGTCCAAGTACTCCACAGCGTGGCTGGCAAGAAAGGGTATAAAAGAAGAAAATCTAATGACATGGCCTCCTTGTTCACCTGATCTGAACCCAATTGAGAACCTGTGGTCCATCATCAAATGTGAGATTTACAAGGAGGGAAAACAGTACACCTCTCTGAACAGTGTCTGGGAGGCTGTGGTTGCTGCTGCACGCAATGTTGATGGTGAACAGATCAAAACACTGACAGAATCCATGGATGGCAGGCTTTTGAGTGTCCTGGCAGTGTTTTTGAATGTCAGAAATGTATATTTGTGAATGTTGAGATGTTATATTGGTTTCACTGGTAAAAATAAATAATTGAAATGGGTATATATTTGTTTTTTGTTAAGTTGCCTAATAATTATGCACAGTAATAGTCACCTGCACACACAGATATCCCCCTAAAATAGCTAAAACTAAAAACAAACTAAAAACTACTTCCAAAAATATTCAGCTTTGATATTAATGAGTTTTTTGGGTTCATTGAGAACATGGTTGTTGTTCAATAATAAAATTAATCCTCAAAAATACAACTTGCCTAATAATTCTGCACTCCCTGTAGATGGACAGAGAGTTGAATAAAAGAGCAAACAGCACGTGGCACTATACAGATAGATTATATCGACTAACTCAGTGACTATGCCAAATTTTTAATTACATACAATTACAAAAGTAGTCAGATCCAGGTCCTGGTTTGAAAAATGTAGAATATGTTTCATAAGACAACCCTTTAATGTCTAAACATTGTACGATTCTTAAAGGGAAACGTTTGTCAAAAAGTGAACTGTTGTTCAAATTATCTAAATTATTATTTATAAAAAAAAAATCTGTCTACTGTCTATATTAAAAAATACAAAGCAATAACTTGACCCTCACAATAGAGTAACATTTCTTGAAAATGAAAACTTGAAAAATTACAAAAACTTTTTTCAGTATATACACTACTCAAAAAGTTAGGGATATTTGAGTTTCGGGTGAAATATATGGAAAACGGAAAAAGTTCACATTACAGTGATAGTATATGATGAAAGTAGGGCATTTACGTAGAATGAAGCAAGCAAGTTATTGAAACAAAAGCCACCAACAGTGGTGGGTATACCCCAACAAAAAATGTCAGTGTCTCAATAACTAGTCATGCAGCTTTGAGCATCAATTAGAGCTTGACTACAACGTCTCATGCTGTTCACAAGTCAAATTATTGTCTCTTGAGGCATGGCATCCTACTCTTTAAAGGCAATCCTCAGGTTATTGAGGTTCTGGGGTATAGAGTTACAAGCCTCTACACGGCGACTGAGCTGATCCCACTGGTTTTCAATGAGATTCAGGTCTGCAGAAAGTACAGGGCATTACATTTGAGGTACTGTACCCCAGGCTCCAGCAGCCGTTCCTTAATGATGCAACCTCGATGAGCTGGCGCATTGTCATCCTTGAAGATAAAATTAGACCTGTGTTGTTCATGCAGAGGCACAATGACTGGATTAATTATGTTATTCAAGTAGTATGAGTTCTCCACTGTACCATCATATAGTGTAGGGCAGTTCTGTATTGACTAGACTAGTGACAACAGTGGCTGATGCATAGTGCTTTACTTGACGTTTCCAATATAGTTGGCGGCTATAATTTCTGCTCAATGTAAATCAACTTTCATCAGTGAACAGCACTGAAGCCCACTGGTTCTTTGTCCAGTGTAGATGCTCCCAAGACGATGATGCCTGTGCCTGGCGTTGTGATCAGGCACCCTTGCAGGTCATCTAGCATGCAGACCATGCTGATATAAACAGTTTTGAATGATCTGACATGACATTTGGGTGCCTCTCAGATCCCTTAAATGTGCATGGAGTTGTGTGGCATTCATTATCCGGTTCCACAGGGCGTTGTTCACAATGAAGCGGTTATGAGTGTGGCATGTGGCCAAAGTACATCCACTTCAATGCCAGGGCTCGACAAATCCCAGGTGCCAGGTCGCCATGGCGACCAGGAATTTAGTCCTGGCGCTTGGGTATTTGTCAGCCCGTTTTCAAAGGTGCCCGGGCGATGGGTGCGGAGCTGCCGTTCTGTCCGGAGGCAGCACCGTTTGAAACAGCTCCTCAGTCTGAGTCAGTGAGTCACAGCACACACAGAGTGAGACGCTGGCAGCAGGGAGGGGAGGGACTCGGGAGGAGTGTAATCTGATCCTAGAGTGGAAGCTGCTTCTGCCAGCCCCTCCCCTCCCCGCCCACCAACCAATCAGAGCTGAGGCAATGCAAGCACTAGCAGCTCTGGGTCACTGACACAAGTACAGGAGGGAGTCTAGAAAGAATCGAATGAGTCTCAGGTTAAAAGAATCTAAAGATCCGACTTAAGTTAGAGACTCATTCGATTCTTTGAGTTAAAAGAACCGTTTGTCACTAGAACAGTTTACACTGAGGCTTTTGTTGCAGCAGTGATAAGATTAAGGGACAGGAGCAGAGAGATAAAAGTGACAGGACACAGTTTAGATTACAGTTTGAATTAACCCTTTAGGATCAAATTGGCTTCTCAAGGAGATATATATGTTAAAGGCATCCCTTCTAGTCTATTCTGGACCAGCTCTTATGGGCATGAGAATAGTGTGTGAACTCCCTTCCATGGGGATTGGGTAGTCTCCACTAAACATTCAGAGACAATACTTCAGCAAAGTCTTCCAGGGTGAATCGCTGACTCTGGTCACTCCCAGATTTCCTGTCTTCCTGCGGGTTCATTACTGCATTAAAGTCCCCACCAACTATTTTAGCGTTATGTGTATCCTGCAATATTTTGGTACACAATGATGCAAAGAAGGCTTTGTAGCCTTGGTTCGATGCATAAATATTGTACAGTCGTGGCCAAAAGTTTTGAAAATGACACAAATATTAGTTTTCACAAAGTTTGCTGCTAAACTGCTTTTAGATCTTTGTTTCAGTTGTTTCTGTGATGTAGTGAAATATAATTACACACACTTCATACGTTTCAAAGGCTTTTATCGACAATTACATGACATTTATGCAAAGAGTCAGTATTTGCAGTGTTGGCCCTTCTTTTTCAGGACCTCTGCAATTCGACTGGGCATGCTCTCAATCAACTTCTGGGCCAATTCCTGACTGATAGCAACCCATTCTTTCATAATCACTTCTTGGCTATCTTCCAAAATTCTTCGCCTCACTGTGCGTGCAGATGCGCTCATTCCTGAGCAAGCTCTGCACTGGTGGCACTCCGATCCCGCATCCTCTTTAGGAGACGATCCTGGCGCTTGCTGGACTTTCTTGGACACCCTGAAGCCTTCTTAACAAGAATTGAACCTTTTTCCTTGAAGTTCTTGATGATCCTATAAATTGTTGATTGAGGTGCAATCTTAGTAGCCACAATATCCTTGCCTGTGAAGACATTTTTATGCAACGCAATGATGGCTGCACACGTTTCTTTGCAGGTCACCATGGTTAACAATGGAAGAACAATGATTTCAAGCATCACCCTCCTTTTAACATGTCAAGTCTGCCATTTTAACCCAATCAGCCTGACATAATGATCTCCAGCCTTGTGCTCGTCAACATTCTCACCTGAGTTAACAAGACGATTACTGAAATGATCTCAGCAGGTCCTTTAATGACAGCAATGAAATGCAGTGGAAAGTTTTTTTGTGATTAAGTTAATTTTCATGGCAAAGAAGGACTATGCAATTCATCTGATCACTCTTCATAACATTCTGGAGTATATGCAAATTGCTATTCTAAAAACTTAAGCATCAACTTTTCCAATTTCCAATATTTATGTAATTCTCAAAACTTTTGGCCACGACTGTACAGACTATAATCCCCAAATGGACCTGTGATATGAAGTCTCACCATTCTCTCCAGGTCATCTACCTCCTTCGAGAGCACCACATGTGACAGATGACGTCCTATCAAGATTAAGACCTCGGCCTACCTTTCTACCGCCGCTGAGCCATTCACCGTTCCCACCCATAGCTTCCTCATCCTTTGGAAGTCTTCAGTCGGCAAATGGGTCTCCTGCAACAACGCTATATCCACTTTTAATCTACGCAGATAGAAGAGGTCTAAGAACCTGCATGCGCTTATTAGGAGAACGTAGCCCCTTCACATTCCACGATACTATTTTCATAAAATCGTTGTCATTGCGAGACCCACGTGCCGACCCAACCCCCCTCCTCCCCCCGTTGGATCATGGATTCCATCTCTCCAAGCACTGCCTCCCAGCTCGACAATGCTCCAAAGTACATTAATGGTTAGATGCTCACATAGTACCCCCAAACAAATAATAATAATAACAAAAAATCGTAATAAGCAGTAGCACAAAAAGAACATGGAAACTTGTAGCAAAAACCACACTATTCTTTGGAACTTCCTTTTTTTTTCTGGCATTAGACGCAGCTCACCACCGCCACTTAGCTGCTAGAGAGTATATACTCCCCAGCGACAGAGCAAGAAAAAGCAAACCTCCCATGTGCGGAACCCTGACACCCGCCCAGGATGCAATATTAAGTATGTAGTTCCGAGAAAGGAGCTGCACACAAAATGAGTCACTGTCCCGTCTTCCTCGCATGTTTTGACCCAAAAAACTTCTGCAACTTGGACATCCTTTGCGGCGAGGAGACTGAGTCTTGAGCCATCCGGAGCCATCCATGGTTCTCGACCCTCTCATTGATATCCTGTCTGTTCACATTCGAATCAGCCGCCCCCTGCCTCTGATCGACCTGATACGACAATTGCTCCTCTGCCTCCTGCGGATCCATAAATTGCTTGGAACTGCCATCCGGAAGGCGCACTCTTAGTATAGCAGTGTGGGCCAGCTAGAATCGGATTACCCTTTTGTAGAGGCCAGAGCACACTGTGCCAAAAGCTCTCAGTTTCCACGCCACCTCTGCAGAATAATCCACAAAGAGCAAGACCTTGACCCCTCTCAATATCAGGGGGTCTCTCCTCATGCACAATGTCCTCTCTATCAGAGTAGTCCAGGTATTTACAAATCACCTGTCTAGGCCTCTGATCCGCCCTGGTAGTCGCCACCTGCTCTCTCCACGGTCCCACTCTATGAGCTCGCTCCACCTTCCTCTTGTCACCCTGGAGGCCCAGAGCCTGAGGCAGTTCTATGTCAAAAACATGGCGCAGTTCAGGTAATGGTACCGATTCAGGTACTCCTACCAAATGCAAGTTGCTGCATCTGGACCTGTTCTCAAGGTCCTCTACCCGATCATTCAGTTTCTCCGCCAACTGGTATAGGTCACATATTTTTTGAGCCGAGTCCGCAGATTCCTCCTCAATGCAGGCTACTCGCTGCTCCACTTCAGACACTCTATGATCTTGTAATTCAACCTCCTCCTTCAATTTGTTAAGTGCAGCGTGCAGGGTAGATGATAAAGAGGGTATAATATCAGGGGCTAAATGCTTTGCCACTTCAGTGGCCAACAGTTTGATGTCGATAGTCTTACCGGCACTTTCAAATAAGTCCACTTGTGTGTCGATTTTAGCCGCCTCCTGCTCGTCAGAGGCGTTGCGCTTCGGTGAGGAAGGGGGAAGCGGCGCCATCTTGGGACCAGTCTTATCTGCGCTTGTATTGGTTGCCGTCAGCTGAGGAGTAGATTTTTGCCCACTTCGCAGCAGGTAACGCTCCATGCAGCTACAGAAGCGCCTCCCAGGTGTTGGGGATCCCTCAGCTGCCCGTAGAGAAGCGGGACTAGCAGGTTTTTCCAGCGTTGAAGCGGAGCACCAGTTCCTGCGTCTTTGAATGCCCGCGCTGGAACCGGAAGCTCTCGGGTTTCGTTTTTACAGCATTTCCTATGTGGTAAAATGGACCTGTTACTTTCATTCACCCAGTAAGTATGAATAAAGTGATACCAAATTTTTAATTTTCCCCATAAGGGTACTTTCACACTAGCGTTTTTCTTTTCCGGCAGAGAGTTCTGTCACAGGGGCTCTATACCGGAAAAGAACTGATCAGTTTTATCCCCATGCATTCTGAATGGAGAGTAATCCGTTCAGAATGCATCAGGATGTCTTCAGTTCAGTCATGTTGACTGATCAGGCAAAAGAGAAAACAGTAGCATGCTACGGTTTTATCTCCGGCAAAAAAAACTGAAGACTTGCCTAAATGCCAGATCCGGCATTTTTTCCCATAGGAATGTATTAGTGCCGTATCCGGCATTCAGAATACCGGAATGCCGGATCCGTCCTTCCGGTCTGCGCATGCGCAGACTGAAAAAAAGGTGAAAATAATAAATGCCGGATCCGTTTTGCCGGATGACACCGGAAAGACGGATCCGGCATTTCAATGCATTTTTTCGACTGATCAGGCATTTTTAAGACAGATAAGGATCCTGACGGAACTGCTTGCCGGATCTCTCTGCCACAAGTGTGAAAGTAACCTAACTTTTTTAGAGTGTGTTTAATTTAATCACCTCCTCAGGTAGAGAGTTCCATAGTCTCACTGCTCTTACCGTAAATAATATTTTTCTATGTTTGTGTACAAACCTTCTTTCCTCCAGGCGCAGAGGATGTCCCCTTGTCACAGTCCTGGGGATAAATAGATGATGGAATAGATTTCTGTACTGACCCCTGATATATTTATACATATTAATTAGATCTCCCCTCAGTCAAATAACCCTAATTTTGATAATCTTTCATGGTACTGTAGTTGCCCCATTTCAGTTATTACTTTAGTTGCCCTCCTCTGGACCCTCTCCAGCTCTGCTATGTCTGCCTTGTTTACAGGAGCCCAGAACTGTACACAGTACTCTGTGTGGTCTGACTATCGATTTGTAAAGTGGTAGGACTATGTTCTTATCACGGGCATCTCGTATGCCCCTTTTGATGCAACCCATTATCTTATTGGCCTTGGCAGCAGCTGCCTGACACTGGTTTTTGCAGCTTAATTTGCTGTTTATTAAAATTCCTAGATCCTTTTCCATGTCAGTGTTACCGAGTGTTTTACCATTTACTATGTATGGGTGACTTGCATTATTCCTTCCCATGTGCATAACTTTACATTTGTCAGTGTTAAGCCTCATCTGCCACTTATCTGCCCAAGTCTCTGTAGTAGTATAGTGTCCTTTTCAGTGTTAATTACTTTACACAGTTTAGTGTCATCTGCGAAAATTGTTACTTTACTATGCAAGCCTTCTACAAGATCATTAATAAATATATTGATGAGAATAAGGCCCAATACTGACCCCTGAGGTACCCCACTAGTGACAGTGACCCAATCTGAGTGTGTACCATTAATAACCACCCTCTGTTTTCTATCATTGAGCCAGTTACTTACCCACATACAGACGTTTTCTCCCAGTCCGAGCATTCTCATTTTATATACTAACCTTTTATGTGGTACAGTGTCAAATGCTTTGGAGAAGTCCAGATATACGACATCCATTGATTCGCCGCTGTCAAGTCTAGAACTTACCTCCTCATAGAAACTGATTAAATTAGTTTGGCATGACCGATCCCTCACGAAGCCATGCTGATATGGCGTTATTTGCTTATTTCCGTTGAGATGCTCTAAGATAGCATCTCTCAGAAAACCTTCGAACAGTTTACTCACAATAGATGTTAAACTTACCGGCCTATGGTTTCCAGGCTCTGTTTTTGGACCCTTTTTTAATATTGGCACCACATTTGCCATGTGCCAATCCTGTGGGACATTCCCTGTCAGTATAGAGTCCGCAAATATCAAAAATAAGGGTCTGGCTATGACATTACTTAATTCCCTTAGGATACAGGGGTGTATGCCATCCGGTCCTGGCAATTTGTATATTTTAATCTTTTTAAGTCGCTGATGTACTTCTTCCTGGGTCAGACAGGACACTTTTAATGGGGAATTTATTTTTACATTCTGCATGTCATCTGACAGTTTATCTTCCTCAGTGAACACATTGGAGAAAAAAATTGCAAATTTCCAAGTTTCAATTTCTCTACTTCTATAATACATAGTAATACCTCCAAAAATAGTTATTACTTTACATTCCCCATATGTCTACTTCATGTTTGGATCATTTTGGGAATGATATTAAATTTTTTGGGGATGTTACAAGGCTTAGAATTTTAGAAGCAAATCTTGAAATTTTTCTACAATTTTCAAAAACCCAATTTTAAGGGACCAGTTCAGGTCTGAAGTCACTTTGCGAGGCTTACATAATAGAAATCACCCAAAAATGACCCTATTCTATAAACTACACCCCTCAAGGTATTCAAAACAGACTTTACAATTTGTTAAGGTGTTCCACAAGAATTAATGGAAAATAGAGATACAATTTCAAAATGTCACTTTTTGGGCAGATATTCCATTTTAATAATTTTTTTCCAGTTACAAAGCAAGGGTTAACAGCCAAACCAAACTCAATATTTATGGCCCTGATTCTTTAGTTTACAGAAACACCCCATATGTGGTCGTAAACTGCTGTACGAGCACACGGCAGGGCGCAGAAGGAAAGGAATGCCATACGGTTTTTGGAAGGCAGATTTGCTGTACTGTTTTCTTTTTACACCATGTCCTATTTGAAGCCCCCTGATGCACCCCTAGAGTAGAAACTCAATAAAAGTGACCCCCATCTAAGAAACTACACCCTCAAGGTATTCAAAACTGATTTTACAAACGTCGTTAACCCTTTAGGTGTTCCACAAGAGTTATTGGCAAATGGAGATGAAATTTCCGAATTTAAATTTTTGGGCAAATTTTCAATTTTAATCCATTTTTCCCAGTAACAAAGCAAGGGTTAACAGCCAAATAAAACTCAATATTTATGGCCCTTATTCTGTAGTTTACAGAAACACAGCATATGTTGTCGTAAACTGCTGTACGGGCACACGGCAGGGCGCAGAAGGAAAGGAATGCCATATGGTTTTTGGAAGGCAGATTTTGCTGGACTGGTTTTTTTGACACCATGTTCCATTTGAAACCCCCCTGATGCACCCCTAGAGTAGAAACTCCCAAAAAGTGACCCTATTTTAGAAATTACGGGATAGGGTGGCAGTATTGTTGGTACTAGTTTAGGGTACATATGATTTTTGGTTGCTCTATATTACACTTTTTGTGAGGCAAGGTAACAAGAAATAGCTGTTTTGGCACCATTTTTATTTTTTGTTATTTACAAAATTCATCTGACAGGTTAGATAATGTGATAATTTTATAGACCAGGTAGTCACAGATGTGACGATACCTAATATGTATACTTTTTTTTTTATTTATGTAAGTTTTACACAATGATTTCTTTTTTGAAACAAAAAAATCATGTTTTAGTGTTTCCATAGTTTGAGATCCATAATTTTTTCAGTTTTTGGGCGATTGCCTTGGGTAGTGTATGATTTTTGCGGGATGAGATGACTGTTTGATTGGCACTATTTTGGGGTGCATATGTCTTTTTGATCGCTTGCTATTACACTTTTTGTGATGTAAGGTGACAAAAAATGGTTTATTTAGCACAGTTTTTATTTTTTATTTTTTACGGTGTTCATCTGAAGGGTTAGGTTATCTGATATTTTTATAGAGTCGGTCGATACGGATGCGGCGATATCTAGTTAGTATATATTTTTTTTATTTATATAAGTTTTACACAATAACAGCTTTTTTAAAACAAAAAAAAAGATGTTTTAGTGTCTCCATATTCTGAGCCATAGTTTTTTTTATTTTTTGGGCGATTGTCTCAGGTAGGGGCTTATTTTTTGTGAGATAAGGTGACGCTTAGATTGGTACTATTTTGGTGGGCAAACGCCTTTTTGATCGCTTGCTGTTGTACCTTTTGTGATGTAAGGTGACAAAAAAATGGTTTATTTAGCAGTTTTTTTTTTTTTTTTTTTACAGTGTTCATCTGAGGGGTTAGGTCATGTGATATGTTTATAGAGTCAGTCGATACGGACGCGGCGATACCTAATATGTATACTTTTTTTTTCCCTATGTTTTACCAATTTTTTTTAACTTTATTTGGGGAAAATTACGTTTTTGTTTATTTTTACTTGAAACTGAATTTTTTTTTGGGGGAAAGCTTTCTTTTTTCAACTTTTTTTTCACTTAATTTTTTGTCCCACTTTGGGACTTGAACTTTTGGGGGTCTAATCCTTTACAATGCATTCCAATACTTCTGTATTGGAATGCATTGGCTGTATGAGTAATACTGTGTGTATTACTCATACAGCTTCCGGCCTGTGAGATCCAGGGGGCTGGATCTCACAGGCTTGTCACTGGAAGGCAGCGCAATTCCTTCCTTAGGGGAACCCAATGGCACCGCCGATCGCCGCCGCAAACCGCAGGTAAAGCAGTAAAACCGCAGGTCTGAATTGACCTGCGGTTTGCGGCGATCGCCGACACGGGGGGTCACGGGACCCCCCCTTGCATTTAGCCAAGGTGCCTGCTCAATGATTTGAGCAGGCACCAGGTTACGATCACCGCCCGCCGGGCGGCGGTGATCGGAAATACACAGGACGTACCCGTACGCCCTGTGTTCTTAAGTAGCAGGACATCAAGGCGTACTGGTACGCCCTGTGTCCTGAAGAGGTTAAAGGACCGACACCTTCAGATTTATACTTTTTAACATTTATATAATTGAAGAACATTTTAGGGTTAGTTTTACTCTCTTTGGCAATTATTCTCTCGGTCTCTAGTTTGGCCGCTTTTATTTGTTTTTTACATGTTCTATTTTTTTCCTTATAGTTTTTCAGTGCTTCCGTGCTACCCTCCTGTTTTAGTGATTTATATGCTTTCTTTTTGTCATTTATTTCTTTCTTTACAGTTCTATTTATCCACATTGGTTTCTTTTTGTTCCTTAACCTTTTATTCCCATACGGTATGTACTTCTCACAATGAGATTTTAGGATGCTTTTAAAGATATCCTATTTTGTGACTTTGTCCCAGTTAGTTAGGTCTATGGCCTGTCCTGTGGCCTCTCCCAAAGTGATATCTTTAGGGTACACTAGGGATACCGGCCCCCACCAGGGATAGGTATCCGGACGGGGTCTCTCCTTGCGGGGCAAGTACTCCGTATAGGTAGGCAGGGTCTACTAGCCCCTTCCCTCCCCTCAGGGATTTACCAGGGACTCTGTTCCTGACCTTGCCTACTACCCAGCAATCTATTGTACGTCATCTTCTATGCATGGTCTCCAGTGATCACCACCTCCCTCCAAGAATTGGAAAATTCCCATGATGTTCTCTTGCCTTGGCACCGTCTGAAAAGACCTATCCATCCATCCATCAAGTTCATCTTGGGTGAGAACGTTCCTCTTCTACACTGGTTTTCTTTTCCGTGCTCTTGTCTTTTGGCCCACCCGGGCTTGTCTATTTATGTATTTTGTGATTGTCCTTTTTTGTGCCACTTATTCTAAAGCATCTTTGATTAAATGTTAAGTTTTATTCCCTTTGGTCCCACCCAGGGGATCAGTCCATTTGTATTTTTGTTCCTCCTTGTAGAAACGCTCTTTTGAATGATAATTGGAAGGTTATTACTTTATGGTCACTATTTACCAGGTGTCCCTCAACCTGCACGTCTGTTGTTCTGTCAGGCCTATTGGTTAATACTAAGTCCAGTATGGCCTTCCCTCGAGTCGGGTCCTGAACCAGTTGGGAGAGGTAATTGTCTTTGGTTATTGCCAAGAACCTGTTTACTTTATGAGATATACAAATTTCAGCTTCCCAGTCTATATCTGGGTAGTTGAAGTCCCCCATAATAACCACCTCATTATGATTTTCCGCCTCGTCTATCTCGTTTAGTAGTAATTTATTGTTGTTTTTAGCTCCATGTATCTCTACCCACAGTGACTCCACATGTTCATGTCCCTCACTTATATCTTCACGGAGTGTGGGCTTTAGACAAGACTTTACATAAAGGCAAACACCTCCCCCTCTCCGGTTTTGACAATCCTTTCTAAACAGACTGTAACCTTGTACATTAACTGCCCAGTCATAGCTATCATCCAGCCATGTCTAAGTTATTCTCACTATGTCATAGTTCTCCTCACACATCACTAATTCCAGCTCCCCAGTTTTATTAGTCAGGCTTCTGGCATTAGTATACATACATTTGAGAGGTTTATGTATATTTTTTACCCTACACCTTTCCTTCTGAACTGTTCTAGTCCCTCCTTACATTCCTCCCCCAGTCCCACTACCTTGCCCCCGGTCTCTATCTGCCCTATCTTCCCCTCCTATAATGTAATTTCCCTCCCCCCCAGCCCCTAGTTTAAACACTCCTCCAACCTTCTAGCCATCTTTCTCCCCAGCACAGCTGCCCCTTCCCCATTGAGGAGCAGCCCGTCCCTACGATAGAGCCTGTAGCCGATAAAGAAGTCGGCCCAATTCTCCAGGAACCCAAACCCCTCCTTACTACAGCAGTTCTTGAGCCACTTGTTAATCTCCCTAATCTCCCGCTGCCTTTCTTGTGTGGCCCGTGGTACAGCAGTATTTCGGAAATACTACCTTTGAGGTCCTTGCCCTAAGCTATTGACCTAAATCCCTGAAATCATTTTTAAGGACTCTCCACCTACCTCTAACTTTGTCATTGGTTCCGATATGGACCATGACTGCTGGATCTTCTCCAGCTCCTCCCAGTAATCTGTCAACCTGATCCGCGATGTGTCGAACTGTAGCGCCAGGAAGGTAGCGATCATTAAAGAGGTAAATAACAATTGCAAAAATCGTTAGCAAAAATAGTATATTAAATCTGGCAATATTTATTATTAAAAATATAAAAAAGGTCAAAATAAAATACTGTCTGTTTATGGACTACAATGTATATCACAGTACTGTTGATGTTATTTAATATCCCAGATAATGGACTTGGTAGGTTGGTAGAGTACTATACAACTTCTGTGTGTATAGTACTCTCCTGTATAGGAGAGATAAGTGTCTTGTAAAGTGTAGTACACTGGCCAGTAATAATTTAAAATGCTGCAGTATACATTGCAGTGTGTGGATGTACTAAGGCTAGTTTCACACCAGCGATATGAAATACGGTAGTCTGTTCCGGCAGAAAACAGCCATCCGGAATTCACTGGATCCGGCACTGCCGCATGTAGACGGAATGTCCGCTGGCTGGGCAGTAGTGATGAGCGGCAGGTGCCATATTCGATTTTGACGAAATTCGCGAATATTCGATAGAATATTCGTTTTATATTCGTCGAAATCGAATATTCGTCATTATTCTTGTTATCGCATTAATATGCAATTTAAATAATCGCGTATTGCGATTTTAACTTAAAGGCTAGTCTCCTATTGAAATAGCAATGCGATTAATTCAAGTTATAATAATCAAATTTTGATTTTAATTTAGCACTGCTATATTCCATATTCGTTAATTCTAGCTTAATATGGAATATAGCAGTGCTAAGTTAAAATCGAAATTTGATTATTAGAACTTTAATTTATTTTTATTTTTTTATTGTTATATTTTTTTCTTTCCCACTTCCCTAAAGTTGTTCTTACCTGTCCTTTGGATTCCTGGCTTCCTGGCTGCTCCAGTCAGTGCCCATTGCCGCTTCTGCCGACTTCCGTGCTCATGGAGCGTCACCATCACCATGGGAACGTCTCCATATACTAGAATGTACTGTCGGATTTGAGAATTACGTGAAAAATCGCAATTAGATTATTTCAAGTTATAATAATCGAATTTCGATTTTAATTTAGCACTGCTATATTTAATTCTAGCCTAATATAGAATATAGCAGTGCTAAGTTAAAATCGAAATTCGATTATTATAACTTGAATTAATCGAATTGCGATTTCAACTTGGACCTGGTTTACTATGGTTGGCTTGGTAGAATTAGTGAATATGACGAATGTATTTGTCATATTCCACAAAACGAATATAACGAATGTATTCGTCATATTCCACAAAACGAAGATAACAAAGTATTCTGCATCTTCGTTTTAGCTACCTATTCGTCAACTTCGCTAATTCTAGCAATCATATAGGAAAGTTTACTATAGAGACAGCTAAGTTTAATTCGCTATGCGATTATATGACTGCTTTTAAAAAAAAAAAAAAATTGAATAATTATAATACCTGATAATTATTATAATTATTCTATTTATAAAAAAAAAGCAAAGTAATATAATCGCATAGCGAATTAAACTTGGCTGTCTCTATAGTAAACTTTCCTATATGATTGCTAGAATTAGCGAAGTTGATGAATAGGTAGCTAAAACGAAGATGCAGAATACTTTGTTATCTTCGTTTTGTGGAATATGACGAATACATTCGTTATATTCGTTTTGTGGAATATGACGAATACATTCGTCATATTCGCTAATTCTACCAAGCCAACCATAGTAAACCAGGTCCAAGTTGAAATCGCAATTCGATTAATTCAAGTTATAATAATCGAATTTCGATTTTAACTTAGCACTGCTATATTCCATATTAAGGCTAGAATTAAATATAGCAGTGCTAAGTTAAAAACGAAATTCGATTATTATAACTTGAAATAATCAAATTGCGATTTTTCACGTAATTCTCAAATCCGACAGTACATTCTAGTATATGGAGACGTTCCCATGGTGATGGGGACGCTCCATGAGCACGGAAGTCGGCAAAAGCGGCAACGGGCACTGACTGGAGCAACCAGGAAGCCAGGAATCCAAAAGGACAGGTAAGAACAACTTTAGGGAAGTGGGAAAGAAAAAAATATAACAATAAAAAAAAAAAAAGAATATTCGAAATATCGAATTTATATCACTATATTCGAAATATTCGCGAATTAGCGAAGTGGCGATATTCGAATATTCGCGCTCAACACTACTGGGCAGGCGGAGAACCCATTGGATACAAACCGATGCATGCTGCTGTTTGTGTCCGGCCGATCATCCAAATGGCTGTTGGAACAGCCTGCCGGATCGTAGCTACCACTACTGTAATAGAGAGTAGGAAGCAGTGATGAGGTCCACCTCAAATGCAGGAGTTATCAGTGACATTTCTTTACTGTATGAAACAGCAGATTGCTACTGATTATGGTTTGGTTCTAGAGGTTTTTAGGGGTCTTTAACCCCTGTTACATTAGGACAGATCATTGAGAAGCTAAAACAGCTGCTTCTCATCTAGGAAGGCTTTCCACATGATTTTGGAATGTGAGAATGTTTTCCCATTAATTCAGAAGAGCATTTGTGATCAGGTGATGTTGAACAAGAGGGGCTGGCTCACAATATTTGTCCTAGTTAACGGCAAAAGTGGGGTTGAGGTGAGTGTTTTGGAAGGAGTTGCCAAGTTTTTCCACCCCAAACTGACCCAGTCATGTCGTTATGGACTTTACTTTGTGCACTGGGGCACAGTCATGCTGAAACAGAAAATAGCCTTCCCCAAACTGTTCCTTCAAAGTTGGAAGTGTACAATTGTTTGCTGTACCCAATGTGGCTCACAATCTAAGTTCCCTATCAGTATGCCTTTGGATTGTGGGAGGAAACCCACGCAAACACAGGGAAACCATACAAACTCCATGCTGATATTGTCCTTGGTCGGATTCAAACCTAGGACCTAATCGCTGCAAGGCACGGAGCTTGCTGCCTATGCTAAAGCATTAAGATTTTCTTTCACTGGAACTAAGGGGACTATGCCAACCCCTGAAAAATAACCATATCCCTCCACAATCAAACTTTAAATTTATTTCAGTGCAGTCAGACAGGTAACATTCTCCTGATGTTCATCAAACCCAGGCTCATCCATCAGACTGCCAGATAGAGAAGTGTGATTTGTCACTCCACAGAGCATGTTTCCCTTGCTCCTTTGACAGTATGCTTTACACCATTCGAACCAATGCTTGGCGTTGTGTCTGATTTTGTAATTTTGTTATGCAGCTGCTTGGCCATGGAAACATATACCATGAAAATAATGGTGCACAGTTTTTGTTAATGCCAAAGGATGATTGGAACAGCTAAGTCAGCAAAGTATCTGTAACTTTACATGGTTTGCTACTTTGTGACTGAGTTGCTGTGGTTCCTAAATGCTTCCACTTTGGAATAAAACCACGCACAGATGATTGTGGAATATCTTGGGGGGGGGAAGACATTTCACAAACTGACTTGTTGCAACGGTGATATCCTATTATAGAAATACAGTACTGGAATTGAATGAGGTCTTTCAAACAACCCATTCTTTCACAAATGTTTGTGAAATATACACATACATATCAATTAGTGTCTGGGGTTTGCTTCTCTGTCCTCAAATTTAGATAATTTATTTCATTCATTGAATATGTCCACTTATATAAGCCGCAGCACTAACTGAAAAGGTTCCATCCCTATTAATTTGCCTTGGGTATTTCTGCTGTGGACCCTCTAAGCTGACAGTTGCACTCAAAGTTTGACTTGAATCGAAAGTATACCATTTTATTCACAATACTGTAGCTTGACGAAGAATTTAATTACATTTATTTTGTAGTGCTTAACATCTTGGTTTCTGTCTCTCAGTATTTCATTCATGTAAGGCCTCTTTCATACTACAGTATGTCCATTTCAGTGTTTTGCGTTCCGTTTTTAACGGATCCGTTGTTCCGTTTTTTTGGTTCCGTTGTGTTTCCGTTTCCGTTCCGTCCTTCCGTTCCGTTTTTCCGTATGGCATATACAGTATACAGTAATTACATTGAAAAAATTGGGCTGGCCATAACATTTTCAATAGATGGTTCAGAAAAAACGGAACGGAAACGGAAGACATACGGATGCATTTCCGTATGTGTTCTGTTTTTTTGCAGACCCATTGACTTGAATGGAGCCATGGACCGTGATTTGCGGGCAATAATAGGACATGTTCTATCTTTCAACGGAACGGAAAAACGGAAATACGGAAACGGAATGCATATGGAACACATTCAGTTTTTTTTTGCGGAACCATTGAAATGAATGGTTCCGTATACGGACCGTATACGGACCGCAAAAAACGGACCGCAAAACGGAAAAAAAAAACGGTAGTGTGAAAGAGGCCTTACTTGCAGTTTTATTTTTCTTTATATTGATATTATTATTTCATAAATTTTTTATCATGATAGCATAATATGAATTCCAAAAATCACAGAAATACCAGCTTGTTCAGTTGTAGGATGCAGCTAAATTACTTTAGTAACTGTGTGTGCAGGTGAAACTCGAAAATTCGAATATTGTGCAAAGTTCATTTATTTCAGTAATGCAACTTAAAAGGTGAAACTAATATATGAGATAGACTCGTTACATGCAAAGCGAGATATTTCAAGCCTTTAGTTGTTATAATTTGGATGATTATGGCTTACAGCTTATGAAAACCCCAAAGTTTCAATTTTGAGGTACCCTTTGCTCGGTATGGATTAATTAGATGACTAGAGTGTGACACTTTGAGCCTAAAATATTGAACCTTTTCACAAAATTCTAATTTTAAGTTGCATTAATGCAGTGCTTCTCAATTATTTTCTGTCATGCCCCCCCTAGGAAGAAGAAAACATTTTGCGCCCCCCGCGCGACTGTAAATAGTATCATTTGTCTATAAAATTGTTATAAGTACACCTCTGCATAACACTGTATCCTTATTAACGTATAAGAGAATAAAAAAAGAAAGAAATGTGGATCGGACACACACTTATGGGGGGGATCTGTGGATGACGGACACTTATGAGGGGGATCTGTGGATGACGGACACTTATGGTGGGATCTGTGGATGACGGACACTTATGGGGGGGATCTGTGGATGACGGACACTTATGGTGGGATCTGCGGATGACGGACACTTATGGGGGGGATCTGTGGCTGGCACTGTTACAGGGGGATCTGTGGCTGGCACTGTTATATATGTGCCATCCACAGACCCCCCACCCCATAACAGTGCCATCCACAGTGCCCACCCAGCCCATAACAGTGCCATCCACAGACCCCCACCCCTTAACTGTGCCATCCACAGATTCCGTGTGCCCGCCGCCGCCGTTTAAAGTTATTAAACATGCCCCCCTCACTCCTAATAGTACCGTATATCCAAATTTCTTCTGTATAATGCCGGCAGGCGGGCCGGGCGGCCGGCGCGTCCCTCAGTGACGTCACTTGTCTGCGCCGCCTGCTTCATTCATAAAGCAGGCGGCGCAGGAACGTGACATCACTGAGGGACGCGCCGGCCGCCCGGCCTGCCGGCATTATACAGAAGAAATTCGGATATACGGTACTATTAGGAGTGAGGGGGGCATGTTTAATAACTTTTAATTCAATAATACATTTTATATCAGTATACCGGAGGGAGCGGTGGGGCTATAGTACAGTGACCGCACCGCCCCACCGCTATTGCCGGCCCCCAGCTCCTCCTCCCAGTCCCTCCCCCGACCCCCGCTCCGTACATCGCGTCCAGCGCCTGCGCCGGCCTATGATCAGACTGGAGATGAGCGCTTCCACAATGGAAGCGCTCATCTCCCTGCCGCATATTACACTGCGAGCTGTCGGCCGCCCGGCGCCCCTGTTGCTATGGCGCCCTGTGCGGCCGCACAGCCCGCACACCCCAAAGGCCGGCCCTGAACGAGCCCCTCTTTACGGAGCTTGGCGCCCCCCCTGGGGGGGCGTGCCCCACTATTTGAGAAGCACTGCATTAATGCAATTCATTTCAAGTTGCATTATTAAAATAAATAAACCTTTGCACAATATGAAAATTTTTAGAGTTTCACCTGCATTTTTTAATACTTTTTAGCGATTTCAATAAAAATATTAAATGGCTCAGTGGTTAGTAGTGATGAGCGGCAGGGGTCATATTCAAATTTGCGATATTTCGCGGATATTTCATAGAATATTCGTCGAATATTTGTGATTTTGAATATTCGTTAGGAGTAGTGTTGTTTGAGAATTTTCCTAATGCAAATTTTTGTAATGACAATTTTCGTAATGCAAATTTTCCTTATGAGAATCAATGAGATCGTGAAAACTCAGATCCGATGGTATATTCTAACCCACAGGCGTTCCCATGGTGACGGGGACGCTTGTCGGGGAGGAGTATGCCAAAGTGGAACAACTGTACAGATTTAAAAAAAAGACGAATATTCTAGAAAACGAATATATTAGTTTTTTAGAATATTCATAATATTCAATAACAAGAATATATAGCAATATAGCCAATATTTGAAAAAAATATATAATATAGAACAATTTAGCTAATATAGTGCTATAATCTTCTTTGTCTAATAGTTGTCATTTTTTTCTCATCTGAACTTCAGATTGGAAAAAAATTACAACTATTAGGCAAAAAAGGGAGGGATCATGTGTACTGATTTAAAAAAAAATCTTGAATATTTGAAATTACAAATATATATCACTATATTCTAAATATTCGCAAATTCTTGAAGTTCCGATATTCGTGATAAAAATTCGCAATTCGAATATTCGTCATCAACAATATTGGTTAGCACTATTTCCCTCCAGCAATTGGGTATTGGGTTTCAGTCCAACAAAGGGGAACATCTGTATGGAGTTTTCCCTTATATTTGTGTGGGTTTCCTCCAGGCGCTCCAGTTTCCTTCCTCACTTCAAAAACATACAGATAGATTAAATTTAAATTGCGAGAAGGGGAGAAGGACCAATGTGAGTGATCACAATCTCTGTACTATGAATATGTACTAGGAATATGTAAGAACTATATAAATCCATAAAAAGTGTAATAATTAAAACTGCAAGTTTGTATTGGAACTGCCATATAAGATGCTGGATGGGTTATTACAATTCAGTTATATTAAAGGGGTTGTGCCAAGTTTAGAAGTTATTCCTCTGTCCACAGAATAGAGGATAATTCACTGATTGCTGGATGTCCAATTGCTGTGACTCTTACAGATCCCAAGAACAGGGGTCCAATTCTCCTGATCTGATTGAGTGGCAGGTCAGACATGCACCCTGCCGCTCAATTCATTCGATATGGGACTGTCGTAAATAACAGAGTATAGTGCGCACCTATTTCCAGCAGATCCATAGAAAATGGATTGGCAGGATGCATACTTGACCTGTCGCTGCAGCAGATAAGGGAAGCAGGACCTCCATTTTTGCAATCGGTGGGGGGTCTCAGCATTCGGACCCACAGCTATCAGTTATCCTCTATCCCGTTGATAGGGGATAACTTGTAAACTTCGCATGACCCCTTTATGGTGGCCATACATATTCAATAACTGACAATTACTGATGATAATTATGTTAATAACAACATACACAGGCTATGCTAGTTCCAGAATAATGATTGGCATAGCTGTTTTTTTATTTTTTATTTTTATTAGACACGGGACAAGAGTCTTTTCTGGATTGGCAGTGCTGGTTTCATGCTTTTTCTAAGTGTATCACTACTGTATAGTTTCTTTTACTTATGACTTTTAATTCGTAACTCTAATCCCTCACATTTAAGTAGAGGTCACAAGTAGATAGCCTCAAACATTTCATTAAGCACTATGTTATTCAAAATATGTCATTAATTTCAGTATGTCTCTAAATATAGTCGCTAATTGATAATTAGCACTAAATGAGTGGCAGCGATAGTCTTAAATGAGTAATTCTAAATGATAGTTATGACTAAATTAATGTCGTTATCAGTTTTAATTAATTTCAGTGAATTTTATGACTTGTGATGTGCTGCCCACAAGCAATTAAGTAGGTGATTGTGTTGTTCTTATTTAGAGGGTTTTACTTCTAACATCTGTATGTATATTTGTATAAGGCCTCATGCACACGACAGTATTTTTTCACGGTCCGCAAAACGGGGTTCCGTTGTTCCGTGATCCGTTTTCGTTTTTGTTTCCGTGTGTCTTCCTTGATTTTTGGAGGATCACCAGACATGAAGGAAAGTTAAAAAAAAGTCGTTTTGGTGTCCACCTGGCCGTGCGGAGCCAAACGGATTCGTCCTGACTTGCAATGCAAGTCAATGGGGACGGATGCGTTTGACGTTGACACATTATGGTGCAATTGCAAACGGATCCGTCCCCCATTGACTTTCAATGTAAAGTCAGGAGTCCCTATTAATATACCATCGGATCGGATATTTTAACTTGAAGCAACCCCATCACCATGGGAACACCTCTATGTTAGAATATACCATCGGATTTGAGTTAGATTGTGAAAACTCTGATCCGACAGTATATTCTAACACAGAGGCGTTCCCATAGTGATGGGGACGCTTCAAGTTAGAATATACTAAGAACTGTGTACATGACTGCCCCCTGCTGCCTGGCAGCACCCGATCTCTTACAGGGGGCTGTGATCCGCACAATTAACCCCTCAGGTGCCACACCTGAGGGGTTAATTGTGCGTATCATAGCCCCCTGTAAGAGATCAGGTGCTGCCAGGCAGCAGGGGGCAGACCCCCCTCCCTCCCCTGTATTAAATTTATTGGTGGCCAGTGCGGCCCCCCCTCCCTCCCCTGTGACCGGCCGGGCGCTCCTCCTACTGGTAAGTGAAAGGTCTGTGCGGTGCATTGCTTATAGCACAGATCTGTCACTTACCAGTAGGAGGAGCGCCCGGCCGGTCACAGACAGCGCAGGTAAGTATAATGCTTCTAAAATTGCTAAGTAACCATGGCAGCCAGGACTGCAGTAGCGTCCTGGTTGCCATGGTAACCGATCGGAGCCCCAGCGGTTAAACTGGGACTCCGATCGGAACTCTCCGCTGCCACCAATGATGGGGGGGGGTTTTAATTAGGGGGGGAGTGGGGGCCGCACTGGCCACCAATGAATTTAATACAGGGGAGGGAGGGGGGCCGCACTGGCCATCAATGAATTTAAAATTGGGGAGGGAGGGGGGTCTGCCCCTGCTGCCTGGCAGCACCCGATCTCTTACAGGGGGCTATGATATGCACAATTAACCCCTCAGGTGCGGCACCTGAGGGGTTAATTGTGCGGATCACAGCCCCCTGTAAGAGATTGGGTGCTGCCAGGCAGCAGGGGGCAGTTATGTACACAGTTCTTCGTATATTCTAACTTGAAGTGTCCCCATCACCATGGGAACGCCTCTGTGTTAGAATATACTGTCGGATCTGAGTTTTCACGATGTGAAAACTCAGATCTGAAAAAGCTGTTTATGCAGACGGATCTGCGGATCCGTCTGTGCGAAAGTAGCCTACGGACACGGATCACGGATGACAATCTTGTGTGCCTCCGTGTTTTTTCACGGACCCATTGACTTGAATGGGTCCGCGAACCGTTGTCCGTCAAAAAAATAGGACAGGTATTTTTTTGACGGACTGGAAACACGTATGACGAACGCGGATGACAAACGGTGCATTTTCCGAGTTTTCAACGGACCCATTGAAAGTCAATGGGTCCGCAGAAAAACACGGAAAACGGAACAACGTACACGGATGCACACAACGGTCGTGTGCATGAGGCCTAACTAAATGTTGCTATGCCTTTTACCTATTGTCAAAAAATCTTATCATTTGGAAAAAAAAATCTTATCATTTGGAAGCCAGTCACACCTGTTGTTTTCCTCCCATGTGTATTTTATTTTGTGCTTTGTGTTCACCATCAATAAGCATTGATGGTAATTTTTTATATTGTAAGAATAGCAATTTCTGCATCAACAAATTGGCAGAAATACATTAATTTGTATCTAGACCACAAAGGCAATAAATAAGAATGCAATTTGTGACACATCTCTTTTTAGCTGAACTTGTGCTCTCTGTTGTATTATAAATTAATTTCTTCCTGTTTAGCTGTTAAGCAAATGCCTTTAGAAATTAGTTCCCTGTGTGATATTTCCATTCTGATTTAAAGCACTTTCTCTCCTTGGCCTACCAGAGCAAAATGGACATTTTTTATTAAGCGTTTTTATATCCTAGTGTTCCAGGATAGATTTTTACAATAGCAGGCTGCAGATTTTCAAACAGTTTTGCCAAGACACCAAGTCACTTGAGCCTGAGGACTGCAGAGTCACAACATGATGATTAAAGAAAAACAAATATTTCCTAAACAGGATAGGTCCTCGAAGGACACCACAGAACACTTGTGCCAAATCATTTATTTTATTTTTTAAAATATTTCCTACACTGTACTTTATGCATTAACAATAATGTTATTTGTAAAATGATTACAAGTTTTAGAAAAATAGGAGAATTAAAGGGCTTGTCTGGGTGTTTAATGTTGACCTATCCTCATGATAGGTCATCCAATTGGTGGGGGTCTGACTCCTAGCACCCCCACAGACCAACTATTTGAAGAGGCTGTCGAGCACCTTCAGCTTACCAGGCATAGCACCATCGATTGTATAGTGCCTGTACTTCGTATAGCAACCCAGCCTCATTCATTTGAATGGTACTAAGCTGTGCTTTGGCTGTGTGACTGATGAACATGCCATCACAGGCCTTGGAACAGGGCACACCACTTACATTAACTTTGCAGCCTTTTTAAACCACTGATAAGTGAGGATGCCGGGAGTCAGACCCCCACTGATCAGATATTGACAAGCTATCCTAAAGATTGGGAATTAATATTAAACACCCAGAATTCCCTTTAATGAAACAGAACTTATTTCACCAGGACTAGGATATTATTTGCATTGCTACCTCTCTTGAACCATAGATATGCAAGCTTGGCTGGCTGGGGTATTGCTGCCAGACACCTTTGGCAGTGCTTATCTCTCTGGGAGGAAAAGGATTGGGCACGTTTAACTCCTGCAGCCCAGTCCTTCTCTCCTAAATAATCTATCTTCAAGGGAACCTGCTTACATATTGGGTGGCTGGCTTATCCTTTCAAAATCACTAGGCTCATTTGACATTAAAGGGGTTTTCTGGGATTTTGATAATGATGACCTATCCTCAGGATAGGTCATCAGTATCTGATCGGTGAGGGTCCGACAGTTGGGACCCCCGCCGATCAGCTGCTTACCAACCGCAGCGTCATAAATTTTATAACGACTGTACTTGGTATTGCTCTCTGCCCCATAGAAGAAACCCTATATTTATGGCCAGTTAAAGGGGTTTTCTAGGATAACTATGGTTTTTAACATATATACTCATGTAGTTGCTTACCTCCTGTACATCTTCCCCTTGTGTTTTCTTTTTCACTTTGGACCCTCTTGACCCATTTTCAACATATAAACATTTTACACTGGATTGTTTACATCCTGTATGTAGCACTTCCCGTTGCTAAATATGTTTCAAAATGACCCAGTGGACCCAGGAGGTCAAAATAATAGTTCAATAGTCTAAGACTATAAATTCCTGTTTCTGGTCTTTTATTTAAAACATAACTTTTATTTCTTATTTTCAAAAACCAAACCAAAAACCAAAAATGAGAAAATGTAAAAATACATATGTTGGGGTACTTTGATAGGGGTGCAAGTGTGTGGAGTACTATCACTTGGTATAGTGGAGTCTGGGGGATATTATTGTCATATCCACCTGGAGGTAGTGTGTAGTAGTCTATATAATTATTATTTTATATTGTCTGCAGTGTCATCTGGCACCAAACTTCCTATAAACTAAACTACTGTACACACTATTAGCAGATCGACCAAAAGGGAATGCTCCTCGCTACTTGAAATTATTGTCCTACCTAGGACTTTATTATCTCCCCTGTCAATTGCTGCTAACTCCTCTAACTAAATATCTAAATATACAGCTGTGGCTCCATTCCCCTGAAGACGCCGCTTTTGTGGTGAAACATGTCGGGGGAGCTGCGTCTTTAATGTATTTTAAAGATTATGGTAGGGCAATAAATTGAGCATCAGCACAGCGATCTGCAGACGCTGTGCGCACAAGCTCATTTGATAGGGGCAGCATAGATATTAGAGGATTTAGCAGCAATCGACCGGGGAGATAAGTCCTAGGTAGGACAATAATTTCAAGTAGCGAGGAGCATTCCCTTTTGGTCGATCTGCTAATAGTGTGTAGTTTACTTTATAGGAAGTTTGGTGCCAGGTGACACTGCAGACAATATAAAATAATAATTATATAGACTACTACACACTACCTCCAGGTGGATATGACAATAATATCCCCCAGACTCACTATACCAAGTGATAGTACGCCACACACTTGCACCCCTATCAAAGTACCCCTCCATATGTATTTTAAATTTTCTCATTTTTTGTTTTTGTTTTTGAAAATAAGAAATAAAAGTTATGTTTTAAATAGAAGACCAGAAACAGGAACTTCCTGTTGCTGTATCCATCCAAACCCATAAGGCACTTCTCTTTTTTATGCCATAGCTCCTGCACCCCCATAACAAAATAATAAAATGGTATGGGAAAAAAAGAAAAAAAAACACAATTGTGGAGTTTTTTTTTTTCCTGCTTTCCCCTATAATAAATAATATATATTGAAGGCTATTCATCTTGTTCAGCAAAAAATCTGTTATGCCATTCCTCTTGTTATACCTACTAAGTTTCATCTTGGAGTAACCAGTTGGGGATGTTTCCCTGCTGTCCAACATTTATTACATGGGGAATGCAAATAGTTACTAAAACAGACATTTCAGGAGAGGTTACAAGTCCTCTTTAAGGGGTTAAGGAAAGTTTCAGAAAGTGGTAAAATTATAATTTAAGCAAAATTACAAAATGTGGCTGAAGATGCCATTGCCAGTATGTTGTTAAAGGGTAACTGTCATGTCTTCATTAAAACATTTTTTTTTTGTTGCATATGTTACTGCTGAAGCAGCATTGTGTATAAAGCAGTCTTTAGTTTCTTCTCTTACCACTGTTTTTCCCTTAGTTACAGCTGTTTAAACATTTACAATATGAGGACCTTCTCAAGATGGCTACTCTGCCAGTTCTCTGAGGCCAAAACTGATTTCCCTCACTTCCCATACACACTTGCTGTAGACAGTAGCTCCCTGCCAGCCAATCAGATTGGATTACTAAAAGACATGCCTTCTCACTCTGAAGCCTAATGCAGGCATGCAGTGTGGAGGACCACCCCTTTGTCTTCTGTTTATACTAAAAGGAAGACAGACAAGCCCTAGCAGCGGTCTTTTAAGGGAGCAGTGGAAAGGGACAGAGAACATTAATGAAAACTGTTATTATAAGGCAATTACAGAACTTTTGACAATCATTGACAGACTAACTCAGGTATACATGCCTAGCTCTAATAAACTAGCAAATAAAATAAAAATATGATAGTTACCCTTCAATAGTTTTTCCAAATGTTTTCTTTATAAAGACACAGCTGTCAGTGGAGCTATTCAGCGTACCTTATATTCTGTACTATATTCCTTACTGATCATATCAATAAAAACACCTAATACCTAGTAAATTATATATTTTTGCAAAGCCATTTATTTACCAGCTGCAAAAATGATGCAAGAATTACTTGATGAAAACAGCTTCAAGTTCAACCAAAGAACAAAAGAACACATCAAATGTGTAATTTTCTTTTTCTTCTGGTGGCAGTAATGCATATAATTACTCTTCAGCTATTGCACAACGCATGCTGCACGGGGTGATAGTCATGATGTATGTAAGAAGATACATATCAGCAAAGATTAATCTGTTTTTATCTAAATGGAGGATATGTATTATTTCGGTAAATATGTATATTTGATTTTTATGCAATGCATCAGTGACATGCAGATCAACTTTAGTGTATATTTACACATAGATGGGCACGTTTCCAAATAAAGCATACCAGACAAGTTATTACTATTTCCAATTGTAATTATGGATGTGCTTCAATTTTAAGTGTTACGGCATTACAGTAAATTAACATGCGGGGGGGGGGGTGGGTTTGCAGAAAATTTCTGGGACTGTTCCATTTATCTGAATGGTGCTTGCAGAAATCCATGCACATGTTGTAGAACCATCCTTATTCAGTTGTATGGAATGCAGTTTTTACCTGTAGAACATGCTTTCAAGAGATGATATGAAGATGGGAACATACAGGCAAGGCATGGCGGACAAGGAAGATGTAGTTGCAATGCACCTGTGAACTATAAACCATGCAATCCACAGGTAATTTCTAGTATTTCTTTTTTTTTTTTAAGTGATTGTTAATTGCTTATTTTTAATGGCTGCATCCTACAAAACCATGCAGCTTTAACAATAAGTAACCAGTTGACAATATTGAAATAGTAATATAAAACTGCTGCTGTTTGCAATGCTGTGCAGATCAGCGCTGTATTGAGGCTGCATCTCCACTGCCCATCTACCCCCCTGTCTGTTCCTACTGTAAGGAACAAAAATATGCCTGAATAAATAATGCTGCAAGCACCATTTTCACATAGTTTGCTATATTTATTTCTTTATTTTGCTCATAACCTCTCTAAGAAATGATTTGTTAACATTTTAATTTTTTGCACAAAAAAGCAGCTTTACTAATGAAATTCCACTAGAATTCTGGCACACATTCCATGTGCAACAGTTACTAAATATAAGGTACTTTTTGTAACTCGAGACGGCAAATGGCTTAATTGCAACACTTGGTACCAAAATTGTACCAGAATTTTGGTGTAAATTTCTGCCAATAAGTAAGCCAACTAATAGGTGTTATTAACTTAGATGAGGCAGTTCAATTTAAACATCCACTAAATTAATCATCCAGTGTCAGCCAGTGTTACAAATGTGGAATACTTTTAGGGCGCATTCACATGAACGTGTGACAGCCGTGCCCGTTTTGTGGACCACAATCCATGGATCCATTAAACACAGGCACTGGCCATGTACACCTTGTATCCCAGGTGCGGATTCCTTGACTTCAATGAGTCTATGATCATCAAGACATGTCCTATCTTTTGTGGCGTGGAGGCACGGACCTGGAAGCCCACAGAAACACACAGAAAGGCTTCCAGATCCATGCCTCTGTGCTGCAAAAGGTAGGACATCAATGGGTCCGCACCTCAATACAGGATGCCCACGGCCAGTGCCTGTGTTTTGCAAATCCATGGTTTGCCATCTGCAAAACGGGGACAGCCATCACACGTTCATGTAAATGTGTCCAAAGACTGTCTGGTCTAAGTTTACAATGTCTAAATCTTGCATAGTATAATTAAATACGTCCTATACATTTTTATTGGGCAGCAGTAATAAATAGCACTGAATATGATTTCTCTAGGGTTAATCATTCTCAACATTTTAATCGATTTTCACTAGTTCTCTGTTGAACAAAAGTAACACATTTTTTCACAAATATAATTTTGTCCCAGAAACCTTTAGAAATTTCTACTACTCACCATGCCACCTCTTCATGACAAATTTAACATAATTTACATCAGAAAACTCATGAAAAATCATGATTGAAATCAACATCATTCCATAGCTAGTGTAGATTTCTGTTTTAGGGTAAATGGACAGCAAATTTAATAAGGCATGCACCATGAATATACATTACATGTGAAGAACAATGCGGTTGTAAAAAACATAGACGATGCATGATCACCAATCAAGTCCTTGCATAACAGTAATGACACGCTCAATGCACCAAATGCCTAATTTGCATATTAAGAAGTATCATAACTAGGGAACATAGCCTTAGATCAACAAAAGAAAGCAATTGCCTGATTAATGCAAGTTAAAGATTTAATAAGGACACAATGTAAAGAAATTGCAAATTAAACAACACATCTGTTTGCCCCTCTAGTAAATTAGCCGCAACGTGTGAATAGGAGATTGATGCTGAAGTGTGAATTTTCAAGAGTAAGTCAGTAAATTGTTGTTGTAGAGGAAAGAATACTATACCGATATTCTATACAAGTGATTTCACAAAATATTATACACAGCATGTACTTACACGCTACTGTTTATTAGCCTTTAATTATAAACTTCTGTTCTTAGTCATGTAAGGTTATAGTTCGTATTGAGCGAAGTAAAGCATTCAAATCAGAGTTCGATCAAAGAATCCAAATTTCCTCACACTTCATGGTAACAAATCAGTTTTTACTAAAATTTTGGCTGCATGTGTTACAAAGTAAAAGTAAGAAGCCTGGGAACACAATATGAATCATAATGCCGTGCAGCCAGCCAATCCGCAGACTGGGTGGACGCATATAGGAACCGGAGGTAAACTAGCTGATCTACAGCCTGCCAGCGGCGATCGTTCGCTGGCAGGCTGTAGATGCAATCTTTTTAACCCCTAAAAGGTATATTAGACGCTGTTTTGATAACAGCGTCTAATATACCTGCTACCTGGTCCTCTGGTGGTCCCTTTTGCTTGGATCGACCACCAGAGGACACAGGCAGATCTGTAATAAGTTGCACCAAACACCACTACACTACACCCCCCCTGTCACTTATTAACCCCTTATTAACCCCTGATCACCCCATATTAGACTCCCTGATCACCCCCCTATCATTGATCACCCCCCTGTCAGGCTCCATTCAAACGGCCGTATGTGTTTTGCGGATCCGATCCATGAATCCGCGGATCCGCAAAACACATACGGAGGTCTGAATGGAGCCTTACAGGGGGGTGATCAATGACATATAGCCCATATAGACTCCCTGATCACCCCCCTGTCATTGATCACCCCCCTGTAAGGCTGGCTGCATTCAGAGGTCCGTATGTGTTTTGCGGATCCATGGATCGGATCCGCAAAACACATATGGACGTCTGAATGGAGCCTTACAGGGGGGTGATCACCCCATATAGACTCCCTGATCACCCCCCTGTCATTGATCACCCCCCTGTAAGGCTCCATTCAGACGTCCGTATGTGTTTTGCGGATCCGATCCATGGATCCGTGGATCCGCAAAACACATACGGACCTCTGAATGAAGCCTTACAGGGGGGTGATCACCCCATATAGACTCCCTGATCACCCCCCTGTCATTGATCACCCCCCTGTAAGGCTCCGTTCAGACGTCCATATGTGTTTTGCGGATCCGATCCATGGATCCGTGGATCCGCAAAACACATACGGGCCTCTGAATGGAGCCTTACAGGGGGGTGATCACCCCATATAGACTCCCTGATCACCCCCTGTCATTGATCACCCCCCTGTAAGGCTCCATTCAGACATCCGTATGTGTTTTGCGGATCCAATCCATGGATCCGTGGATCCGCAAAACACATACGGACCTCTGAATGGAGCCTTACAGGGGGGTGATTACCCCATATAGACTCCCTGATCACCCCCTGTCATTGATCACCCCCCTGTAAGGCTCCATTCAGACATCCGTATGTGTTTTGCGGATCCGATCCATGGATCAGTGGATCCGCAAAACACATACGGACCTCTGAATGAAGCCTTACAGGGGGGTGATCACCCCATATAGATTCCCTGATCACCCCCCTGTCATTGATCACCCCCCTGTAAGGCTCCATTCGGACTTCCGTATGTGTTTTGCGGAACCGATCCATGGATCCGTGGATCCGCAAAACACATACGGACCTCTGAATGGAGCCTTACAGGGGGGTGATCAATGACAGGGGGGTGATCAATGACAGGGTGGTGATCACCCCATATAGACTCCCTGATCACCCCCCTGTCATTGATCACCCCCCTGTAAGGCTCCATTCAGACATTTTTTGGCACAAGTTAGTGGAAATTGATATTTTTTTATTTATTTATTTTTTGTTTTTTCTTACAAAGTCTCATATTCCACTAACTTAAAAAAGAAGAGATGGCTCCGGCAGCATTTCACAACATCCAATATTCTTTTATTTCGACCTCAAGACATAATACAGCAACGTTTCGACTGAGAATCAGTCTTTGTCAAGCCTAATGACATCAATGACCATAGGCATATATATACCCCCCACATAAAATGCACGCCCCTGCGCGCACTTTACATGTGATAACGCCGACATGAACAACACGGCTTTGGCGGGCTTCTAACCAGGTGCAAGGTAATCTGTGGACATAAGCATTCTATTAAGTGTTGATTTGTATTGATGATCCGAAGGGGCGTGTATTTTATGTGGGGGGTATATATATGCCTATGGTCATTGATGTCATTAGGCTTGACAAAGACTGATTCTCAGTCGAAACGTTGCTGTTTTGTGTCTTGAGGTCGAAATAAAAGAATATTGGATGTTGTGAAATGCTGCCGGAGCCATCTCTTCTTTTTTATGTTTATCACATGGCCTGATGGATCAAGGGCCAACGGTGAGGCTGTTGCATTGAATATACGCATCATTGAGAGACCGTACAGTGCTGCTTCTATCTACTATTTGTGCCTATATTCCACTAACTTGTGACAAAAAATAAAATCTCACATGAACTCACCATACCCCTCTCGGAATCCAAATGCGTAAAATTTTTAGACATTTATATTCCAGACTTTTTCTAACGCTTTAGGGCCCCTAAAATGCCAGGGCAGTATAAATACCCCACATGTGACCCCATTTTGGAAACATGTGACCCCAAGGTATTTCGTGATGGGCATAGTGAGTTCATGGAAGTTTTTATTTTTTGTCACAAGTTAGTGGAATATGAGACTTTGTAAGGAAAAAAAAAATCATAATTTTCCGCTAACTTGTGACAAAAAATAAAAAGTTCTATGAACTCACTATGCCCATCAGCGAATACCTTAGGGTGTCAAGGTATTTTGTGAGGGGCATGGCGAGTTCATGTAAAAAAAATTTTTTTGTCGCAAGTTAGCGGAAAGGGAGACTTTGTGAGAAAAAAATATATATATATATCAATTTCCGCTAACTTGTGCAAAAAAAAAACAACTTCTATGAACTCGCCATGCCCCTCACGGAATACCTTGGGGTGTCTTCTTTCCAAAATGGGGTCACATGTGGGGTATTTATACTGCCCTGACATTTTAGGGGTCCTAAAGCGTGAGAAGAAGTCTGCGATCCAAATGTCTAAAAATGCCCTCCTAAAAGGAATTTGCTCCCCTTTGCGCATCTAGGCTGCAAAAAAGTGTCACACATGTGGTATCGCCGTACTCAGGAGAAGTTGGGCAATGTGTTTTGGGGTGTCATTTTACATATACCCATGCTGGGTGAGATAAATATCTCGGTCAAATGCCAACTTTGCATAAAAAACGTTTTTTTTAGAGAGATATTTCTCTCACCCAGCATTGGTATATGTAAAAAGACACACCAAAACACATTGCCCAACTTCTCCTGAGTATGGCGATACCACATGTGTGACACTTTTTTGCAGCCTAGGTGGGCAAAGGGGCCCACATTCCAAAGAACACCTTTTGGATTTCACAGGGCATTTTTTACACATTTTGATTTCAAACTACTTCTCACGCATTAGGTCCCCTAAAATGCCAGGGCAGTATAAATACCCCACAAGTGACCCCATTTTTGAAAGAAGACACCCCAAGGTATTCCGTGAGAGGCATGGCGAGTTCCTCGAATTTTTTATTTTTTGTCACAAGTTAGTGGAAAATGATGATTTTAATTTTTTTCTTACAAAGTCTCATATTCCACTAACTTGTGACAAAAAATAAAAACTTCCATGAACTCACTATGCCCATCACAAAATACCTTGGGGAGTCTTCTTTCTTCTTCTTTTTTTATACAAAGTTGTCATTTGACAGAGATATTTATCTCACCCAGCATGGGCATGTGTAAAAAGACACCCCAAAACACATTGCCCAACTTCTCCTGAGTACGGCGATACCATATGTGTGACACTTTTTTGCAGCCTAGGTGGGCAAAGGGGCCCACATTCCAAAGAGCACCTTTTGGATATCACAGGGCATTTTTTACACATTTTGATTTCAAACTACTTCACATTTTTGTACCATAGTTTGTAAACGCTATAACTTTTACCCAAACCATTTTTTTTTTACCCAAACATTATTTTTTTTTATCAAAGACATGTAGAACAATAAATTTAGAGAAAAATGTATATGAAAATGTCATTTTTTTGCAAAAATTTCTGTAAATTTCGATTAATAACAAAAAAAGTTAAAATGTCAGTAGCAATGAATACCACCAAATGAAAGCTTTATTAGTGAGAAGAAAAGGAGGTAAAATTCATTTGGGTGGTAAGTTGCATGACCGAGCAATAAACCGTGAAAGTAGTGTAGTGCAGAATTGTAAAAAGTGGTCTGGTCATTAAGGGTGTTTAAGCTAGGGGGGCTGAGGTGGTTAAAGAAATATATATTTTTATTGAATTTTTTCACTGTGTTCACTGTGTAGGATAAATTATATGATAATTGTGTTGTATGAGTCATTACAAATGCGGCCATACCAAATATGTGGAAGAATATATTTTTTTGCAGTATTTTCCATTGAAATTTTTTTTTCTATGGAGAAAGGTATAGTTTTTAATGTGGAGATTTTATTTTTAAATTGAACCCCTTCAGGACCTTGTGATTTTCTGTTTTTGCTTTTTATTCTGTGCCTTGCCAAAATAATAACTTTTATTTTTTTTTTTTTTTTAGTTAGAATAATTTTTATTGAAATATCATAAGTAGACATCGATTCCAACATAGATGATATACATTACATGTGGATTATTCATTACATGTTATTGTTTGCATAACATTAGTGTTCCCACATTATGGTATATTTTATATCATGTCTTGTCGATATATATAATTTTTTTTAAAAGAAGGTAGAATATTTATTTGACCAATTGACATACACATATGGGGCTTGATTTTTACGGGACAAGTTGCACTTTCAAATGGCACTATTTAATATTTAATCTAATGTAATGGGGTGATTCCTATGTGGTAAAATTGACCTGTTACCTTCATTCTCTGGTTCAGTATGATTACAGCAATAACACCTTTATTTATTATTGTATTTGTTTTAGTACAATAACAAAAATAACTTACATAACCCTCATACATTTTTTGTTATGTCTGTGGAATTATTTGAGGGCAGTCTGTTGTCACGGATCAGCAGATGTGAACCTACTGTGCTACTGACTGGCTGTACCCTGGAGGGGTGTGACTAAGCAACTACCTGGTCTTCACTAGAGCCTCTGATGGTGAGGATAAACTTGGGCCATTAGGGTAGTTGCCAGGTGCCACTCCAGAGCAGTCCCAGAGTCAGTAGAAGCTGGTCCAAGCGGACCAGAAGATACCTGAGATAGGTACCAGCAATACAGGAGTGGTAGACAGGCAGGGTCGTTACCAGGAACAACAAAGCAGGAACCAAAGGATGATGCAGAGTCATAGTCAGACAGGAAGAAGGTCAGGACAGGTGGCTCAGGTGCAGGTCAGGCAATCCGGGTCGGCAACGGGAGAGACAAAGCAAGCAGGCAGGGATTAGACGATAAGCGGAGTCCAGGGACAAAGTATAGGTCAGGAACATAAGTGGTTATCAAGCTCTTTAGCAACAGACTAGGACATTGACACTCAGGCATCTGGGAAAAGGGCTGAGCCCCTTAAGTATGTGTAGGAAATCCAGGGTTGGTCAACAAGGTCACCTGACCTGTTTCAAAAATGCTTTTATTTTGTTAAATGTAAGAAAAATGTAAAAGTAGACATATTAGGTATCGCCGCATCCATAACAACCTGCTCTATAAAAATACCACATGAACTAACCCCTCAGGTGAACATCGTAAAAAGGATAAAATAAAAACAGTGTCAAAAAAGACATATTTTTGTCACCTTACATCTTAAAAAATGTAATAGCAAGTGATAAAAAAGTCATATGCCTCCCTAAATAGTGCTAATCAAACCGACATCTCATCCAGAAAAAATGACATCCTACATAGACAATCGCCCAAAAAAAAAAAAAAAAAAAAAATGGCTCTCAGACCATGGAGACACTAAAACATGTTTGTTTGTTTTTTGTTTCAAAAATGATATTATTGTGTAAAACTTAAATAAATAAAAAAAAGTATACATATTAGGTTTTGCCACGTCCGTAAGGACGGCTCTATAAAAATATCGAATGATCTAACCCTTCAGGTAAACACCGTCAAAAAATAAATAAATAAACACTATGTTAAAAAAACATTTTTTGTCACCTTACATCACTAAAAGTGCAACAGCAAGCGATCAGAAGGTGTATGACCCTAGAGTAGTACCAATCTAACCGTCACCTTATCCTGCAAAAAATGAGCCCCTAGCTAAGACAATTGCCCAAAAAATCCAAAAACTATGGCCTTCAGAATATGGAGACACTAAAAAATATATATATTTTTTTAAATGCTTTAATATGTAAAACTGAAACAACCGAAAATGGAGTCATATTTGGTATTGTCACATCTGTAACAACCTGCTATATAAAAACACCACATGATCTAACCTGTCAGATGAACATTGTAAATAATAAAAATAAAAAAACTGTGCCAAAACAGCTATTTTTTGTTACTTTGCCTCACAAAAAGTGTAATATGGAGCAACCAAAAATCATATGTACCTTAAAATAGTACCAACAAAACTGCCACCTTATCCCGTAGTTTCCAAAATGGGGTCATGTTCTTGCAGTTTCTACTGCATCGGGGGTCTTCAGATTTGAAATGGCAACTTAAAATTATCACAGTGAAATTTGCCTTCCAAAAACCATATGGCGTTCCTTTCCTTCTGCGCCCTGCCATGTGCCCGTACAGCAGTTTACGACCACATATGGGGTGTTTCTGTAAACTACAGAATCAGGGTAATAAATATTGGGTTTTGTTTGGATGTTAATCCTTGCTTTGTTAGCAGATAAAAATGGAAAATCTGCCAAAAAAGTGAAATTCTGAAATTTCATCAAAATTTTCTTTCCATTCTTGTGGAACACCTAAAGGGTTGACAAAGTTTGTAAAATCAGTGATAAATACCATGAGGGGTGTAGTTTCTAAAATGTGGTGATTTAAGGCTGATTTCTGATATGTAAGCCCCAGAAAATGACTTACATAACTGAAGTGGTCCTGAAAAAACCAATGATATCACAAGTGTAGTATGATAATACACACTGTATGTAAATAAATAAATAAGTGATGTCACAGCACAGTAACATAGTACATAACATAGTACATAAGGCCGAAAAAAGACATTTGTCCATCCAGTTCGGCCTGTTATCCGGCAAGTTGATCCAGAGGAAGGCAAAAAAAAAAAAAAAACCCTGTGAGGTAGAAGCCAATTTTCCCCACTTTAGGGGAATAAAAAATTCCTTCCCGACTCCAATCAGGCAATCAGAATAACTCCCTGGATCAACTACCCCTCTCTAGTAGCTATAGCCTGTAATATTATTACACTCCAGAAATACATCCAGGCCCCTCTTGAATTCCTTTATTGTACTCACCATCACCACCTCCTCGGGCAGAGAGTTCCATAGTCTCACTGCTCTTACCGTGAAGAATCCTTTTATATGTTTGTATACAAACCTTCTTTCCTCCAGACGCAGAGGATGTCCCCTCGTCACAGTCACAGTTCTGGGGATAAATAGATAATGGGATAGATCTCTGTACTGACCCTTGATCTCTGTACTGACCCCTCAGTCGTCTTTTTTCTAAAGTGAATAACCCTAATTTTGATAATCTTTCAGGGTACTGTAGTTGCCCCATTCCAGTTATTACTTTAGTTGCCCTCCTCTGGACCCTCTCCAGCTCTGCTATGTCTGCCTTGTTTACAGGAGACAAGAACTGTACACAGTACTCCATGTGTGGTCTGACTAGCGATTTGTAAAGTGGTAGGACTATGTTCTTGTTATGGGCATCTATGCCCCTTCTGATGCAACCCATTATCTTATTGGCCTTGGCAGCAGCTGCCTGACACTAGTTTTTGCAGCTTAGTTTGCTGTTTATTAAAATTCCTAGATCCTTTTCCATGTCCGTGTTACCGAGTATTTTATCATTTAGTATGTACGGGTGACTTGCATTATTCCTTCCCATGTGCATAACTTTACATTTGTCAGTGTTAAACCTCATCTGCCACTTATCTGCCCAAGCCTCCAATCTATCCAGATCCATCTGTAGTAGTATACTGTCCTCTTCAGTGTAAATTACTTTAAACAGTTTAGTGTCATCTGCGAAAATTGAACAGTAATAATAAAAAAAAAATTATGCACTTCTGTTGTCCATATACAGGTGAAACTCGAAAAATTTGAATATCGTGCAAAGTTCATTTATTTCAGTAATGCAACTTAAAAGGTGAAACAAATATATGAGATAGACTCATTACATGCAAAGCAAGATATTTCAAGCCTTTAGTTGTTATAATTTGGATGATTATGGCTTACAGCTTATGAAACCTCAAAGTCTCAATTTTGAGGTACCCTTTGCTCAGGGGGTATGGATTAATTAGCTGACTAGAGTGTGACACTTTGAGCCTAGAATAATAAACCTTTTCACAAAATTCTAATTTTAAGCTGCATTAAAGCAATTCCTTTTAATTTGCATTACTTAAATAAATGGACTTTTGCACGATATTCAAATTTTTCGAGTTTCATCTGTACAAAATATCACTAACTGCACATACACTACTCACAAAAAGTTATTTCGGGTGAAATGAATGGAAAACATAAAAAGTGCATGCTACAGTGATATTATGTGATGAAAATAGGGCATTTAAGTAGAAGCATGCAATGATGATTTCCTCATCTCAACAATGATGGGTATACCCCCACATAATGTCAATGTCTCAAGAACTTGTCATGTGGTCTTGAGCATCAATTACAGCTTGACAACAACATCTCATGCTGTTCACAAGTCAATTTATTGTCTGCTGAGGCATGGCATTCCACTCTTCTTGAAGGGCAGCCCTCGGGTAATTGAGGTTCTGGGGTACAGAGTTACAAGCCTCTACATGGTAACTCAGCTGATCCTATAGGTTTTCAATGGGATTCAGGTCTGAGAAAGTGCAAGCCACTCCATTGGAGGTACCCCAGCCTCCAGCAGCTGTCCCCTAAAGATGGCACCTCGATGAGCTTGTGCATTGTCATCTATGAAAATAAAATTAGATCTGTGTTGTTTATGCAAATGCAAAATGAATGGATTAAAGATGTTATTCAAGTAGTATTAGCTTGTCGCTGTACCATTCACAAAGTTTAGGGCAGTTATGTATCGACACACCTGCCCACAAGGTAAAACCACCACCACCAAAGGCTTGTCAGTGGCTGATGCATGGGTCTTTTCTTGAAGTCGCCAAAATCATTGGCGGCCATAATTTCTTCGCCGTGTGAATCAACTCTCATCACTGAGGCCCACTCGTCCCTCGTCAAGCGTAGATACTCCCTGGCCCATGCAAGACGATGATGCTTGTTCCTGGTGGTGTGATGAGATACCCTTGCAGGTCATCTAGCACGCAGACCTTTCTGATATAAATGGTTTTGAATGGTCTGATATGGCACTTGGGTGCCTCTCTCCTCTCTTAAATTTGCCTGGAGTTCTGTGGCATTTATCATCCGGTTCCGCAGGGCATTGTTCACAATGAAGCGATCATCAGTGTGGGAAGTGACCAAAGGATGTCCACTTCGATGCCTTTCTGTGACTCTTCCAGTCTCTTACTATCTATGTTGCAACCAGCTGATTACATTCTGTGACACTCTAAGCTCAGTGGCCACTTCCGTCTGAAACATTCTGCTTGAAGCCTTGCAAGGTACTGTTGATCAATTGTTAGGTGTTGTCTTGGTCTCATGATGTCAAAATGTGAACTGCATGATGAGGAGGACTGTAAAATACCAATTCTAATTGAACCAGGAAATTGAATGCATTCCTGACTTAAACACCTGTTGTGAATTTTGCTGTTAAGCGCCTTGGGGAAAAAGCACTGAAATATTGAACAGTTGGATATGTGCATTCAAATGTTTAGAGAAGGTTGCATTAAGTTAACCTGTAAAGGTTATAGTGCATCCTGAAATTTCACCCACAAGCCAAATACAGTCAGGTCCATAAATATTGGGACATGGACACAATTCTAACATTTTTGGCTCTATACACCACCACAATAGATTTGAAATGAAACGAACAAGATGTGCTTTACCTGCAGACTGTCAGCTTTAATTTGAGGGCATTTACATCCAAATCAGGTGAACGGTGCAGGAATTACAACAGTTTGCATATGTGCCTCCCACTTGTTAAGGGACCAAAAGTAATGGGACAGAATAATAATCATAAATCAAACTTTCACTTTTTAATACTTGGTTGCAAATCCTTTGCAGTCAATTACAGCCTGAAGTCTGGAACGCATAGACCTCACCAGACGTTGGGCTTCATCCCTGGTGATTCTCTGCCAAGCCTCTACTGCAACTGTCTTCAGTTCCTGCTTGTTCTTGGGGCATTTTCCCTTCAGTTTTGTCTTCAGAAAGTGAAATGCATGCCACTTCTTTCCCTTAAAAAAACTCTTTGGTTGCTTTTGCGGTATGCTTTGGGTCATTGTCCATCTGCACTGTGAAGCACCATCCAATGAGTTCTGAAGCATTTGGCTGAATATGAGCAGATAATATTGCCCGAAACACTTCAGAATTCATCCTGCTGCTTTTGTCAGCAGTCACATCATCAATAAATACAAGAGAAGCAGTTCCATTGGCAGCTATACATGCCCACGCCAAAACACTACCACCACCATGCTTCACTGATGAGGTGGCATGCTTAGGACCATGAGCAGTTCCTTTCCTTCTCCATACTCTTCTCTTCCCATCACTCTGGTACAAGTTGATCTTGGTCTCATCTGTCCATAGGATGTTGTTCCAGAACTGTGAAGGCTTTTTTAGATGTCGTTTGGCAAACTCTAATCTGGCCTTCCTGTTTTTGAGGCTCACCAATGGTTTACATCTTGTGGTGAACCCTCTGTATTCACTCTGGTGAAGTCTTCTCTTGATTGTTGACTTTGACACACATACACCTACCTCCTGGAGAGTGTTCTTGATCTGGCCAACTGTTGTGAAGGGCGTTTTCTTCACCTGGGAAAGAATTCTTCGCTCATCCACCACAGTTGTTTTCCCTGGTCTTCCGGGCCTTTTGGTGTTGCTGAGCTCACCGGTGTGTTCCTTCTTTTTAAGACTGTCCAGGCCTAATGTTTTTGCTATCTCTCTGATGGGTTTGTTGTGTTTTTTCAGCCTAATGATAGCTTGCTTCACTGATAGTGACAGCGCTTTGGATCTCACCTTGACAGTTGACAGCAACAGATTCCAAATACAGATAGCAGACTGGAAATGAACTCTGGACCTTTTATCTGCTCATTGTAATTGGGATAATGAGGGAATAACACACACCGGGCCATGGAACAGCCGAGAAGACAATTGTCCCATTACTTCTGGTCCCTTAACAAGTGGGAGGCACATATGCAAACTGTTGTAATTCCTGCACCGTTCACCTGATTTGGATGCAAATTCCCCTTAAATTAAAGCTGACAGTCTGCAGGTAAAGCACATCTTGTCCGTTTCATTTCAAATCCATTGTGGTGGTGTATAGAGCGAAAAATGTTAGAATTGTGTCCATGTCCCAATATTTATGGACCTGACTGTATTAAGCGCTGTAATAGCAGACCGTTCTGTCACTGCTAGTCCAGGAGGGTTTTCCTTGATACATAAGAATAGTTGAAATGTGCAGACAATCACAGCACCTACTGTAAGCCAGTGTACTTATTCAAAGTTATACATGACAAGGTTTATGACATGCACCATAAATGTATCATATCCTCCAAATACAGTGTGACCAGAATGTTCTGGCCATTGTCGCTAACCACCTTGCCTACTTGGAGCAACTCATTGACTGTATGGCTACTCTTGCCCAGGTCAATCAGCTGTAACACCACATTGCAACAGGTCACTTTACTCATATGATAGGGAGTAGGAGTGACATACTGCCCTGCTCTGCTGTTGAGCCTGTGGGGATGTCCATGGAGGAGAAAGTGGGGGAGTTGGATAAGCACTTGGTGTGCGAACCAAACCTACAAAAATGTGGAGGTATTAATAGGACCTTGCTTTCTTGCTGTGGTGCTGCCTCACTGTGAACACATCGTTCCAGTGAACCATGAAAGACTTGTATTGTTCCTGCCCATAGCAGCTGCTTCAGGTGTCCATGGTGGCGTGCAATTTGCCACATAGCGAACATTCCAAGGATCAGCCCACATTGTCTGCTAAGTGAGAGTGCAAGACAGGCATGGATTCTGGGAGAAATAATGCTACTTAGGTATCTTCCATTGAGGCTGAGCACAGACTCTACTAAGTGGTAGAGCAAAGACTGCACTGCAAGCAACTTGGACAGTTCTCACACAACTCTTCAACAGGGAGACTGTCTTGAGAATCTTCTGTAGCATATGGTGGGGTTTTGTTGCCTCTTCTTAGGACAAATAAGGCACCCCACTAGGAGGTAACAGTGAAAACAGGGAGGATGCAACTGAAACTGAAAGGCTTCTCTGGGGTTGCAAGGAGGAAGAGCAAGAGGAATTGCTACTACTAGTTGGATGACGGGTGTTGCTACTACCCACATTCTGACTGCAGGAGTTCTTTCACTTGGCACAATGGTAACTTTTTATTTATAGGCCTCATAATAAAATGTCTGGAGAATGGAAATATTACAGGTTTGGTTCACACAGATTGTTAAACAGTACTAGCAAAATTGCAAGTGTATTTTTTTTATTATTTAAAGACAGAGATGTTATTAAATGTCACTGACCGCCTACAAACACACTGCAAATTAGTATTGACAATTTATGGAAATAGTCAATTTTTGTGATGAAATGTCCGTCAACTATGTGTTTAATATCACTGGATCAACAATAAAATTGTTGTAGTAAAATTTCTTTGAAATACTATCTGTGAATTCGGATGAAACAACGGACACTTATATAATGCGCTAAAAAAAAATTGCTCAGTAGCAGAATGCTATTGGGGTGCTTTGCACACAAGAAGCTGGCAATGAACAACTTTTTGGGGTCATTTATCAATGTGTTTAAATAAAAAAAAAGAAAAGTTTTTTTCTTGCAGGTAGTTGGTTTTGTGGCACAGAACTGCTGAAATGAGGTTCTGCAGCAGCAGTAGCTGAATTAATCAGTGTGCTTGGCTCTAGAGTGCCCCTGTTACAGTAGAATAGTTGATTATGCCTCTGTATACTCTAAAATAGCTTTTTTTGGCAGACATTTCCATAGACCCACCCACCCTCATCAGCAGCTGGACACAGTATGGCATTTGTTCCTTCTGACCAGGCATGTCCCTACCTGCTGTGATCTGCAAATGTCTGATGAGTCTATATCTCAGCCTCTAAGCCAATAAGCGAAAGCCCTTCACTCCACTTCCTCCCAGTGATATGTGACTATCCTTCTACCTTGTCTTTTTTGGCCTAACCATTCTCACAATAAAATGGTCCATGAAACAAATCAAGAATCTTTAGCTTTGGTTTGCGGATTCATTTTTGGAAAATTTGTAACTTTTCAGATTTGTTTAGAATCAATTTGCTTTTCTTTAATTCAGACCCTTTACATGGTTTTTACTTAAAGGGGTCGTCTAAGTTATTTTTTTTATTCTTTGTATGTTTCTAACCTAGCAAATTTAAAGGATTTTCAAATTACTTACATCATCTACAATAGCCCTGTTATCCTAGTGAGCTGAGCATACCATGACCAGTGATGTCAGCTTCTTTCCCTACTCTGATGAAGTTTTGTGCACAAGCCTGAGAGAGCAGGTCTGAGCAAGGAAGGTTACTGTGAAGGCAGTGATGGTTGGAGCAATGAACCATGCCCCCTGCACTGCCCAATATGCTGGCTTAGCTGTCAGTCCTGTGTCTCCCCTCCCACTGGATTCTTTAGCAAAGTTTAACCCCTTCTACCATTAGCAGCACAGACTCAGGGTTGGAGGCTCTGGTACTGAGCAGCTGCAGGGAGACAAATGCTGTGCACAAGAACTTCTCTCCCTCCTTACCCTGTAAACACAGAGCTGACAAAGACTGTAGCAGTTCTCTTCTCTTTAGGTGGAAGGTATAGGTGGAAGATCTTGTGAGTATCAGCAAGGTCATTGTACTGTAAAGCTTGCAATCCCAAACATACAACTAGTGTTGGGCGCGAATATTCAAATCACAAATTTTAATAGCCACTATCGCCACTTCAAGAATTCGCGAATATTTATAATATACTGCTATATATTCGTATTCGCAAATATTCAATATTTGTTTTCATCTGAACCCATGATCCCTCCCTGCTTCTTGATTGTGGGCCAATAAGAAGGTTACAATGTATTGTCTGAGCTTAGCAACATCCCTAGCAACCAATAGGAAAGTTGCCTACCCCTTACTATATAAGAACCTCCCCAGCAGCCATTTTCTGCAATATTTTGCAGTTCTGAGAGAGACAGCAGTGTCATTGCTGTGCTCTGTGCTTTGCTGTGTCATTAAATTAGATAGTTAGTTAGTTAGCTTAGAAATATAATACAGATAGTTAGTGGGAGATAGTAAGTGTAGGTTAGATAGTGATATAGTGTAGCTCAGGTATGCTCAACCTGCGGCCCTCCAGCTGTTCCAAAACTACAACTCCCAGCATACCCGAACAGCTTACAGCTATCAGCCTACAGCAGGGCATGGTGGGAGTTGCAGTTTTAGAACAGCTGGAGGGCCGCAGGTTGAGCATGCCTGGTGTAGCTGATAGGTTCTGCTGTCCATACATACATGCTACAGACATAGTGCTGTGATGTCACAAGTTCACAACAATACTTAGTGCACCAATCAGTAATATGTAGTCAGACCTGCTAAAATGAAGTTGTACGTATTGCGCCAAAATATGCGCATCATTAATTGCCGATTTGCGCAATCGCAAATATATTGGAGCACTCTATCTGCATATAAAGCTATTGTAATGTTCTGCCATGCCAACCATTTTTACCAGTCTCAGGAAAATTCTAGCAGCTTAAAAGATGTAGCAAAAGTGACCCACGCCTGTATTGTGAGTGCAATACGCGCATATTACATTGCCGATTTTCGCAAACAAGAAAATAATCGCAAATTTATGATGAATATTGCCCCTGACACTCATCATTACATACAATGTGCTGTTGAGTATCCCAGCAGTCAGACTACAGGCAGGGCCGCAATTTTATTCACGCCCTTTGCAGAGCAGGGGGAAGGCAAAGGTAGTCTTTGTTGGCACTAACAAATATTAATGAGGAAAACCTCTGAGATTGTTGTTACATGCCCCCACAGCTCTTCAACTACATGTCAACAAACAGCCCAGAATTAGGGAAATTAGTAAAATAATCTTATTTTGGCTAAAACTTACTTAGCCAAAATACTGACCATCAGACTTACAGTACTTTATTTATTTAATTTTCTACATATCTCAAAGAACCACTTTAAAGCACATTTGACAGCATTTACAGCCTCCAGTCTTCTCGGGTATAATGCCACAAAGTTTGCACACCAGGATTTGGGGATTTTCTGCCATTCTTCTCTGCTCTGTCATTCCTTTCAAGCTCAGTCTGATTGGATAGTGGACAGCCATTTTCAGGTCTCTCTAATGATTTTTGATAGGGTTCAAGTCAGTGATCTAGCTAGGCCTCTCAAGGACATACATAGAGTTGCCCCTAAGCAACTCCTGTATTGTCTTGGCTTTGTCCTTAGGATCACTGTCTTGTTGGAAGGTGAATATTTGCCTAGTCTGAAATCCAGAGTACTCTATTCAGCTTTTCCTCAATCCTGACCAGGCACCCTGTCCCAGCCGCTGAAAAGAATCCCCACAGCATGATGCTGCTGCCACCACCATGCTTCATTGTAACGATGGTAGTGGGCAGGTGATGAGCAGTACCAGGTTTCCTCCAGATATGACATTTAGACTGTAACAAACATGATTATTTAGACTAATGAAAGCAAGCTTTAACATGTCTTTTACTGAGGTGAGGTTATCTTTTGGCCACTGCCTTAAATCCAGATTAGTGAAGTGCTGCAGTGATGGTTGACCTTCTGAAAGTTTCTCCCATTGGCATACTTAGTCTTTGAAGCTCAGCCAGAGTGACTTGGTCACCCAACTTACAAAGCCTCTTTTCCCAATTACTTAGTTTGGTAGGGCAGCCAACTCTAGGAAGAGTAAGGTTGTTCTTCCATTTAAGAATTATGGAGGCCACTGTGTTCTTGGGAACTTTCAGTGCATCAGAATTTTTTTGTACCCTTCTCCAGATCTGTGCCTATTCCCTCCTCATGGCTTGGTTTTTTCTCTGATTTGCATGGTTAGCTTTCAAAATCATGTCCAATCAACTGAAGTTATCATAGGTGGACTCAAAACAAAGTGTAGAAACTTCTTAAAGATGATCAAGAAAAATGGGAGGCCCCCAGAGCTAAATTTCAAGTGACATAACAAAATGTAAAAAAGAAGTGTAAGGATCTGAAGACTTTCCAAATGCTATATATATATATATTGTAAACTTTGGGGGTCTTTAAGCTCCGCGAGACAAGTGCGTAAAACCGTGTCAGTAAAGCAAAGGGTCTTTATTGGTGACCAAACAAAACAAAATAAAGCTTTTCTTCAGCATCCAAAACGTCACAACAAAAGTCCTGCTTGTTTCCAGCATAAATTAGGAAAAAGTCTTTCTTCAGAAAAACAACCAAAAGAAAGACACATACGTTTTTAGTAGACGTCCTCCAGACCTTCCCTGCAGACACAGCTTCACTTCCAAACTACTCAAAAGTCCTCTCTGAGCAGCTAGCAGACTTCCATCTTGTCCTCACAGGTGCACTCTCCCAACTCACTCACTCCCTCCAGCATCACTTCCTGCTTTAATGGGTGGTTGTCTGTGAGATATTAACCCCTTGTGCGCTGGCTTCCAGGGTTTAGGAGTGGAGGCTTCATCCCACCCAAATAACACTTTGGAGCCTCCAAAATTCCAGTCCCCAAACTACTTTACTAAGATAGAGAAGACTGTGAGCCAGTCCTCTCTGAATTAGCGCCTGCCTGGAACTTTTCACCCACTTTTTGGGTGACCCCCTGAACCTTCTACCTCTATTTAAATGGACCATAGTCCAAACAGTGGTGCCGTATATCACCCGTCCAGGACCCAGCCCCGGTGTCCTGTACATATCCCCCCCCTCTGCCTCAACGCGGAGGTGTTGGAGGCAACAGTAGACATCATACAATGGACTCGGGAGAGGGCATCGGCATTCTGATGCTGTCTCCCGGGTCTGTGCTCTACCATGAAATTGAACTCCTGGAGAGAAAGGAACCACCTTGTTACCCTGGCATTGGTGTGTTTATTCTGTCTCATCCAGGTAAGCGGAGCATGGTCTGACACCAATCGGAACTTTCTGCCCAAGAGGAAATATCGCAGGGAGTCTAGAGCCCACTTGATGGCCAGACACTCCCGCTCCACCACCGCATAGTTTCTTTCAGCTGCCGTCAGCTTCCTACTAAGAAAGACCACAGGGTGCTCCTCCCCATTGATTTCCTGAGACAGGACCGCTCCTAACTCTTCGCTTGAAGCATCTGTCTGTACTACAAAATCTTTTGTAAAATCTGGAGCTACAAGCACCGGATCTTGGCACAAAGCTGTCTTAAGCATTTGAAAAGCCGTCTCGGCCTCGGCGTTCCACTTTATCATCACTGACTTTCTGCCTCTGGTCAGGTCGGTCAGTGGTGCAGCAACAGTGGCAAAGTTGGGGACAAACCTCCTATAATAGCCAACTATGCCCAAAAACGCTCTGACCTGCTTCTTGGTTAGGGGACGGGGCCAGTCCTGTATGGCCTCCACCTTACTCATTTGGGGCTTTACCAGCCCTCTACCCACAATATACCCTAGGTATTTTACTTCCTCCATCCCAATGGCACACTTCTCGGGGTTGATGGTGAACCCTGCTCTTCTTAAGGAGTCTACGACTGCCTGAACCCGGGGAAGGTGGGACTCCCAATCAGTGCTGAAGATGACTATGTCATCTAGGTAGACAGAAGCGTACCGTTGGTGTGGACGCAGAGTTTTGTCCATGGCCCTTTGGAACGTGGCCGGGGCTGAGTGTAGACCAAATGGCATTCTCTTATATTGGAAGTGGCCTTCTGGGGTAGAGAAGGCTGTCTTCTCCCTGGCTTCCTTAGTCAGGGGAATCTGCCAGTACCCTTTTGTGAGGTCTAGCGTGGTAATGTACCTGGCAGGCCCCAACCTTTCAATTAGCTCATCTACTCGTGGCATGGGATATGCGTCGAACTTGGAGACTTCATTAAGCTTTCTGAAGTCGTTGCAGAAGCGGAGGGTGCCGTTGGGCTTGGGTACCAACACAATTGGACTTGACCATTCGCTCTGCGACTCTTCAATGACTCCAAGCTCGAACATTCTTTTAACCTCTTCGGACACTGCCACCCTATGAGCTTCTGGGATACGGTAAGGCTTTAACCTGACTTTTACATTGGGCTCGGTCACAATGTCATGCTCGATGACGTTGGTGCGACCGGGCAACTCTGAAAACATATCTCTATTTTTTTGTAGAAACTCTTTTGTTTGCTGGGTTTGAGGTCTAGTCAGGGTAGAAGCAACCTGCACCAAGTCGATCCCTGCATGGTCCCCTGACTGTACCCCTACTACCGCTGACACTTGTTCTCTGTCTCTCCAGGGTTTCAACAAATTGATGTGATAGATCTGGTATGGTTTTCTTTTCCCTGGCTGGTGTACCTTGTAGTCCACCTCACCGAATTTCTCTACTACCTCAAATGGGCCCTGCCATTTGGCCAAGAATTTGCTCTCTACCGTGGGTATTAGAACAGCCACCCGGTCTCCTACTTGGAACTGTCTAACTTTAGCGACCTGTTATACACTCTTCTTTGGGCATCCTGGGCCTTCTGCATATGCTCCTTCACCAGTGGCATCACCTTAGCCACCCTCTCTCGCATTTGAGAGATATGCTCTACCACCGTTTTGTGTGGTGAGGACTCACTTTCCCATGTCTCTTTTACCAGATCGAGTAACCCCCGGGACCTTCGTCCATACACTAATTCAAATGGCGAAAAACCTGTGGATGCTTGCGGGACCTCCCGGATAGCAAATAACAGGGCAGGGAGTAACATATCCCAATCCTTCCCATCTTTCTGGACTACTCTTCTCAACATGGATTTTAAGGTTTTATTGAATCTTTCGACTAGGCCATCGGTCTGTGGGTGGTAGACAGACGTCCGCAACTGCTTAATTTGAAACAATTTGCACAAGTCCGCCATTACCTTTGACATAAAAGGGGTACCCTGGTCTGTCAGGATCTCTTTGGGGAACCCAGTTCGTGAGAACATTTGAAACAACTCCCTGGCGATGGCCTTAGAGGAGGCTTTCCTCAAAGGGACAGCTTCTGGATACCTAGTTGCGTAATCTAGGATGACCAATATGTATTGGTGGCCCCGTGCCGACTTTACCAGGGGTCCCACCAGATCCATAGCGATCCGTTCAAACGGGACTTCGATAATCGGCAAGGGCACCAGAGGGTTTCTATAGTGTGGCACTGGGGCGGTTAACTGGCAAATGGGACAAGACGCACAGTATCTTTTAACCTCGGCCTTCAACCCTGGCCAGTAAAACCGGTCGTTTATCCTGGCCTCTGTTTTCTCCGCCCCCAGGTGTCCTCCCGGTGCATCGTTGTGGGCTAGATCGAGGAGCATCCGCCTATACGGTTGGGGAACCAGCAACTGCTCTATAGTTTCCACTCGGCTCTCAGCCACTCGATACAGTAAGTCCCCCTTCAACGCAAAGTGAGGGAACCTCTGGTCTGCATCTGGCATTTGTGGGACCCCATCAACAACAGAAACCTGCTCTCGAGCATTGACCAAGGCAGGGTCCCGTAATTGGGCGGTACCAAATGCACCTCTGGACACGTCTAGATCTGGATGTACTGGCCTTGAGGATGTTTCCCCTTCATCTTCCTCAACTGGGGAGAGCTCCTCGTCATCCTCCCCCAGCATGACTTGTAATGGGAAGACCTCCCCCACCTCAGAGATCAACCCGGGTTTAAGACCTGGGTCAGGGGCATTATCCTCCACATTAGCATTCCCTGCGACTTCATTATCAATGGTAGGTATTTCTATATCAGAGGGGTGTATTTCAGCTCCGGACCCCTCGGACCCTGTCCCTTCCAGGCCCAGTGCCCCCAGTTCCCCTGGTGGTGCCATTTGCACCTCGTTCCATAGTTCCAGAAATAGTGGACAGTCCCGCCCCACTATGATGTCATAAATTAAACTGTTTACCACCCCGACCTCCTGTGTAACTGAGGCATGGCCATAAGAGACAGTCACCGGAACCAAGGGGTACTCCTTGGTATCCCCATGAATGCATACCACCCGAAGAGTTTTAGTCACTGGTCTAAGCCTCCCAAGTACCCTGGCATGTACTAATGTTACCATGCTACCGGAGTCCAGTAGGGCCCTGGCAGGAAGGTGGTTCACCCACACTTCACACTCAAACCGTCCTGCAGCCAGGTCAAGATGAGTGGTACACACACTTCACACATAGAAGGAGCTTCTCCGACCAGTTCCGCACTCCATAGGCTCCTCCTGCAGTGGGCATTGTGCCCGGGTATGCCCCCAGGACCGACATCGCCAACATTGTATGTCTCCCATCTTTGGTACAGGAACCGACCTCCGGGGTTCTAGGGCAGATGGTGTAAACCTGCGGACGCCAACATCTGGCAAGGCTTCTCTCCTCAGGTTGGTGGCTGGTCTGGGTGTCCTTGGCGTGGGTTCTCGACGCTTGGCAGGCCCAAGCAGGTCCTCCACCACGGTATACCGTTCAACCAGCTCGATCAGCTGGTCAGCATTAGTAGGGTTTCCATGGCTTACCCAGCGCTGTAGGTCATCTTGTAGGGACCGTAGGTACCGGTCCATCACTACTCGTTCCACCATTTGTGGACCTGACAACTTTTCTGGCTGCAGCCATTTTTTAACTAACTGAATTAGTTCATGCATCTGGGACCTGGGTGGTTGGTCCGATTTGTACCGCCAGCGATGCACCCTCTGAGCCCGGACAGCTGTGGTCACTCCCAGGCGGGCCAGGATTTCAGCTTTTAGATGTTCATAGTCTTTGATGTGCTCAGCTGGGAGGTCAAAATAGGCCTTTTGCGGGTCACCAGTGAGAAAAGGCGATATAATGCCGGCCCATTGGTCCCGGGGCCACGCTTCTCTCTCTGCTATCCTTTCAAAGGTGGTAAGAAAGGCTTCCACGTCATCGCTGGGTGTTAGTTTCTGCAAAAAATGGCTGGCTCTAACAGATACTGGGTTGCTAACGGCAACGACCGCTTGCGCTTGTCCCTGAGCCAGCTGCTGTACGGCCTCCTGCAAGGCAGCCACCTGTGCTTGAGTGGACTCCTGCTGGGCCGTAAACTGGGCGGATAGCAGCCGTGTATTTTCCTGCTGCGCAACTATAGCCTGTGCCAGGGCCTGCTGCTGCTGAGCCATCGCTTCCTCATGGCGACGGTTTGACTCTGCTGACGCTTGCTGCTGGGCCACAGTGGCTTGCTGCTGGGTCACAGTGGCTTGTGCCAAAGCCTTAACGACCTCCTCCATGCCTTTGTCTGCTGTTTGTAACGCCTGGGCTGACTTCACCCAAGACATGCCATAAGTATACTGTCTCTTTAAATGTCAGTTTTAAATGTTTTTTTTGCGCCTGCAAATGCACTTTGCCTGCATCCTCCACCAGTTGTAAACTTTGGGGGTCTTTAAGCTCCGCGAGACAAGTGCGTAAAACCGTGTCAGTAAAGCAAAGGGTCTTTATTGGTGACCAAACAAAACAAAATAAAGCTTTTCTTCAGCATCCAAAACGTCACAACAAAAGTCCTGCTTGTTTCCAGCATAAATTAGGAAAAAGTCTTTCTTCAGAAAAACAACCAAAAGAAAGACACATACGTTTTTAGTAGACGTCCTCCAGACCTTCCCTGCAGACACAGCTTCACTTCCAAACTACTCAAAAGTCCTCTCTGAGCAGCTAGCAGACTTCCATCTTGTCCTCACAGGTGCACTCTCCCAACTCACTCACTCCCTCCAGCATCACTTCCTGCTTTAATGGGTGGTTGTCTGTGAGATATTAACCCCTTGTGCGCTGGCTTCCAGGGTTTAGGAGTGGAGGCTTCATCCCACCCAAATAACACTTTGGAGCCTCCAAAATTCCAGGCCCCAAACTACTTTACTAAGATAGAGAAGACTGTGAGCCAGTCCTCTCTGAATTAGCGCCTGCCTGGAACTTTTCACCCACTTTTTGGGTGACCCCCTGAACCTTCTACCTCTATTTAAATGGACCATAGTCCAAACAGTGGTGCCGTATAGCACCCGTCCAGGACCCACCCCCGGTGTCCTGTACAATATATATATACACTGCTCAAAAAAATGGAAAAAGGGAACACTTAAACAACACAATGTAACTCCAAGTCAATCACACTTCTGTGAAATCAAACTGTCCACTTAGGAAGCAAAACTGAGTGACAATCAATTTCACATGCTGTTGTGCAAATGGGATAGACAACAGGTGGAAATTATAGGCAATTAGCAAGACACCCCCAATAAAGGAGTGGTTCTGCAGGTGGTGACCACAGACCACTTCTCAGTTCCTATGCTTCCTGGCTGATGTTTTGGTCACTTTTGAATGCTGGCGGTGCTTTCACTCTAGTGGTAGCATGAGACGGAGTCTAGAACCCACACAAGTGGCTCAGGTAGTGCAGCTTATCCAGGATGGCACATCAATACGAGCTGTGGCAAGAAGGTTTGCTGTGTCTGTCAGCGTAGTGTCCAGAGCATGGAGGCGCTACCAGGAGACAGGCCAGTACATCAGGAGACGTGGAGGAGGCCGTAGGAGGGCAACAACCCAGCAGCAGGACCGCTACCTCCGCCTTTGTGCAAGGAGGAACAGGAGGAGCACTGCCAGAGCCCTGCAAAATGACCTCCAGCAGGCCACAAATGTGCATGTGTCTGCTCAAACGGTCAGAAACAGACTCCATGAAGGTGATATGAGGGCCCGACGTCCACAGGTGGGGGTTGTCCTTACAGCCCAACACCGTGCAGGACGTTTGGCATTTGCCAGAGAACACTAAGATTGGAAAATTCGCCACTGGTGCCCTGTGAACTTCACAGATGAAAGCAGGTTCACACTGAGCACATGTGACAGACGTGACAAAGTCTTGAGACGCCGTGGAGAACGTTCTGCTGCCTGCAACATCCTCCAGCATGACCGGTTTGGCATTGGGTCAGTAATGGTGTGGAGTGGCATTTCTTTGGAGTGCCGCACAGCCCTCCATGTGCTCGCCAGAGGTAGCCTGACTGCCATTAGGTACCGAGATGAGATCCTCAGACCCCTTGTGAGACCATATGCTGGTGCGGTTGGCCCTGGGTTCCTCCTAATGCAAGACAATGCTAGACCTCATGTGGCTGGAGTGTGTCAGCAGTTCCTGCAAGACAAAGGCATTGATACTATGGACTGGCCCGCCCGTTCCCCAGACCTGAATCCAATTGAGCACATCTGGGACATCATGTCTCGCTCTATCCACCAACGTCATGTTGCACCACACACTGTCCAGGAGTTGGCAGATGCTTTAGTCCAGGTCTGGGAGGAGATCCCTCAGGAAACCGTCCGCCACCTCATCAGGAGCATGCACAGGCGTTGTAGGGAGGTCATACAGGCACGTGGAGGCCACACACACTACTGAGCCTCATTTTGACTTGTTTTAAGGACATTACATCAAAGTTGGATCAGCCTGTAGTGTGTCTTTCCACTTTAATTTTGAGTGTGACTCAAAATCCAGACCTCCATGGGTTGAAAAATTTGATTTCCATTTTTTTATTTTTGTGTGATTTTGTTGTCAGCACATTCAACTATGTAAAGAACAAAGTATTTCAGAAGAATATTTAATTAATTCAGATACAGGATGTGTTATTTTTGTGTTCCCTTTATTTTTTTGAGCAGTGTATATATATACACTCACCTAAAGAATTATTAGGAACACCATACTAATACGGTGTTGTTTTGCCTTCAGAACAACCTTAATTCTACGTGACATTGATTCAACAAGGTGCTGAAAGCATTTTTTAGAAATGTTGGCCCATATTGATAGTATAGCATCTTGCAGTTGATGGAGATTTGAGGGATGCACATCCAGGGCACGAAGCTCCCGTTCCACCACATCCCAAAGATGCTCTATTGGGTTGAGATCTGGTGACTGTGGCGGCCATTTTAGTACAGTGAACTCATTGTCATGTTCAAGAAACCAATTTGAAATGATTCAAGCTTTGTGACATGGTGCATTATCCTGCTGGAAGTAGCCATCAGAGGATGGATACATGTTCTCATTCTGTTTACGCCAAATTCGGACTCTACCATTTGAATGTCTTAACAGAAATCGAGACTCATCAGACCAGGCAACATTTTTCCAGTCTTCAACAGTCCAATTTTGGTGAGCTCGTGCAAATTGTAGCCTCTTTTTCCTATTTGTAGTGGAGTTGAATGGTACCCGGTGGGGTCTTCTGCTGTTGTAGCCCATCCTCCTCAAGGTTGTGCGTGTTGTGGCTTCACAAATGCTTTGCTGCATACCTCGGTTGTAACGAGTGGTTATTTCAGTCAACGTTGCTCTTCTATCAGCTTGAATCAGTCGGCCCATTCTCCTCTGACCTCTAGCATCCACAAGGCATTTTTGCCCACAGGACTGCCGCATACTGGATGTTTTTCCCTTTTCACACCATTCTTTGTAAACCCTAGAAATGGTTGTGCATGAAAATCCCAGTAACTGAGCAGATTGTGAAATACCGGCCCGTCTGGCACCAACAACCATGCCACGCTTAAAATTGCTTAAATCACCTTTCTTTCCCATTCTGACATTCAGTTTGGAGTTCAGGAGATTGTCTTGACCAGGACCAGACCCCTAAATGCATTGAAGCAACTGCCATGTGATTGGTTGACTAGATAATTGCATTAATGATAAATAGAACAGGTGTTCCTAATAATTCTTTAGGTGAGTGTATATATATATATATATATATATACATATATATATATACACACACACACACAGTATCTCTCAAAATTCAGTACACCCCTCAAATTTTTGTAAATATTTTATTATATTTCATGGGACAACACTGAGGATATGACACTTTGATACAAGAAGTCAGTGTACAGCTGAATTTTGTAGTGAAGATGCAGGAGAGGTTTTCTTCTGATGACTCTTCTATAAAGGTCATATTTGTGCATGAGTCGCTAAACAGTAGAACAATGTACAACTACAGAGTCTGCTAAATCTTTTGCAGTCAAGTGAAGGGTTTTATTTGCTTTTGTAGCAATCCTATGAGCAGCTGTCTCTAAATGTTTTCTTGATCTGCCATACCTTCTCATGACACTGTTCCAGTTAACTGCCATTTCTTAATAACATTTTGAACTGAGGAATTGGCAACCTGAAAACGCTTTGCTATCTTCTTATAATCTTCCTCTGCTTTGTGGGCCTCAACCATTTTCACAGTGTTGGGGAGCTGCTTATAAGAAACCATAACTTCTCTATTTTGGGACAAGGTTAAAGGAGTCTGGTTATTTATAAAGCTTTGTATCACCTGTCATTTCCTTATGATGATTGTGAAAAAGCCTTATCCCTAACAGACTATGTAAGGTCTAACACCTCGGTCAAGGTTATCTGAAGGCTCAAATGTTCTTGGGTTCCCATACTTTTGCAAGGTACGCCTTTTCTTTATTTCAATCTAAAATTGTATAAAACCAAAATAATGCACTGATATTGCTAAAAAGGTTGAAAAGTATGTTTTATCTTTAATTTCATGCCTTTTGGAGATCATGTCATCTTCAACTTGGGTCACTGTTCAAATTAACAGTAATATAGACTAGGCATGCCACTGTGTGTGTGTGTGTGTGTGTATATATATATATATATATATATATATATATATATACAGTACAGACCAAAAGTTTGGACACACCTTCTCATTCAAAGAGTTTTCTTTATTTTCATGACTATGAAGGCATCAAAACTATGAATTAACACATGTGGAATTATATACATAACAAACAAGTGTGAAACAACTGAAAATATGTCATATTCTAGGTTCTTCAAAGTAGCCACCTTTTGCTTTGATTACTGCTTTGCACACTCTTGGCATTCTCAAGATGAGCTTCAAGAGGTAGTCCCCTGAAATGGTCTTCCAACAGTCTTGAAGGAGTTCCCAGAGATGCTTAGCACTTGTTGGCCCTTTTGCCTTCACTCTGCGGTCCAGCTCACCCCAAACCATCTCGATTGGGTTCAGGTCCATTTCTTAAAGTAATGATGGCCACTCGTTTTTCTTTACTTAGCTGCTTTTTTCTTGCCATAATACAAATTCTAACAGTCTATTCAGTAGGACTATCAGCTGTGTATCCACCTGACTTCTCCTCAACGCCACTTATGGTCCCAACCCCATTTATAAGGCAAGAAATCCCACTTATTAAACCTGACAGGGCACACCTGTGAAGTGAAAACCATTTCAGGGGACTACCTCTTGAAGCTCATCAAGAGAATGCCAATGCAAAGCAGTAATCAAAGCAAAAGGTGGCTACTATGAAGAACCTAGAATATGACATATTTTCAGTTGTTTCACACTTGTTTGTTATGTATATAATTCCACATATGTTAATTCATAGTTTTGATGCCTTCAGTGTGAATCTACAATTTTCATAGTCATGAAAACAAAGAAAACTCTTTGAATGAGAAGGTGTGTCCAAACTTTTGGTTTGTACTGTATATATACACAAACACAAGTAATCAAAGAAAAGTAGCACTAGTCCCCCAAAGTAAGATGTGGTGGGTGTCGGCATTCACAGATCTCAGTGTAATTTCTTCATAATAGTAAAGGAAATCTGCAACAGTTTCTTGTCATCCAAACACAACATTTCAGTCACTTATTGAGGAAGGTCCTGTGCTAGGACTGAAATGTTGCATCATAATATTCAACTACGGAAGTTCTACTGACATTGTAATCTGCTCTTTTTAGAATTCCAGTTTGCCCCTGGTATCTACATAAGTTTCAAACAAAATTGTGGACTGAATATGTCTTATGAATTTCATTTTATATCTGACTTTAATGATATCACCTTATCTGAATAAAACTAAGCCATAAACCATCTCAAATTTCTGTTTCAGCTTGTGATCTGTGAGTGACCACTGACTACATGCATAGGGATTATCTCTGACTTCAGGAGAATTCAAATAATTACTCAAAATAATTAACTACTAGAATATCATGATAATTTATCTATACCACAAGTTCACAGATTGGTCCTTAGGCAGCTCATAGACTTATGACTTGGGATCTCACTAATTAGTATTTAATTAACTAATTAATTATGTTTCTTTCTATAATGAAGATATTTAGCTATGTATTGCACTGGAACATTTCATGCCCTTCTGCTTAATGCAATTATTATATAAATACATTTAGAATAAATACATTTAGGACAAAACCATTTTTAACCCCTTGGCCTTTATATATATATATATATATATATATATATATATATGAGAGAGAGAGAGAGAAGTGACAGGTTGGCTCCCTGATGAAACAGATGGGATTCAGAAAAGCCTTAGATCCCATGATCAGTAGCAACCGCAGGATCTAAAGCTGATGCATTGACATTGGCCTAACAAAAGTCCTGAGGTCTACCATTGCCCATGGAAAGCAATAATTGGAATATGAAGTATTCCGAAGGATTATAAAAGCAATGAAAATGTAGTAGAACACAAACAAATATCAAAATTAAGCTTAATAAAGTTTAATTAAAAAGTCAATCTTTGTAAGAAAAAACTATTTTTAATTTACAATTATTTAACTTGTACTGTCACAATACCTTATTGGCATAAGTGTAAACAAAAGATGACAAATAGTAAAAAAAAAATGGAGTACCCCAGAATAATATAAAAGCTATAACCTGTCCCAGAAAAAGGAAGCCGTCATATTATGTCAAACAATTTTAAAGAATATCGTTTTGGAATATGATAACACAAACACTAAAGTACAAAACATATAAAAAAAAGTTAAAAAAATAAAATAAACAATGACAAAATTGGAGATTACAGGGATAGGTGATACATTTTGGGGCAAAACTACTATTCAGGCGGCCCTAGATTTCAATTTTTGAGGGATATTTCTTTGGCTTGTAAAAATGCCATAAAATGAATGCATTGTTTATAACTGTTTTTGGGGTGGCATTTTTTTAACTACACACCGAGATTGCACTGCAATTTGATAAGAAAGGCAAAAAAAGTCAGGAAATGGTCTTAAAACTCCATTACAAAAACCTACATGTTCAACTATCTTAAATGCGAAATGAAATAACTCTGAGGGTTTTCTGGTAGTATATGAAAAAAAAAAAAAATATGTTATAAATCTTTATAGTATGATAAACAATAAAAATAGAATATAAGAAATAGCTTATTTTTCTTTTGAATTTGCCTCATATCATTCCATCAGTTTCAAACTCTTTTACCCCTGAGAAAAGCTTTCTTTGCTGCCTTTTATTCGTTTATTGAATAAGTAATAAAATTAATAAGACATTATGTTTAGAATGCCTATAATAACAAGCTTTCATGGCTGGAGTAGTGCTATGGAGACAAAATATTGTACCTTGAATTGCACATAAGTTAAATTGTATGTCTTCTACTCTTTAAACATTTGCACATATGATATACTACAGATCTGAGATTTAATTAATCATCATTCATTCATCAGTCTTTATGTATTACAAAATACATTTCCAGATCTTCATATCCTGTATGTGGAAATATTAGTGGCAGCCAAAAAATATTATCAAAGACAAGTGACAGATTTTGTAGATTATTTCAACATAGTTTAGAAATTTCTATTAGATAAAAATGAATAAATGTATATCAAAATGACAGAAGAGCCACATAGCAGGGCTCAAGTGATTCATCTGTAATATAAGAACTTACTATATATTGAAGCAGAGGCCCATTAGTTTTTCATAGACCATGGAAAGCTCTTGAATACTTAAAGTCAAAAGGGAAATAAGGCTCAAGGCTAACACTTGTCTGCAGAACACATCTAGTAACATAGTAACATAGTTTATAAGGCCAAAAAAGACATCTGTCCATCCAGTTCAGACTGTTATCCTGCAAGTTGATCCAGAGAAAAGCAAAAAAAAATAAACTGTCAGGTAGAAGCCAATTTTCCCCACTTAAGGGGGAAATTTACAGTATTACCCAGTGTTTCACCATTTTGTATGTACGGTAGACTTGCATTATTCCTTCCCATGTGCATAACCTTACATTTGTCAGTGTCAAACTTCATCTGCCACTTGTCTGCCCAAGCCTCCAATCTATCCAGATATCTCTGTAGCAGTACACTGTCCTCTTCCATGTTAATTACTTTACACAGTTTAGTGTCATCTGCAAACATTTATATTTTACTGTGCAAGCCTTCGACAAGATCATTAATAAATATATTGAAGAGAATAACGCCAAATACTGACCCCTGTGGTACCCCACTAGTGACAGTGACCCAATCTGAGTGTGTACTATTAATAAACACCCTCTGTTTTCTATTACTAAGCCAGTTACTTACCCACATACAGACATTTTCTCCCAATCCAAGCATTCTCATTTTATATACTAACCTTTCATGCAGTACAGTGTCAAATGCTTTGGAGAAGTCCTGATATACGACATCCATTGATTCACCGCTGTCAAGTCTAGGACTTACCTCCTCATAGAAACTGATTAAATTAGTTTGACATGGCCAATCCCTCATAAAACCTTGCTGATATGGCTGTATTTGCTTATTTTTATCGAGGTACTCCAAGATCTCTTAGAAAACCTTCAAACAGTTTCCCCTCGACAGATATTAAACTTATTAGCCTATAGTTTCCAGGCTCAGTTTTTGGACCATTTTTGAATATTGGCTTCACATTTGCTATGCGCCAATCCTGTGGAACACTTCCTGTCAGTATAGAGTCCTTAAATATCAGAAATAAGGGTCTGGCTATGACATTACTTAATTCTATTAGGATACAGGGGTGTATGCCATCGGTTCCTGGCGATTTGTCTATTTTAATCTTTTTATGACGCTGCTGTACTTCTTCCTGGGTCAGACAGGACACTTTTAATGGGGAATTTACTTTTACATTCTGCATTTCATCTGACAGTTTATTTTCCTCAGTGAATACAGTGGAGAAAAAAATATTTATTAGCTTTGCTTTCTCCTCATCGCTCTTTGCAACCCCCTCCTCATTACTCTGTAGAGGGCCGACACCTTCAGATTTATACTTTTTACCATTTATATAATTGTAGAACATTTCAGGGTTAGTTTTGCTCTCTTTGGTTTCTAGTTTGGCTGCTTGTATTTTTTTTTATTTACATATTCTATTTTTTGCCTTATAGTTTTTTAGTGCTTCTTCGCAACCGTCCTGTTTTAGTGACTCAAATGCTTTCTTTTTGTCATTTATTGCTTTCTTTACAGTTCTATTTATCTACATTGAGTTTTTCTTGTTCCTTAACCTTTTATTCCCATAAGGTATGTACCTCTCACAATGAGATTTTAGGATGCTTTTAAAAATATCCTATTTTGTGGCTGTATTTTTATTTTTGAGGATTTTGTCCCAGTTTTTTAGGCCTGTGGCCTCTCTTAGCTGGCTAAATTTAGCTTTTTTGAAGTTTGATATTTTTGTTCCTCCCTGAAGAAACACTCTTTTGAATGACAATTAGAAGCTTATTATTTTATGGTCACTATTTCCAAGGTGTCCCCCAACCTGCACATCTGTTGTTCTCAGGGGTTTAAAAAAAAAAAAAAAAAGAGTATCAATACCAGGAACTCCTGGAAATATCTCCCAAGGGGTCCGGGAATATCTGCCCTGCCAAAGGAAGGACAAATGTAGAAATGAGAGTAAAGGAAAGGCTTCCAGTGGCGGTCATACATGTAGGGAATGCCGCTACATAGGTCATTGTAATAGGACGAGTAAAAAGATAAAAAAGAATAAAAAGAATAAAAAATGGCACACTTCTATTTTTTACCTAAACTCCACAAATCCATTGTCAATCCCCCTGGAAGACCCATTATATCTGTTATCGACTGTTACATCCCATTTCATCAACCTCTTAGACTCATTCAAATGGCAAAAGGAGTATAAATGGGTTACCCTTGATGTCATTCTCTATATAGCAATATCCGACATAATTTGGGTCTCTTAGCCATTAAGCACTTTCTCGGAACAGATCCCGATATGCCTGATTCTCGAAAAAAAAATATATTTTGAGAGCAATCGAGTTCATATTACACCATAACTATTTCACCTTTAATGAAATATTTTACATGCAGAGCAATATGTCAACTACTAGCCCCATTACTTTACTAATATTGATATTACCCTCCCCATCAAAATATGCAGTATCTCAATATAAAAACAGTGCCCAATACTGCTTAAGAATCAATCACAATACACCACTATGTCATCAAATTATTTCTATGAGCGATTTAGGCAAGGGAGGTTAGTTTTGTGGGTGTCTTGAGCTTTATCCCACAAAATACCTCCCTGGTGAAGTGAGTCTTTGGCCACAATTCTTTTCTCTTACTATGTTTTTATGTATATATCTTATCAATGGCATCTACAAATTTTTAGGTGAATGTAAGAAAGTGGATAACCATTTATTATACATGTATTATCATTGTTATTATTTTCTATCTATTTTAATAATAATATTCATAGTAATTACCATTAGAGGTTTGGCGGCAATAGTGTTTTTATTTATTTATTATTTTTTTATCCTTTTACTCATCCTATTACATCTGTTGTTCTGTCAGGTCTGTTGGTTAGTTCATCTAGATAAGTCAGAGATGGTAGTTCTGGGCTTTTTTTGTTGTTGCATTAATGACATAGTTTATTGTGAAAGGTTATAAATAAGCAATATTTGAAATTACTTTGAACATGTGACTGCAGTGAGCACATTGCTACATGCAGAACAAACTCCAATGTGTAAATTTCATTGAATGCTTTAGATTTCAGAAAGTTATATGTCAATGGAAAAATATAATTGTTAATATTCTGGATGTTTTGTACATGTGGGAGGTTTGTTCAGGAAAGTTTTCTGAAGACAAATGTTTCAGAAAGGAGCAGTAAGTGTTAAGCAGGACATACACAGGATAAATACTGCCTGAACCAACTGGTTGACTTTTTTCTAGTGCCACTCACAACAGATGCACTCCTCGTCTTGAGCACAGATGTATGGAGGAATTAAACCGTTGTCACCTGAGTGTTTAGCCAACAGATATCTCATGTGAAGCTAGTTTTAGAATAGTTAGGCTACTTTCTTTTAAAGGTTAACCTTAAAATGTGCTTGCCAACCATTTGTGTATATTCTTTCCAAAGTACATTTTGAAAAGCACAAAAAGAAGGGCCAAACCTGAAGTTAATAAATCAACTGCATTTTAGAAAGTACATAATTTATAGCTCTATATATCGTCATTTATTTCTTAGAACAAAATATTTATATGAGCGCACTTGGTATAGGGAAAATGTAAGGCAGTCAAAACCTTTGCAGTCTTCCTGAGCAAATCTGAGGAAAGTTGTAGAGAATTTGTCATCCATTATGTATACATTGTGGGTATTAATCATAGAGGCTGTCAAGTAGTTTGTAGCTGAGGGCATATTTTTGCATTGCATCATTTAAAAATTAATGCCCTGCTCAATACACTACTTGATTTGACCATAATAACAAGGCCATTTCAAATATCAAAATTTCAAGAAACAATGCATTTGTCCTGATAGAAGGTAGTTTATTTCTGAGAAAAAGCGATTTTATATGCTACCCTGTGAAGAAGTACACTCCTATCACTGGTGTATAAATAATTTATTTTAGGAGTGAGCACATTATGCTGTGCAAACAAATCTGAGTATGAGCAGCACTGTCCAAAATAAAACTTCTAAAACATCGATATTTCTAAAATAACAATGAAAGCAGAATTGAAATTCTTTGCTTTCTACTGCAATAGGAAAGGAGATTTGCAGAGGATTTATACACTCTTCAGTGTTTTCCTCTCTCTAGCACAAATCCCAGGATCAGTCTTAGAAACTGGTATTATATCTCTTTGCAGATGAATGGTTTTCTGACACGAGATATATTTTTCAAGCGTGCTTCAAGTACAAATGCCTGTTGTTCAGAAATGCAATACCTAGGAATTCACTGATGTACTGTTAACCATAGCTGATCTTGTTCAAATGGAACAAGCCAAGTGTAGCACGGGAAAAATTTGCCTTACCGAGAATATATATCCCTGCTGATGATAACATTGACTTATGTTTTGAATTCACATTTCCAGGGGCGTCATTGCTAAAAGTGCTAGAATGCAGCTTTTGCATATTTTGCCAAGGCAGTTTTTTTTTGTTGGTATTTGCTATGTTAAACTACACTATTTATTAAGATAGTATGGTGGGCCTTGTACTGCAACTCAATCTATTCAATTTCTGGGTATTGCAGAGAGGAGTCTTCCTTCTATTAACAAGCAGCTCTGACTTATTAATCGGTGGGGGAATGCCACTGATCATACATACACAGTACAATCCTGGAAAACCCTTTAACCACCTAACTGTTTTTCCCAAACTCAGCTCGGGCAGTGGGAAAAGTACTTAACTGTTCTGCCCAACCTGAGCTCAGGCAGAAAGTGGAGGGAGGAGGGCTGCTTAAGCTGCTGATATCTCCTAAATGGTAGCAACCAGAAGAATGGAACTGGTATTGTTTGAAAGACGGCTTGGTATTGTTTGAAAATGACAGCATTTGTCCAAGCTAAAAAGGAGATATCACAGTTAGAATTCGAGTCGGGAATAATTGTGGGTAAAACCTACTTTCAATTTCAGCTGCATTGACTGCATCCCGATTTGGGAACAGTGATATGTTCCCATGTATTGAAGATATTGCTGACATTGTTTGAAAGCTTGGAATGCTAGCTTTCAAATAATACAAAACCCATATCTCTAGCTGGTACCAAACCAGAGATATGGGCAACTAAAGAAGCGCCCCTCCCCTTCAGTCTGAAGGAGAATGAGGGAGCATCTGAAGAGCTTGCAGGCTGCAGAAGGAAAGGAAAAAAGGAAAATATATACAAAAATGTGGTATTCTCATCAGCGTACTGACCCAAATAATAAAGCTATGTTATTTTTACCACACAGTGAACACTGTAAATAAACTCCACAATATAATGTAAAAATTGCATTTTTTTTAATCTTCCCCCCTACAAATAAAATAATAAAAGTTATTTAAAACACTATACATACCCCAAAATGGTTCCTAAAAAAACCTACAACTAATCCCTCAAACTAAAAAAAAACTTTTAGAAGAAAAAATTAAAAAGTTAGGACTGCTAGAACAAAGGGAGAAAATATTATTGAAATGAATGATGTCACCAAGGGTTAAAAGTGCAATATTGTCCCCTAAGTTGTGTGCCAACAAGATTTACTGCAGACACACATTAAAAATCTACAATTAAAAAGTGACATTTTTGGGAGGGTTTTTCCAATTTTAATGTGACTGTTAGGTTAAATAATATATGCAGGTGGTAGCTGAAACAGACTGTAAATAGCTAGAAGTAAAGTTACCAATAATATACACACCACATTCTGAATACTCTTAAAGCTTTCATTCATTTAGATGGACCAAAAATCCTTCTGTAGAACCCTGTTATTTTATGGAGCACCCTATATTGCATCTATGGCATGTCATATTGGTTGTTTAGCAATACTGTTATTTTTTTTCAAAAACACATGGAATAATAGGAATTAATAAGAACATTAATCAGTTTTCTGTCCACTGCTTTTATTGGCTCATGTGGCTTGAGTTTATTTCCTATGTGAATAGAGTATTAGGCATGTTCAAATCCAATGAAATATGTTTCTGCTGAAGTAAACTATCTTTAATACAATGTGAATGGCCATGTTTATAGGTAGAAGATGTGTTACACCTGAGATTGAAGATCTTCACAACACAAATGCAGGACAATCTTATCCAACATCACTCGAAGAAGTGTGAGCCAACAATAACTACTCACAGTACATCCAGAACATAAATTGTCTCCTGAAATGTTGCGTGGAAAGGGATAAGGAAATTCAGCGTTCTCCTCATGAGAACTGTTGTATATGATAATTGCAATAAAAGTAAGAAGGCACTTTACGTACCGTATGGACTGTGAGTAGTTATTGTTGGCTTACATTTCTACAAGTGATATTGGATAGGATTGTTCTGCATTTGTGTTGTGAAGTGTATTGGAGTGAGGGTCTGCAGTGGAATATTTATATGCTCCATGTGTGGACTTTGAGTTGTGTGGACTGAGATTGAATGGATCACAATTTGTATATAAAAATAGATTCTAAAGAAGTTTATTTCTTCTCAAAGCTTTGCTTATTATATTATAGAAAGTAACTTTTAACTCTCACGCCTCATTATAAATTAAGCACATCCTCTGGCAGTCCATGTGGCAGAATAGAATCTACAGCAGCTTGGAGCTGCCACAGATTTCTGTCTTCATTTGTGCAAGAAAACTGGTGTAAATGAAGATAGATGTGTTGAGCCCTCTGGCCCTCCCCCCTTCCTGCCCTCACCATACCCTTTTTCATAAAGTGGCGAGGGCAAAAGTCCTGTTTAAAAAGTTGCAGAGAGATGACAAATATCCCTGTAAGTGTTGTATTGGTAGTGGTTTTTCATCTACATCTGCTTTGATTATATTACATTGGAAACAATAAAACTGTTATTTTGCAGATAAAATGCCTTTTACATCACCATTTTAACAACAGAAAGCAGCAAAAGTATAGTACATCTTATTGTGTTGGTGGTGCCATAAGGAAACAGCATGAGCTTTGCAGGCTAATGTGTAATGCAGATAAGTATCCAACAGCTCACCATCTGGATGAATATTTTTTCACTCGTTTTCTCAAAGTAAGTTCAAGTGATTCTTTGGGACCTACATTCCCCTAGACTCCTAGCAGTTCCATGGCATATAATTGGTCTCCTTATCTAGATTGTCTAAATATGTCTGCCATGTCTCTTATGAGAACATCAAGGTTGTAAGAACATTATTTCAAGGAGATACATAGATTACAGGGACAGCCTTAATGAAAGAAAGAAATATATATAAACCATATAGATGTACGGGTAGTAAAAATGTATTTATATATACAATAATGGTAGCAGTTTTTTTCAAATATTTATTTATTTTTTTATGATTGCATTTTTGTCAGTTTGAGCTAAAAACTATTTTTTCAATTGATCCTTATTAAAAAAAAATAATTGCAGTTTATATCCTGCATGGTTAAACTTCAGTCTGTCTGCAGATGTGGTGGGTGTCCCCGCACAGTCTCACTCTATCCAGTCAGTGCTGCCATTGTCAGACAGTGCAGGTACACACACCTATCTGGTTGCTACCCCTGTGTACCCTTACTGCACACTATAACCTGGCACTATTCTAAGTCAGGTCACAGTGCAATGCAACAGGAAGAACCCGCTGACTCTCCCGAGTGGTGTCGCTGTCTGCAGCTGATGATGATTGTGGGTCTGATTTGGAGGTATAATCTGAAGTCTGATGAAGATTGTGGATCTGATAAAGATTAGTGGTATGATCTGATGAAGATTGGGGGTCTAATGAAGACTGGGGATCTGGTCTGAGGTGTGATGAAGATTGAGAGGCTGATCTGAGGTCTGATGAAAATTGGGGGTCTGATGTGAGATCTGATTTTTTTTTCTTATTTAGCTCTACACAAGGATTTAGAAAAATCTGCTTTGGAGCACACCTGCATTAATTGTAGGAAGGGTCGTGAATTTCCATTAGCAGCCCTTATCCTTCACAATTCCACTATGTTTTACTAATAGAATTATATACTCCTTATTGGACACTATAGGAATAGAGAAGTTTTGTGGCCTTATGAAAATCTTTACATCCATACAATTTTCAATGCATTGTTCATTATCATACCCTGCAAACTTGATCCAGAGAAAGATTTTAAAAAAATCCTAGGGGAAAAAATATCCTGTATAATGTACATTTCATCAGAAAAATTAATGTTTGATATAATACCAACCCACTCCCCATGAAAGTTTTACAGGAGTTGGGTAAATGCACAGCAGAGTGGATACCCTGGTTATTGCAGAACCCTATTGTGAAGTTAGTAAAATGGGAAGTCTTTTCTTCCCATTCTGCAAAATAAAAGTAGAGAGAAGAGACCAAAGCAGAGGAAGAGAGAGAGAGAAAGTGTAGGACAGGTAGCACAGAGAAGTAACTTTGTCCCATCATCTGTCATGTAGGGGGTCCTACACAGCCCACTTGATATCAGATTCTACCCATACACTGTATATTATGTCTATATATTTATATCAGAAAACAGTGATAATGTAGACATTCTACTCTTACATCAGTGCATTCAACATTTAACTGGCCAGATTCCTTTTTACAGGTAACACAAAAAGTCAATTTCTAAACAAACCATTATTATAGATAAAACAAGCCAGAAGATTTTCATATACCATGTGATACCACTGTATTATTTGATATTCTTGATAAGATTCCCATATTTATATTGCAGAGAGAAAGAAATACTTATGCCCTTCACCTTAGGTGATGTTTGCTGCATAACAAATTATCCCAAAAACTTTGATAAGAGAAAAGTTGTAAAAATAAATACCTTATCAGGACATGTCGCCTTCGCTTCTGGCACACTACATATGGCAGTTCAATGAATTAAGGTCAGCATTGTGCTAGAACCTAATACTTATTCCACAGGCATTTTCCTATTTTATATGTTTGGAAAATGTAAATAGGAAGATGTGATTGTAAGATACTGATGCATTTTTTATACCCTCTACAAGAACATAACTTAAATCACCCTAAGGTAACAACCAAGCAGACACTTAATGCAAATATTCAGCATTAACTCTGGCAAGTATATTCATAGTTTTAATAAAGCTTGCCCGATGAAAGACTTCTTAGCAACATTAAATGAGAGAGTTTTCTGCTAAACTTGTGCTGACTCCTGATAAATGGCGACATGACAAAAACTAATATTGTGCAAAAATGCATATTATTAAAAAAAAATAAACATTTTTTAAATATAAAAATACAGATATTGTAGTTCCAAGTGAAAAAAGGAAAAATAACCAAAAGAGTGTGAAAGCTGTAAGATTTATACATTTATTAGCAGGAAGACATAGGAGAGGAAGAGAAAATAGAGATGCTCAATGGGAAAGAATGGAAAGTTTATGCTGAGAGATGTGTAATGAGAATTTATTTCTAACCAAGAAGACTAGAGATGAGCAAATTCCTCAAACATTCGATTTGGCCGGTTCGCCAAATTTTATGAAAAAATTTGGTTTGATCAGAATTTATTTGTGGCGATTTGCATAAAAAAATTGCTATTTCCTGGCTGCATAGAGCCTTTATAGTGGTGTAGAACATTGTGCCTTGAAGTAACACTCATAGGGAGTCTGCTTTGGTAGTGAAACAATACTGTGACAATACATGTCACTATGACATGCAGATGACAGGCGTCACTCTTAGAATCACTGCAGACTTCACTTATTTGGGTAGTTATGGGGCCAAAATTGACCAAATAACTCAAGTGTGAACTCAGCCTTACAGGTCAAAGTTAGTGTCAAGAAAAGGCGCACTCCTTTTACACCGTCGTCAGCTGATTCCACATAGATGTCTACAGAACCTGCTCTATTAAATGCTTATACAAGTAGAGCCCCCCCCTTCCCGACAGAGTGGAGAGGGTGTCAGCAGTAAGTTTATGTTGACGTCACTGATTATTTTGCACTTCCTCTGATCCATCAGAACAATAACACCCAAAAAATTGATCCTGTCTGTTGAGCATCCGCCTTCACTCGGTCAGCAATTGGTTATTAATCCATCAGTATTGCTAAAGCCCAAAAAAACAGGAGTGGATCCAAAGCATAAATGACACGTGAATGGGATATTTGCATGTCTTTTGTGTTTTGTACCCACTCCTGCTTTTGGCTACCAAATCATAAGCCAATTCTGATGCAAAATAAGGACCATGTCATGCAGGACTTACAGCTGTTACATAGACAGGATCCATTGTGAGTCTCATTTTTTCTTCCTTCTGATAGATCAGAAGAAGTGTCAAATAAATTATGTCAGCCAGGCCAAAAGGCAAAATAGTGGCCCAGTCATGAAGTGGGTAGGGTGGGAACAGTATGAGAAGTCCACAGTGTGGCACAATGACAGTGTGGAGGTGGCAGCAGTATCAGGATGCTACAAAGTGGCACAATGAGAAAGTGTAGAGGTAGCATCAGTAGGAGGCCACAGTGTGGCACAATGACAGTGTGGAGGTGGCAGCAGTATCAGGATGCTACAAAGTGGCACAATGAGAAAGTGTAGAGGTAGCATCAGTAGGAGGCCACAGTGTGGCACAATGACAGTGTGGAGGTGGCAGCAGCATCAGGAGGCTAAAAAGTGGCACAATTACAGAGTGTGGAGGTGGCGGCGGCAGCAGCAGCATCAGGAGGAGGCCACAGGGTGGCACAATGACAATTTGGAGGTGGCAGCAGCATCAGGAGGCCACATAGTGGCACAAAGACAGTGTGGAGGTGGCAGTAACAGCATCAGGAGGCAACAGAGTGGCAAGGTGACATAGTGTGGAGGAGGCAGCAGCATCAGGAGACCATAGGGTGGCACAATGACAGAGTGGAGGTGGCAGCAGCATCAGGAGGCTAAAAAGTGGCACAATTACAGAGTGTGGAGGTAGCAGCAGCAGCATCAGGAGGAGGCCACAGGGTGGCACAATGACAGTGTGGAGGTGGCAGTAGCAGCATCAGGAGGCCACAGAGTGGCAAGGTGACATAGTGTGGAGGTGGCAGCAGTATCAGGAGACCACAGAGTGGCAAGGTGATATAGTGTGGAGGTGGCAGCAGCATCAGGAGACCATCAGAAGGCAGGTAGCCGGAAGAAACCGATCTCTTTTGTCAAAGTGTTGATGTGGCACCATGGATGATCTAGTCTGATGCATCAGGCATTGATGGGTGGAAATCCTGGCTGATCCACCCTGTTTCATCTTGACAAAGGTCAGACTCTCCAGGTCAGACAGGTAAGTTCTTCTTGGGGTAACTATGGCCCCCGCTGCACTAAACACCTGCTCTGATGCCACACTACTGACCGGGCAGGACAGCTTTTCCAGGGCAAACTCTGCCAGTTGAAGCCACAAATCCAGTTTGGCTGCCCAGTAGTCCAGAGGATCTTCAATGTGGGGTGGCTGGGTGCTGTCCAAGTACTGTATGCCACCACCTGCTGGTTCATGTCCTACTCAAGGTCTAGCTGCTGCTGCTGCTGGTGTGTAGTTTATTCACTAGGCGGGTGAATAAAACTGCTCATCGTTGACTCTAGACTCAAGTTGCTGCTGATGGAGCTGGAACTGCTCCTACCCCCCATCCCCTCACCCTGCCACAGCAGCCATAGCAGAGGAACGTGAGCACAGAGGGCCCTCCCTGATAAGACCTGCAAGAGGATGGACAATGACACAGATAGGCAGCGGCCAACTGACTACACAGGTCTCTATAGTAGTTCAATTTGTCCTCCCTCTCAGCAGGTGTAAAAAAGGCCCCCATTTTAGACCAGTAGCGAGGGTCCAACAAGGTGGAAAGCCAGAAGTCATCCCTCTGCCGAATTGTGACAGTTCGGCTGTCACTACTTAAGCAAGTGAGCATGCAGCGGGCAATTTGTGCAAGTGACTCTGAAGGACTCCCTGCCTCCATCTCCACTGCATACTGCCACGGTGTGTCTGGGTCCTCTGCCTCATCTTCCGCAACATCCTATAGCTCCTATGGCTGCTTCTCCTCTCCTGTCACCTGTGTAAAACCACTCATTTCGCTACACATTGCTTGTGCTCCAATGTCCTCCTCCTCCTCCAGTTCGGCCCCCTCAGGGCTCACGTGCCCGTAAGATCTAGGCGCCACGTCTCCAGTCCTCTGACCAGCCAGATTTACAAGCATCTGTTCCAGGACATGAACCAGTGGAATGATATTGTTCATCCCGTAGCCCTGGAGGCTGACAAATAACGTGGCCTCCTGAAAAGGCCTGAGTAAACGTCACGTGTCACGCATGAGCTGCCACTGGCTGACATCGAAGTTACACAGGGGAGTACTCCTGTCCGCTTGGATCATCAGGAAATCATTTATGGCCTTTCTCTGTTCGTACAGTCGGTTCAACATATGAAGGGTGGAATACTAATGGGTGGAAACGCCGCATATCAGCCTATGTTGGGGGATGCTGTTCTGCCGCTGCAGCTCGAGGAGAGTGTGCTTTGTGTTGTACGAGTGGCTGAAGTGCATGCATAGTTTCCTGGCCATGCAGGACGCATGGCTCAGCCCTCCTTGACGCAGCACCGACACAATGTTCTTTCCGTTCTCGGTCACCATGGTTCCGATTTTCAGTTGTTGTGGAGAAAGCCAGGCTTTGATTTCTTGATGAAGGACATGGAGCAGTTCCTCCCCTGTGTGACTCCATTCCCCCAGGCAAACGAGGTGCAGAACAGTGTGACACCGCCATGCCCTGCACATGTGGTATGCTCAAGTGGCACTATGAATTGTCCCTGCAGTGGAGGCTGAAGACACGGTGGAGGATGAGGAGGCAGAGGCGGACATTGTTGCAGGACCAACGGTGTGAGAACGTGGAGGCGGAAGCGGCGTCACCTGGTCAAGTTGCTGGTGTGGCTGTGCAAAAACCACATTCACCCAGTGGGCCGTAAAGGACATGTATTGTCCCTGACCGTAGTTATAATAAGCTTCACAAGTCGGCACAGCCATGCACTTTGGAAGACACCGACAGGCTCAAGGACTGACCCACCTTCTGTTCTACATACATGTGCAGAGCTGGTACTGCCTTTTTGGCAAAGAAATTACGGCTTGGGACTCTCCACCTCGGTTTGGCATAAGCCATCAGTTCTCTGAAAGGTGCAGAGTCCACAACTTGGAAATGGAGAGACTGCAGCACCAGCAACTTGGCCAAGAGCACATTCAGCATCTACGCCATTGGATGAGTGCACTCATATTGATTGTTGTCTCTTGGCAATCGCTTTGGTGATCGATTGCTGACAGAATGATTGATGAGGAGTAGAAGGAGGATTTGCCAGTATCCATTTGTAAGAATCAGGGTCGTTATGTAGCAAGCTGGCCCTAGTCACTCAATGAGCTCATCCACCTTGGGCATGGGATAAGAATCTACTTTGGACACCTCGTTTAATTTGCGGTAGTCATTACAAAACCGCCATTCTCCATTGGGCTTTGGGACTAGCACTATGGGACTAGACCACCCACTTTTTGATTCCTCAATTACCCCCAGTTTTAACATTATCTGGACCTCTTTGGAAACAATCTCCCATCGGGCCTTGGATATCCTGTATGGTTTTAAATTTACTCGCGCTTGAGGCTCCGTTAGAATCTCATGTTCCACAACCCTGGTTAACCCAGGGGATTCTGTAAACAAGTCCCTATTCTGCTGTAACAAGAGCTGGCATTGTTATTTTGGGGAAGGGGTCAGGGTTTTGGCAATGTTTACATTGCCGATGGTGGTGTCTGGTTGGGTCAACAGACATGGGCTCTCAGGAGGGTCCCTATCCTTCCATGGTTTTATCAAGTTGATGTGGTACATTTGATAGGGCTTTCTCCTACCTGGCTGATGTATCCGGTAGTTAACTTCGCCCACCCTCTCAGTTATCTCATAGGGCCCTTGCCACTTGGCCAGGAACTTGCTCTCTATTGTGGCGACTAAGACTGGAACCTGGTCCCATGGACTAAACTGTCTAAGATGACCTCTCTTAGGGACAGTCATGGCAATGGTTCTGGTAGATTCTTGGCCTCATAATGTCCACTCGGGGGGTTTAGTCCCTTTCTTTGATCTTCAGAGTCAACCCGTGCCATGCATTAGGAGGAGTTCAAGGATCCTGATGCTGCTAGGGTCGGCTCTATGGCATAGTACCTCTCTACCAAGCCTATTAAGTCATCTGCAGTCTGCGAATTTCCTTTTGCAACCCAGCACTGTACCGGCTTAGAGATAGCATGCATGAATCGGTCCATTACAACCCACTCCACCATTTTGACTGGGGAACAGACATCCGGCTGTAGCAATTTTTGGATGAGGTGCAGTAGATCAAACATTTGGAACCTGAGAGGCTTGCCTCTCTGAAACCCCCACTGGTGCACCCTCTGAGCTTGAACAGTGATGGTTACCCCCAGACGTGCCAATATTTCTGCCCTTAGTCGGGAGTATTCCCGTTCATCCTGACGATAAGTCATAATACACCTTCTGATGTTCGCCTGAGAGAAAGGGGGCCAGCACCTCGTCTTTTTGCTCAGCTGGTAGTCTCTCACGCTCAGCGACCCGCTCAAAGATGGTGAGGAAGGATTCTACATCATCCTCTGCGGTCATTGCACGTTTTTTCTATCGCCCAAATTCTGTTCAGCCACATACCCCACTGGTTGTGATGCCACCCCCTCTCTTAGGGTTGCAATTTTCTCTGACAGTAGGCGGTTTGTCTCCTGTTGATGGGCTTTAACCTGCCATTGAGCCTGCAAAGCCTCTGCATGAGCCCTTTGCTTCTGCTCCAATGCCTGTTGCCGCTGCAGATTGCTCTGCACCATCTGCTTGATAAGATCTTCCATTTTCACTGACTCTTGTTGAAGCTCCGCTGCTGCTTTAACCCAGGACATCAATTGGAAAACTTTCAACAAAAAAAGTCCATTCAGTAATTTAGGCTAATTTAGGCCTTTAAGAGTCCATTTTAACTTGTTGAATCTTCAAGCAATTCTGGGTGTGCCAAAATCCTCCACCAATTGTAGGGATTTCCCAAATGGTAGCCTTAAGATAAATACACAGCAGCCTTTTTTTCGGTGAAAATTAAAGTAATAAATGTATTTTATTGTTGGCACATAACAAGTCAACAGGTGGCAGTGATCGGCTTATTCCAGCCGACACTTAAAGAAAACAAAACAATTCAGTGCTGTATCTGGTGACATCACACAGGTATGATTAAGGCACAGTACCATAATCCCCACAGAGTGGAGCGGGATCTTGCTTTGTCCTCTGTGTCTCGGTAGAGACCCTCCGGCTTTCACTCAGCCCAAAAGAAACAGCCAGCAATCCAGAGCTCCACCATCAGCCAGGTAATCACATACACCACCTGACCCTGCTGGCTGACTTTTGCAAGCCAGTTAAAACCCTGCTTGGACTGTGGGAAGTAGTCACCCGCCCAGCACTATGGCTACTTCCAGTAAGAGCTGTCCCGGATTAGCTTTTAACAGCTATGCTAACTACCAAACTGTCCATCAACAGCTGCTGCGGACATATGCACTACTGGCTCCTACTTCACCGAGGCCAGGAACCTTGGTGACACATATCTTTCATCTATGATAGTCCCTTGTGCCTTTCTACACCACTTATACACTCTACAAAAGGCTTTAGAACATATAACTGTACAGCTGAACGGCAAATATTATATCTTTTTTGCCACTAATTGTCACGATGAGGTGTGGGAGGGAACACCACACCAAACACAAGAGGGGGGAAGGTATCTGGCCTAGAAGCTAGGGAGAGGAAAAGGTCACCACCTAATGAATCCTAACCCTAGCCCTGACTGCTAACCAAATAAACGGACCTCAGAGGTAGGACCGTTCATTCACTGCAACCTAAAGCCTGAGGTAGTGATAGGGCCCAAATACTACCTGTTCCTTAAGCAGAAGGAACAGGGGTCTTGACTCAGACCAGATACCAGAAGGCAGGGGAAACAACACAAAACAAATACAAAGGAATGAGACACTTAACTCCTAAAGTAGAAGAAAGAGCAGGAACACCAGAGGAGAAAACACACACCAGCTCTTCCACTTGCACATGAAGCTATACACCACAAGAAGTGAAGGGAGTAGCCAGACTTAAATAGTAATGGCCACTATGCTGCACCTGACTAGAGGTGTGGTCATTACCATCAACAACAAAGTGAAATTAAAAGAGGCTGTCAGATGACATCACGTGCAGACAGCCTCTTCGACCTTCTAACACCTAGCCTGGGAGTGACCGTGACACTAAAACCCGCCAAAAAGGACTTTAGAACATATGTTTGCACCGCTGAACGGCAAATAACGTATATATTTTTGTGCTACTGATACATGCCAAAAAGGGTTTTAGAACATATAACTGCACCGCTGAACGGTAAATATATATTGTTTTGCCACTGATACACGCTAAAAAGGGCTGTAATTTTCTCACTTCACTCACACGATGGAAAATACTTTTTTTGTGCCACTAACACACGCAAAAAAGGGCTTTAGAACATATAACTGCACCGCTGAACGGTAATTTTTTATTTTTTTTTGCCACTGGTACACGCCAAAAAGGGCTGTAATTTTCTCACTTCAATCACACGATGGAAAATACTATTTTGTGCCACTAACACACCCAAAAAAGGGCTTTAGAACATATAACCGCATCACTGAACGGTAAATATATATTTTTTTGCCACTGATACACGCCAAAAAGTGCTGTAATTTTCTCACTTCACTCACACGATGGGAAATACTTTTTTTTGTGCCACTAACACACGCAAAAAAGGGCTTTAGAACATATAACTGCACCACTGAACGGCAAATATATATTTTTTTGCCACTAATACATGCCAAATAAGGCTGTAAATTTTTCACTTCACCACATAACGGCAAATAATTTTTCTTATGCCACTAATGCACGCCTAAAAGGGCTTTAGAACATATAACTGCACCCCTGAACGACAAATAGTATTTTTTTTTTTTTGCCACTAATACAAGCCAAAAGGGCTTTCGGACATATAACTGCACCACTGAACAGCAAATAGGCCCTTACTTTTTTCCACTTATACACTCCACAAAAGGCTTTAGAACATATAAGTGCACCACTGAGCGGCAAATAATATATATTTTTTTGCCACTAATACATGCCAAAAAGGGTTGTAATTTTCTCACTTCACCTCACAACGCCTAATAAGCCCTTTTTCCCACTAATACAAGCCAAAAAATGCTTTAGAACATATTACATCACAGCACAAGGGCAAATAAGACATATAAATATTTCCTTGTAATAAACCTTGTTATTGCACCCCAGTAACAAGAACGCTTTTCTATAATGGTAATTTGGATCCCCAGTCAGTGCAGCAAGGTGTAATAGGATTGTTCCTATTACCCAGGCTTTAAACTCCCCTACTGAACCCTGTTCTGCTTTAATACTGTGGCATGATTCCTTCCTATCCTTTCCCTGAACTTCTATACAGCAAAATAAAAGTTTTAAAGTATTTTCTAGTACTGTCCCTATCGCCTGCTGATGTCTCTCCCTTCACTAAGTACACTAGAATATGACAGAATCCAAGTTCCTTGCTCTATGTCCTAACACGTGCAGCATCCATTTTAGGAAAAAATATGTTTTGTTACCACGAAGCGTGAGAAAATTCAGATTTGGAGCAAATCAAATTTTTCCTGAAATTCGGATCGAATTCCGCTTGGTCAACTTCAATTTCATGAAAGTAAAGAAATATACTTGTCTATAGTAATCTATATTTAAAAGTGTAGCCCTCTTTAAAGAGGACCTTTCATGGGTCCAAACATTATAAACTAAGGGGATAGTGCAGGGATCTAACTGCACTTACTATTTTTCCTGGGCGTCGCTCCGTTTGCCCGCTGTGGCCCCCGTTGTATTCTCCCACCTGGTATGCTAATTTTAGCATAGGAGCAATGAGGAGGAGACTAAGTCTTTCTACTTGGGCGTCTCCTTCTCCCCTGGCAGTAGCGCTGTCCAATCGCAGTGGAGAGCGTCACAGCCAGGGAGTCGTGAGGTTTTTTTTCTCCCTGGCTGTGACACTCTTTGCTTCTATAATTCAAAACACACATAATGAATAGAACCATTTTGTTCAAATGTGTTTTTTTTTAAATTATTGAATGGGGTCCAAAACCAGAGTGTAAAGAAACAATATTCAAAAAATGATTAGCTGAGTAATCAAACCTATGACTCTCAGAGCTTTGCTAACCATGTTGTACATGAGGCAATATTGTTTATTTTCTCGATATGAGGGCTCGTACGAGGTTGGATGGAGGCATACAGAGTCTTTGTGGCTCCATGCTATGAGCTGTATGTGCTCCATGTAAAACTGTATGTCATACAAATTTTAACAAAAAATAGAGGCATAGAGAGTCCAAAAATTGTTGTATTGCCTATGTCACTATTATGCTGAAATATAATAGTGCTAAAAAATAATCCTAAAGGTATCCACATTTTATATAACAGTAAACTTGGCCAAAACTGCTGAAACCCCATTTTGTGTGCGGGCATCCCACTCTCCCTTGACAGATGATGAGGATGAGCAAAAATTAAGGATCAGGATTATTTAACTAGTATCCAGTGATGTATTGTACCTGAATAAAAGCAAAGAAATAGAAAACAAGGTGTCTGAAAGAGGTAGCCTTGTAATGATAACTTCTATAAACCAAGGCTGTGTCTTAATAAATGTCAAAAACATTAAGCAACCTTTCTCCTGAAAAATGCCAAATATTCTTGACGGAGGAGACAAAGAACTGCTTTTGTCGACTGTCTGGATCCCATTACTAGACCATTACCTACAGAGGCCCCTACTGTGCTGCAGATTGCATTGATGGTGCACAGTCTATACACACTTATGTTGCAGTTTAAGTTTATGACATTCTGGAAAGGCAGAATTGTATTTTAAATGGACTGTCAAATTAAAATAGAGACTTCAATGGATCTCTTCAATAAGAATGTTTCATGGTGCACTACGTATCTGATACTCTCATGGCACATTCTATCGTTTTTGACAAAGTTGTTCTGAGAGATTTTCTGAGGTCCAATAGCACACATGTAGATGCTGTGCTATTGTATAATCATTTTTTGTTATCAAATAGAAGAAAGCATTTCTGGTTTTATATTTCAGCATCTCTGTTGATGACATCTTATTGTGGAGATCAAGTGTGTTTCAGCCAAGGCACATACAGAGATTTCTTTTGCTTAAAGCTCTTGCTCACAAAAGCTAAAGGCATTTTTTCTGTCCTTCTTTTTTTTCAGACAAATTGACAATATTCAACATATGTCCACAAAATTACTCTGAACAAACAGAGGTTATAACAGGTTACCAGATGGTGATAGACATTACCAATCTGCATGTGAAAGTAACAGAATGGATAAATAATGTAACTTACAAAGAACAATACAGTATGTCACCTCAATAGTTTACCTTATAACTTTTGTTAAAAAAAGTGAACAAATGACATGTAGTTCCCTTCCATATGATATATCTCTTGTTAACACATTTGGTAGGTTCTCTGGTATTCTAATAAATTTTCATAAGTCCTTATTAATGCTATTGAGAAGACATGACTGGCGAATCGGTGGGGAGATATGATGCCTTACTATTGTTTCAAGTTTTAAATACTTGGGGATGTATGTTACTAGAGACTACTCCCAGTCATATTCTCTTAAAGGGGTTCTCTGGGAATTAAGAAAATGAAAACAATTAAATATTACTTTATTATGAATATATTCCCAAAAACATTTCATTAGTTATAGTGGCTTGTTTTGTCTGGGAAGCAATTATCAGGGGAAATAAAATGGCCACTGTCCTATTAGTACACACAAACCTGTCCTAATCACACAGCAGGACAAGTTACTTCACAACAAAGAGCTGCCTCAGCCTCCTCTCTGCTCTACTTGACAGAGATTATGATCCTGAGCACAGTTTAATATGATCTTCAGCTGAACTCTGTAAGAATGGAATTTATTAGGAAACATGAAGTACAGAGTGGAGGGTGGGGGGTATGGCTAATGACCAGCAGCACTTATATGCAGTCTCCATTACCACAGCAACACACAGTCTGTCCTGTCCATCCTCTCTACTCATCAGCTTCATTCCTAAAGAGATTCATCTAAAGTTGATATCATCTGTATTCAGGATCATAATTAGGGATGAGCGAATCGACTTCGGATGGTACAGTATTAGAATGTATTTGCTCTGATGATCCGAAGTTATTACTTTCACGAAGTAGCTAGAGACTTAGAGTAATAACTTTGTGAATTAATTATTACTGTAAAAAAAACCTTGGTACCGAACTAGTGTTTGGTTTCAAGGTACCACTAGGAACCGAACACGAGTTTGATACAAACGTTTTTTACAATAATAAATAATTCCCGAAGTTAATACATGAAGTCTTGCGTGACTTTGCAAAGTAATAACTTCAGCTCATCGGAGGCAATACATTTCAATACTGTAAAGAGTGGGAACTCCATACAGTATTACAATGACGTTTTTTGCGAATCGACTTCAGATGTACCATTCAAAATCGATTCGCTCATCCCTAATCATAATCCCTGACAAGTAGAGCATGTGATATGACATATTTTTTTTGTATTATTTTTTATGTGCTGATTTAAAAACATTCTGAGATGGTTTTGTTTTAGGGAAACATGCGAGTTGTAAAATGAGAGAGTTTCCTTCAGAAACTCTAATGAGTGATTTGTATGAATTGTACACAACAGCAAACAAATAGGTAATTGCCCTGCAATGCAAGTAGCGACAAGTGGATGACCCTAACCCCTTTGATCTTCTTTTCATTCTGAATTGATTGCAGGTGCTGGAGGATGCTGCTAGTATTTCCATTTAAGAGCAGTTTTCCCAGGGAGCATTTATCACCTGCAGTATACTCAACCTCATAGACTTATAATGGAGCAGCACGAGGAATGAGGAATGACTCATGTCCACGTTCTAGTAATAGCTTAGGAGTCCCAGTTCTGCAGCTGTGGACAAGTGATACGTGCACTCACTGATGGAGTGCAATTTTTTTAATTTTGGAGGAGGTATATCAGAAGTATTGGCATGAGACATCTTCTCTCCCTGTTGCCTGTGTGAATAGAAAATAAAAAATATGCTGTTATCAATGTAAGCTCTCCATCTTCTTTAGAATTTTAGCTGCAGATCACAACTTGGTGAATGTATACTGCACTTACTTACACTGTACATAACATCTACGTACGCACAGTATATAGGTAGCTAATACATTTCCTAATAAAGCTTGAGTATTTTTGTTAACCCCTTCTACTCTGGAGGTTTTTACGCTTTTGCATTTTCATTTTGTGCTTCTTGCCTTCTCAGAGCTATAACTTTTTTTTTTTTTTTC